>NC_052330.1:14130248-14450248 GCF_016432855.1 Salvelinus namaycush
AAAGAAGACAATTGTGTCTTTTATTTTTCCATGTCTGTTATAACATGTTGAATCCACTCTGTGGACAAGTTCATTTTCGAGAAGGGGCCTCTGATGTAACCTGACCGTGACTTTCCATTTATTAGAGGTTCCCACTGCATCACGGAGACAGTCAGAGAGCGACGGAGAGACTCACGGTCAGGAAACATCGTAGCCTCTTTTTTTATCCAGTAAAGTAGGAAGATAAACCCAATTATCCCTTATTAAGAACATTTGGGGGATAATTACTTGTTTTTCCAGTAGTTCTCCTGCGAGATAGCATGGCTCAGCGGTACGGTACCCACGGCAACGGAGCATGCTAACGTTTCCTGTTCCTTTACCCTCACGGCTAGAGAGAGCAGAGCAGGTCCCCCCTGATTGGCCTTCAACATGTGTGTTGGTAATGAATGGTAGTGGGAAGGAAAACAGCTTTGGGCTCCAATAAGAAGGGAGGGGAGGGAGGGCCCTGGTCTGATTAACGAGGCTGGGGCAGGAGCCACACGGCTGGGGTGGGAGCCACACGGCTGGGGTGGGAGCCACACAAATAGACCCTGTGTTGGAACAGGGCCCCAGAGAGACCCAGAGCCCTGGGCTGGGCTGCCAACCAAGCAACCACACCAACCCTCACAACAGCATAGGTGTTCCTGCCTGTATGGGACTTCCTGTCACTACCATTGGGACACTTTCCAGTCCAGCTGGGATCAGGAGGACAGGGGAGGAGGGAGCGGAAAACACGGGGAAAACCCACAGGCTGAGTATTACTCTAGTCCCATACTGGGGATAACAGGACTTATCCACAACAGCCTACGCCAAGCCTGCGGCTATACTGTACGATATTCAAAGCTCAAAAAGTGAATATGCCTGTATCAATAACTGATGTGTGTTAACACTTACAGAGTGAGATAAAATACAGTATCACTGTTAACTAACTTTGGTGGACTCTCCTTCCATTCTTCCATTTTCTAGTAAGCCGGTGGCTTATAGCATTTCTCCAAAGTGAGATATAAATTGTCAGAAGATGGGCTTCTCTCTCTGCGCTCGGCCTGTATCTCTGAGGAAATACCCTTCACTCTCCAGTGAAGTAGGAGTGAAAAATGTGCCAGGGGATAGTAGTTCAGCAACAAGACATCCACTGCAACACTATTTCCTATATTACCTCTCTCTCTCTGCAACACTATTTCCTATATTACCTCTCTCTCTCTAGAGAGTGCTAGCTACCACCAATCAGTGATGGAGGTCGCCAGGAAACATTACATAAACCTCTGAGATATAGATATAGAAATTCAACCATTTTTGGTATTATAACTCTGAGCTCCCACACACACACACACACACACACACACACACACACACACACACACACACACACACACACACACACACACACACACACACACACACACACACACACACACACACACGTGTGCTCAAGAGCGCTGGGCAACCCCCCATCCCCCACCTCTCTCTCTCTCAGGGCTGGGCTGGGTTAATGCATACTGACAGCATGGAGCAGTGCAGAGCAGTGCAGCACAGCGCTTACATAACGTTAGCAGCTGCTGTCTCACTGGGGTGGAGGGTAACACACCACACTGGCTCTTCTGGGACACACACTGGAGTGTGTGTGTGTGTGTGTGTGTGTGTGTGTGTGTGTGTGTGTGTGTGTGTGTGTGTGTGTGTGTGTGTGTGTGTGTGTGTGTGGTGTATAGATATCTGGGGGGGATCAGAAAGAGTAGTGGAGGGGATTAATCCACAAGTAAACAAACCACATAATCAACTGCAATGCTGTTGTTTTTTCCCGACCTGGAGAGGGGAGAAATATTTCCTTGTCCCCCGCTATCTGGAATCTGGGATTAGTGGTCTTATTGAGCCTGATGTGTTCTCTCAGAGCTCCACCGCTGTGACAGAGCTCTCTAAGGGCTCTCATATGAACAGAACTACCAAACACCCACTGTGACAGAGCTCTCTAAGGGCTCTCATATGAACAGAACTACCAAACACCCACTGTGGTGGTTAAACATGGCTTCTCGTGGGCCAGGCCAGGAGCTGGGACAACTCTGGGCTCAAGCTGACTGTACTCTACTACTCTACCAGGTCCCAGAAAGAAGCAAGGTATACAGCTAAAATAGTCCACAACCTCTGAACAGGACAAAACTGACAAACAGTAGGAAAAGAGAATAAAGTCTCTACGACATTAAGATTAACCGCACAGGAAAAGGAAACCAACAATCTCCAGTCTACTCGGCCACATCAACGCACCAGGAAACTGACGTGAGCTTACTCAACATCCTCTGTCATCACTTAGCACTGCTCCTGTGAGTTTAAAGGACAGTCAGAAACAACCAGGGAATGTTATAGGCTTCCGTTCTGTATTTGGTGAAAGTCTCTTTCGCTCCGGCAGAAATCTGTTGTCTGTGGAGCGTTCATGGGAGACCCTACAAAGGTGAGGCATTGTCAGGCTGAATGGAGGACTGTCTGTATTGTCAGGGTACAAGTTCAGCTGTCACGACTGACTTCAGCTCTTGGAAATGATACAACTTCAAGCCCGTCCATCTGTGGGCAACAGTCAGGCTGCAATACTACTGAAAGATAGAAACTCCTCTTGGTTAGGAACAGTTTGTTCACGCTGCAAACCATACTGCACTTTCTATCAACAGCTCCTATTCAGCTCACCCCACTGCAAGTTGATATTCCTCAGCCTCTGTTTAATTACAGCAGCGGTAATCTGTGAAATAAGTTTGAAAAACCTGACAATTTCAATCACCTCTTCCAAATGTTTCAACACGTCCTACACACACTGACACGACATATATTTTTGCCCATTTATACTCCATTTCAGCTGCAAATTACCAGAAGCAGGTCTAGTTTAGGGTGGAGAGAGAGAGATAGAGAATAGGTGAAGTAGTATAGCAGTGTTTAATGCCCCCATTGATGTGGCCATGAAAGGGCCACCCTGGAGCCCTGTCCTCCTCCTCCTTGTGCCCTGAGGCCCCCCAGCCAGGAATGCCGCCTCAGCTGATGGCCCCCGCAGCCAGATCGCGCTAGCGCTTTAAAGGAATGTCCTACTTTCATATAAAATTGATAATGGGATGTGTACGCAGCAGGAATGGAAAATCGGAGGTGCGTTACGAGGTTTCACATTCCACCATCTCCATGGGCCAGACACAAATGCCACACATCTGCTGGAGGACCTCTGGGAAGTATCTCACTACTCTCTCTCTCTCTGTGTGTTGGTGTTGGTGTGTGTTGGTGTGTGTTGGTGTGTGTGTGTGTGTGTGTGCGTGTCAGACTCCAGTCAAAAGGTTTGTAGGTATAGCTGCCAGACAGCCTGATCGAAGATTCCGTAAAAACCTCAACTCTAAACACATACTGTATGTATGAATGACTGACCAGACAAGTCAAATGCACACCCATCTTCCATTACCACTACAGCAGAAAATATGACACCAAAAAAGGACATACCGGTCTGGGGTGTGAGAATACCATACAGAATGAATGTTACACTAGTATCATCATTGGAATTTGATCTGTGCTGTACTTTACAATACATTTTCACAAGTTATTAGTTACAGTAGTAATAACACTACTTACTTTCCCTGTCATGTCAAAAAACAACAAAGGAAATTCTAGCCTGTTTCCAGAGCTTGTGCCCTGTTTGCGTAATTCTCCGGCTTAATATCTTAACACACTTGGCCTTTGCACCATTGGGAGCGTCAGGCAGACCCAGAAAGCAGATTTTCCCCGCTCGATTCTCCACAGGTGATCTTTGATCCTGCTGGCAGTCGTTGAAAAAGTATTAATTTGTCATACTTGAGTCAAAGTAAAGATACCTTAATAGAAAATGACTCAAGTAAATGTCACCCAGTAAAATACTACTTGAGTAAAAGTCTAAAAGTATCTGTTTTTAAATGTATTTAAGTACAGTGGTGGAAAAAGTACTTTTCATACTTGACTAAAAGTAAAAAGTAAATGCCATACATTAAATTCCTTACAATGCTTTTTAAATGTATTTACAGACAGCCAGGGGCCAATTCCAACACTCAGACATCATTTACAAACGCAGTATTTGTGCTAGGTGAGTCTGACAGATCAGAGACATGGGATGACCCCATGTTATATTGATAGGTGTGTGAATTGCAGTAAAAAGTACAGATTTTCTTTATGAATGTAGTGGAGTAAGAGTAAAAGTTGTCAAAAAAATAAATAGTAAAGTACAGATACCCCCCAAAATTACTTAGGTAGTACTTCAAAAGTCGTTTTTACTTAGTTACACCACAGCCTAGTGGGGTTGGCTACGCTCAGGGGTGTCACCTTGTGACACAGACACAATATCTGGTTAATCCCATGACATTGTATCACTTCCCCTCTTCCTTTTGTTCTGCTCTGAAGACCCTCCTGTGTTTGGTTGATTACAAAAGAACCAGTAGCACACGGCTGTGTGAAAAAAACACTCATATTTACAGTATCATTACTAGACCAAACAGCTGCCTAGAAGGCCAGCATCCCGGAGTTGCCTCTTCACGGTTGACATTGAGACTGGTGTTTTGCGGGTACTATTTAACGAAGCTGCCAGTTAGAAATGTTGAGAAATTATTTAAAATTGAAAAGCTAAAATGTCTTGAGTCAATAATTATTCAACCCCTTTGTTATGGCAAGCCTAAATAAGTTCAAGAGTAAAAATGTGCTTAACAAGTCACATAATAAGTTGCATGAACTCACTGTGTGCAATAATAGTGTTTAACATGAAATACTACCATATCTCTGTACCCCACACATACAATTATCTGTAAGTTCCCTCAGTCGAGCATTGAATTTCAAACACAGATTCAACGACGAATACCAGGGAGGTTTTCCAACGCCTCGCAAAGAAGGGCACCTATTGGTAGATGGGTAAATGTAAAAAAAAAAAATCATACATTGGATATCCCTTTGAGCATGGTGAAGTTATGAGTTACACATTTTTGGATGGTGTATCAATACACCCAGTCACTACAAAGAAACAGGTGTCCTTCCTAACTCAGTTGCCGGAGAGGAAGGAAACCACTCAGGGATTTCACTATGAGGCCAATGGTGACATTAAAACTGTTTAATGGCTGTGATAGGAGAAAACTGAGGATGGATCAACAACATTGTAGTTACTCCACAATACTAAGCTAAATGACAGAGTGAAAAGAAGGAAGCCTGTACAGAATAAAAAATATTCAAAAAAATGCATCCTGTTTGCAATGAGGCAGTAAAGTAAAACTGCCAAAAATATGGCAAAGAAATGAACTTGCCCCGGTTGTTAGATATTATGCACATTGATAGCTTGATCGCAAATGTCCTCGCCATGTGATTTATCATAGTAGCAGGCAGCAGCAATCTAAACGATCAGACCGAAAACATGCGAGGAAAACTGATCGGGTGAAATTATGAAGCAAGTGGACGGAGACATACAGCTTCACTCTATCCAATAAGAGCAGCAGGATCAACTGTACAGCCTGCCCTTCTCTTTACAAACAGCCAGTTGAGTTATTTAGACTACATAGAACCTCGCACATGACTGACTGACATGAGAAAGACGCGTGCTGGCAGCCGAAAATGTATTTTTTCTGATCATGGATAATTACAATCATAATCGTATCCAGAAAATTGCCCATATCCGTTACGATACTCGTTTTGTCCAACTACTCGGCACACCCATAGTGGCTGTTTTTGAGGATAAAAAGAAACGGAATGGAACTAAACACAGGCAAAATCCTAGAGGAAAACCTGGTTCAGTCTGCATTCCAACAGCCACTGGGAGACAAATTCACCTTTTAGCAGGACAATAACCTGAAACACAAGGCCAAATATACACTGGAGATGCTTACCAAGACGACATTGAATGTTCCTGAGTGGCCTAGTTACAGTTTGACTTTAAAATGTCTGTTTATTTATTGTACAGTCCAGGTGTGCAAAGCTGTGTTAGAATTTTTCTTCCACGTTGACAGAGTATTTTGTGTTAGAACGTTGACCAACAATTACATTTTAATTCATTTTAAATGTGGAAAAAGTCAAGGGGTGTGAATAGTTTTCGAAGGCACTGTAAGTAAAGCGAGCAAGGGAGCGCCTTTATTTGTGTCAGAGGACAGCATGGGCCTAGTGGGCTGAACCTGAGCAGCCTTGTTTTATGGACCTGTCGCCATCACAACTGATCTCTTGACTGTGTTTGCATGTGGTTCAAACAGACAGTTAGGCCAGTGTGTTGTGCTGTTTTGCTGTACACTGTGCTACTGCAAGGCTGGGGGCAGTGTGCTATTTACATATATTTCTCCTTCCTCACACACTCCCTCTATGTAACCATGTGCACCACTCATTCACACTCCCTCACTACGTTTGCTGTTTTGAAACCGAGTGATAGACTGTTTCTGTCTCTCCTCTTGCTGGTGTGTTCTCCTCCATCTATCCTCATGTCTCAGCTGCTAAATCCTACAGTTATTATTCATGGGTGTAAAATGCCACCCACTCTACAGCAATTTGGCTGAATGGTTGCCAGCTCTCTCTCTCTCTCCCCCTCCCTCCCACAACAGCCATGTCTCTAGGTTGGCTTGTAACCCCGCAGACCTACATGATGATAAATAATAGGCTCTAGGTATTTCCCTCCACTATCACTCTGGTGGAGAGAAGAAGAGTAGATATGGAAAAATGCTAGAATAAAAGACATGGAAAAACGATAATAAAACTATATACACTTGCAATCTCTTACATCCATCTGGTTTATAGGAAAATAAGGGGGGAATCATTCAAATGAAGACATCTGTATGCATAAGTCCCCAGATATTTTTATGGGGGTTTGGGTCCACCTGTGCTATGAGTAATGCAGGCGGACTGGCCTGGTGATTTTTCCAGCATTAATGAGCAGTGTAGCAGCAGTCGTTTCTGGAAGGGAACAAGCGAGGGAAAGAGAGGGAAGTGATTGGTGAATCTGAACGAGCAAACTGCAGACAGGAAACTTTCCCAGCTGCGCCAGACAGAGACTGGATCATTTCAGAGGGACATCGTCTACGAGAGTTGAAGCTGATCCTACTGTAGTTCAGAAAGCCTCTCAACAAAAGGCTCAATGGTGGAAAATATAGAAAGGAACCAAACGGCCAGCCTGCTAGCAATTAGCCTTCTAGCTATTTTGAGCCATTGTTGAGTAGCCTGGCTGTGCCACATTGAGCCCCTGCATTGGAGCTCCATTCTACCTCCAGTCCCCTCGCTGTTGGTGTGAGGTGGTCAGAGTGGACGTGGCCAGGAATAAGACTGGGTGGACAGGTGGTATCACCTGGAGTTGAAGTGTTTACTCCATGGAACACAGTCCCAGTTTCCTGGCTGCCTCACAATATCTGTCTCACCTCTACATGGAGCCTCTCATTCATTAACTCTCTTTCCTTCTCTCCTCTCTTTCACCTCCCTCTCTCTGCATGTCCTCTCAGTCTGCCATGGGGACTGTGTCCCGTGTCAGTGGGCCATCTGTGTGAGAATCCCCCTGGCCCTGCCTTTCCACTTCCTCTGTTTGTGTGTTTGTGTGTGCGTGCCTGCCTGCTTGCACCCGTGCGTGTTTGTCCAGGCCTGGTGCCATGGCCTCCAGCGCTGGCAGTCAGGCTGTAATGACAGAGCACCAGCAGCTAACCCTGGACACTGAGGGGTTCTGCCCTGCCAAACCACTGACACTAGCATTAGCATCTGTGCTAATCCTCCCATAAAGGCTAGGAACCAGCACATCCAGCCCACCATCTAACCTGACACACGGACCACATACACTGGGCTTTCTGATATGCTAAAAGTGGCCAAAGTTAGCCCTAGAAGTACAAGCAATATTAACCCATGGTAACTGTGGGAAAGGAATACTGATTGTGAACACAATGGACATGAAGCATGGTGGGCCTGCTGTTGTATTTTCAAAAGGTACAATATGTTATTGACTGAGAAATAGATGCATTCTGTTTTTCCCTCCCTCTGCCCCTCACTCTCCTCTCACTCATCTCCCTCCCCCCTCTCTCACTACCTCCATTGTTTTCTCTTTACTGTTGAGCACAGTGCGAGCACAAAGACATGTTTGCCAGAAGAACAGAGGCTGGGCTGTGTTAGCCTGCCTGATACCTACTGAGTAGGAAATGGGTAGGAGGCAGGGAGAGGAAAGCTTGCCCGCCTGGCAGTGCCCGCTGCCCGGGCCTCTCTCTCTCTCTGCCATGGACCTGGCACCAGCAGCTGCCGGGCAGAATGACAGAAGGTATGAGGGGCTTAGACCTGCCACGCCCTGTCAGAGACCACGGCACAGGCACTCTCACAGTAGGAGATACACTTACCGAAACACTCAAACATTACAGTCCAACAGGACACAGTCACCCATCTCCAAACACATTTCCACAGCTAAACTTACTGGTCTGTATGTCTGTCCTTACCACGTTCTTCACAGGAACAGATGAATCATAATCCTCCATAGGAAGGTGAGCAATACATTTTTTGCTGAGACAAGCCCATTGTGCAGCTACAAGCAGAATAGTGAAAAGATGTTTGCCGCAATGGACCTAAATATAGAATGAATCGGGGATTCAATGATTATCATAATGCCTATGTGTGTGTTTCCAGGATTGCTGAGGCCGAAATTGCTTTTTCCATTCAATCAAGGCATTTTCTGTACAGCGGCTGTGTGGAAGCATCCATTCAGAAGAGTGTATTGAACAGCTAGTGCTTGAGAATGCAAACCTTAAAGGAAGTCGTGTTGGCTTGAGTAACTCTAGCTGTGTGGTTATGTTACCGCCTACACAGCGGGGACCAGATAAAGGTCACATCAATAGAGGTAAATGTCCATACTGGAGGAGCACGGCCGAGCTAGGCAATTACCCCCACTGGTACTATGCACAGTCACTGTGGCCAAGCTCCTGCTTAGAACACACTTACTTTTCAAAGAGAGCGAGAGACATGGGGGGGAGAGGTGTGTGAAAGAGAGAGCAAGAGCGAAACAAGAGGATGAGAGAGAGAGGAAGAAAGGAAGAGAGAACTTGAGAGAGAGAGGGGAAGAAAGGAAGAGAGAACCTGAGAGGGACGGAAACAGAGAACGAGAGAAGGAAAAAGACAGAAAGCGAGAGAGAGAGAAAGAAAGAAAGGCCGTGAGAGAGGAGAGCAGTGATAAAAGTACTGACGTGTACTTCCTCCTCTGAATCAGACAGCTGAACGCTCCTTGAAAAAAGGGTCACTGAGGATCACACGTCTCCGGTTAAGACACTGAGCCCATCCACCTGGATCCTACTGTACACTACAGCAGACATACAGAGACAGGACACTGCACAGGACAGCCCTTCTCCCCAACCACAGGGCTCTCCAGAGGGCGGTGCGGCCTGCCCAACGCATCACCGGGGGCACACTGCCTGCCCTCCAGGACATCAACCACCCGAGTTATGGCCTGTCCACCCCGTTATCATCCAGAAGGCGAGGTCAGAACAGGTGCATCAAAGCTGGGACCGAGAGACTGAAAAACAGAGATAATGACAGAGAAAAAGCCATGGACAAAAACGGCCCCTAGCCTGGTCACAAATCTGTAAATGCTTGAGCAAAAACGTATCTGCTACCAGGCTAGTCTGACCTTGGGTGAGGTACATGGGCAGAACAAAATCCCAACCTACTCCAATACTGAGAATGAGAACATACTGTAGGATACTGGATGTGAAAAATGCACAGCGATGGTCATTGATGTGGGAGTGGAGTAGCAATAACGTAGCTTGCAGTAAAGCCTCTCTGCATAGTAGACCGTTGTAGAGTGGAGGGAGTGGGACTGACTGTGTGACTCACTTTAGACAGGACTGGAGGCAAGCAGTAAACACCAAGTTAGATGGAAAAATAAAGTTGGGAGACCCCCTTCCCACTGTTTGGGCTCCAGGGTGAAATGCCTTATTATCCTTTATTACAGACTCTCACTCACTCACTCACTCACACACACACACACACACACACACACACACACACACACACACACACACACACACACACACACACACACACACACACACACACACACACACACACACACACACACACACACACACAAAAATCGCTCGCGAACACTCAAAAACAGGCTCGAGGCTAATCAAATAATCGCAAACAGAAAACAAGCAACAAAGAATGCAGCACCGAAACCTGCACATAATTACTGGCCTGTCCCGCTGCCAAGAGAGTGCAACTGATAAAGCAGGGGCCGGATCAGGTTGTTCTCGATGTGGCTCCATTGCAACCATAGTAGTGGTTGCTTAACGTAGCCCTGCATAACATTACCCGTGCACTTTGAGGCCTATTGGAATCCAACTTGGTTTCATTGGTCCCCACCGACAGATACAGATAGTGAGACAACTGACCAACACGCCCCATCACCCCACCACAATGAGGTGGTAGCGTGGTACCCACCGCTCAGTCTCTCTGCCCTGTCAGGATGCAGGAGTACAGCGCTATAGCATCCACTACTACACACACAGCACAGAGCCAGAACGTGAGGACATTAGACAAACATTAGCATGAGCACACCGTGTCTTCCCTCCCATAGCTTCCTGGAGTTAGGGTTAGGACATAATCTCTCAAAAGGTTGAGATGAGTTGAGAGGCAGTAGGAGGCCAGACAGGAGCCTACAGTGAGGGAGGGAGTACCCGGGCAAAAATGTCCCCACAAACGCCCTGAAGCACTGCGAGAAGCAGTGCCACACATTCTAAATCGTCTGAGAATTTGTGAATGGAAAAATGGTTTAGCACACTTGGCAGAGGCACGAATCCTCATTCCACAGTTATCAGACAGGGGTATTACAGTTCTCTTCTCCGCAGAAAAACAGACAGAGTGAGAAAAAGAAAAGCGAGATAGTACATAAAAGGAATCTATCTGACTGACTGTGGTGGGCAGGGAGAGAGAGAAGGAGAGGAGGGACGGAGGGAGGAGTAGAAGGGAATGTTGTTCAAGTTCATTTACAGGTTGTGGTCATTTCACTCCTGGACTACAGGAGCTAGAAAGAGTGCGGAAGAGAGATTGAGGTTGGGGTTTCTGTTGCTGGGGTGGTGTGTGTGATTAAGCATGCAGAGTGGCAGGAAGATAAGCTTTTCCGAAAGCAACATCTTTGAAATTGTGTGTATGTGCATGTGGGTAAGACCTGCGGGAGGCAAGAGGTGTGTGTACGTGTGGTGTTTCCCTGCCTTATCACCAGGACATTCCCTCACATAGCAAGTTATTCCAGTATGATCACACACACACACAGACAGAGTGAGAGAGACAGACAGACAGACACGCAAGCGAGTCTGTGGCTCGGGGTGCTAGGCTGTAAAAGGAACCCGTTCTTGTTAAACAACATTGTCCCTCTCCCTGGGGAATACAGATGGAGGGAGGGAAGTTTGATTCAAAGCATGCAACGGCGGCTGGGGGGGGGGGGGGGGGGGGGGGTAGCAGTGCAACACTAGGAAGGTCCTTTCCTTAATGGAGAAAACTGACAGCTCTGTGTAAGCTCATCAGTGGAGCCCAGGGGGAAGTGACCGGATGTCCTACAGCCATGCTTCCTACAGACTAAACAACTAGTGCAACCCCACTGGAGAGCTAGAGGACAGGGGAATGACGGAGGGAGGAAGGGAGATACGTAAGAAAAGGTGGATTGCAAACAGGCAGGCCAGGCTGGCATTGTTTCCCTCTTATCTCCGTCCTGCCAAGGCTGTGCAATCAAGGAACACAGAGCAGGCACACACACACAGCCCTGTGACAACCCCTGCAGCCCAGACCAGGCCCAATCTGTCATACACACACACAGACAAGCAAAGTGAAGGCTGAATCGCTACAACAACACACAGCAGACAGTAGGTAACACAACACACAGAGCAGAAGGCCCCCCTGCCCTGTCCGTCACTATCAGCACTCCGGTGGCAATCCAACAGCCACTGTCATCCCCCATTCAGTTTACAAAACACACTGACAAGGAAATCACCTTCTCAGCAGCAACACCAGAGAGGGAGACAGAGAAAAGGAGAGGGAGAAATATTTGGTCTACCAACCTGGCTATATCAGCTCCCCAGTCCCACAACATCTCCAGTCACCGACAGCATTCCTCTGGGGTGAAACTCCTCTTGTCCATTCTCTGTGGTCACCAATAGAAAAACCAAACTACAGGGCCAAACTCCCATCAATCAGAATAGCCACTCACTGGTAGAGAGAGAGTGTATGCTTGTTAGGAGACCTACTGATGTAAGCTAGTCACCAGAGAAAATACCCAGTCAGTCATGACGCATACTTAGGAACAGAAATAGCAATAGGGCCCCCAGAGGGATTATACAACAGACTACATTTAGAGGCACTTCCACTGGCCCAAAGACCAGGCAGGCAGAGGCTTATACACACTCTCGCTCTCTCTTTCCTCTCTCTGTCTCTCTCTTTTTGCTGGCCCCCCGAGTCTTTTTTCACAAAGTAAGTTGACATTTTCCTAAGCAAGACATGAGCACAAATAGAGGGGTCAAGTGAAAGGCAACAGTTAGGGGGTGGAGTGGTAGGAGCATGGCTGTTGCAGGATGCTGCTCTCTCTTAGTTATGGCTGCATAATGAATGGAATTGTAATCAAAATTGCAGTATTGACATGTGCAATATCAATATCGCAAGAGGCTGCAATTTGTTTTAAATGCCACGAATGTAACATTTTAATGTAAAAAGCGTCTCCCTGGGAAGCTCTGACCAACACTTTGGTTCCTAACCTGTCACAACAACTTCTACTGTACCTGTCGTTGTCATGCCAAACAACACCAACCATAGAATCAGAATACTCATTTTATTTCTATGATCCCAACAGTTCACCCAAGTGTTTTGATCTAAATCGCAAGTAAAATGGCAATCGCAATATTTGGTAGACAAAATAGGAATTAGATGACATTCCCATATCGTGCAGCTGTACTCTTTACTGTTGTGATGACACAGTAGCACAGCCTTATCGGGGCAGCCCGGCAGGCCCCCGGGGGTTGTCTTGTCCCAGAGAGTGTGTACCGGCCAGGGGGCCATAACAACATGGTAACCCCCCCCCCCTTCTCCCCTCTACCCCTCCCGCCCTGCTTGCTTCCCCTGCCGCCTGTGACTCCCCCTCTCCCCCTCCTCCATCCCACTCCTCACCTCTATAAATATCTCGCCAGGCCAATACTGCAAAATCCTCTGAGATGTGCCATCTCTGGCCCCGTCCTCTGCTCTCCGGTCAACGATATGATTTGCTCCTGTCTTGCTCTTTCAACATGCGGCTACCACCACATTATCGGCCACGGAGAGTGACATTGGGACAGGTCAGCACTGCGACAAGGCATCACAGAAAGTGGGGGAGAGAGAGAGAGAGGGAAAGGGAGAGAGGGAAGTGCGAAAGGGGAGAGGGAGAGAATCCGTGCTGAGAAAAAGCCTCCAGCCACAACCCTCTTTGCAGCTGTAGTGTGAATATTAGTGCATGTTTATGGTTCTGTCTCAACCACAGGTATGTCATGAGTGACAGCGGTGCGGTTAGTTTGCGGGTCACCGTGTAACATTCTCCGCATTGCATACATTCAGGGTCACACATGGCCAAAATAGCAGGCATTGTGGAGAAGAATTCACCTCAACACTCGGCGGATGACAACAAACACGTATGGCAATTGTTTTAAGTGGACCAACTTGACCAAGGTTAGACACCAGTCCCGTGCTGGTGATAAATTGGTTAATAACGCCCGTGCTGTCACGCAAGACAAACGTACACATCTATCATAAGCCCACTGTTACTTTGCCCTTACTGGAGAATCCAATTTACAGGTCTAAAAATAACTTCACCTCTGTTGACTTCTATGGGGAATCAGGAACCGGTGTGGGCAGGAGACAACTGGGAATAGTTGGCCCTAATACGCACACACATCAAGGACTCCCGGGAGACCTGACACCATAGCCACTTATGGGCATTTCAAAGTAACCAACACCTGCTGTGAACAGAAGTCAATAGTCCACACTGTACACCTCTTAGTAAGAGCGCAGTGCTCCTGAGCAGTGAGCAGTGAGCAGTACCAGACGCATAGTTGAAGGCACGTCTGAGACAAGATCAATAGAACACAGTTTCACATAGTTCACAACGACATGCCTAGTTATTTCTACCCTGCACGTGTATTTACAGTGGTAGGCAATAGAAAGAGAATAACACTACACCACACAACATATGAACATATGTTTGGAGAGAAAAACAGGTAGTTGCTAACGAAAACAGTCAGCAGTGTTTAACACGCTCAAGACTTTCTCAGACTTTATCTTAAAGAGACAGTCCCCCATCCTCCTGTACTGGTGAAATATCTTCATTAGAGAAACATGTTGGTTATGTAACCGAGTTAAACTAGGACAGTTCTCTATCATGTTGGCCCTTTCGTATTTTCAACATACTCAGAGTATAAATAATGAACATACTTATTGTGGAAAATGCACATATTCGTATAAACGCGCAACATGCCCTGGATACCGAGCAACAGAATGGTATAGTAGCAACAGAATGGTATAGTAGCAACATGTTTTCATAGTGTTTCATGAATATTGTATTTTGATTGTCTTCAATCAAAAACGGTATGAAATACCAACCAAGTTCCTCTGTTCTGACGTCCAATACACAGGGGCCATCCTCCTTCATCCCAACTCATCCTGTGTGAGGGGGGTTGCCCACACAGATCACCTCAGTGTCTTGATAAGAGAATCAACCACCTCTCCTCTCTTGGCAGGTAGACTAGCGGTTAAGAGCGTTGGGCCAATAACCAAAAGGTCGCTGGTTCAAATCCTGAACTGGCAAGGTGGAAAAATCTTCCGTTCTGCCCTTCAGCAAGGCATTTAACCCCCAACAACAACTGCTCCCCGGACGCCGATGACGTCGATTAAGGCAGCCCCCTGCACGTCTCTGATTCAGAGGGCTTGGGTTAAAAGTCAGACACATTTCGGTTGAATGTATTCAGATGTGCAACCGACTAGGTATCCCCAGGTACATGTATCTCTGTTCCACACAGCTGAGGTGCATTTAGCTAACATTTATACATAAAACACAAACTCTCTCACTGTCCACGTTTGAAAACCATTTAGCTAGCTAGTAAAACAGATTAGAGAACCATGTAGAGTTCTTCAAGTGGAGAATTCTTTGAACACAGCTGAAGATAATTTTGCAGTACCTCAGGTCAATGCATTGCCTTACGGGTTTCTATACTATAAAATGTCTAGCAAGATTCCAACCTTTTCCATCCAGGACCCTTCAGTCCCAAAACTCTGAGTGGAGTGTACCCTTTTAAAAGGCTACAAAATGGCAAAAAAAAATATATAACCTAAATGTATGCTATAAAAATCAGTAAGCCTCTTTCTGGGACAAGAGCAAACAGTGTTAATTGAGGACTTTCATCCACTCCATTACATCCCCTCCTTTACAGCATCAATATTTCATCTCAAGTATTGCTGGAAGTATTTTACACACGCTGATATCCTGCTAGAAGAGTGTATTCCTATTAACACTTGAATAATTAACCAACATAGCTACCTCGATGAAATGCTTGCATCATACTTGAGGAGCTGAAAATAATATTATTTTGAAGGTATTTACGGCGCTGCGACGCGGATGCCTTGTTTAAAGCAGGCAGAGAGGCGGGAAATTAAATAATATGTTTTCCCCAAAAGTAGGTGGCAATACGACACCGTATCCCTCTGAAACCCATTGCCTTCAGGAGTAGTTAACCCCAACGCAAGTGATCAGAGACCTGGAATCATATTGAACTTCCTATAAAACAGGAAGAGAAAAAAAGTAACAATGGCCCTCTTAAAGATGTTACATTTCATCAGCCACATATTGGATATCTGTGCCTAATGTAAAGTGGCCATGAGAGCCACACTGAGAGAGAAAGAAAAAAGGGATAACTGGACAACACATTGTTAATTTTTCAATGGACATTTTCCCTCACATCATTCCCCATTTAACTTGACAAATGTGCTCCTTTAAGCAGATATTGAATAAGCAGATATCGAATGAGTTCATCACATTTTATCGCTTTTTATATCACTTTCCATTCTCTCCTTTTAGCCAGGTAGGGACAGAGAGAGAGAAGTAGAAACACAGTGTGTCACATGTTCCTGGCAGCATCAGCCTCTCTAATGTGACCAGAGTTAGAGTCATATTTGACCTGGCGACCCCTGACGCTCCCTGGCCAGGAGGTGGATCCCCCCAGCAAGCCTTGGGGGAGCGTGAGGGTGCCTGACAGAATGAGAGCAAGCGATCATGAAAACAGTCCCTCAGCAGCCCCTCCAAAACAAACACGCTCTCATGCAACCCAAGGCACAATTGCTCATCGGAGTGCAAGGCAGTGACTCGCTCTCAGCCAGCCATCAGGGACCCAGTTAGTAGTTACACAACGCAACCCCGCTTGCCTGTCTGCGTGTTTTCCACCGTCAGCCGAGTGGGTATCCCACAGCTGTCCCCGATTCCGACGATGAAAACCTTTCGGTGCGAAAACCGAAAACTGAACGTCTCCCCCGAGCCCCTCTCTCTGGCCCTGTCATTCCACAGGGTCTTATGTTGCCCGGGGCACCTTTTGCCTCCAGCAGTAAGGCAAAGCAGGCAGAACAGCCCAGAGAGCCCCCCCCCCCCCCCCCCCCCCCCCCCGCTCGCCCCCTCCACTCCCCCATGGCCTTTTCTTACTCCCACTAGAGTGTCAGTTTACGCCAAAATCAGCCAGACAAGCAGTACCAATTTTAGACTTGGCCCTAACTCAGATCAGCTGGCTGACGCGGGGGCTTCCCAAACAGAACACCCCTGCTGAGGTCGGATGGCCCTCAGCACCCCTCCAAACAGCAATGCATGGAAGTGCAGGTGACTCACTAAGAGCCAGCCTCAAGAACAAAACAACCAAAAGATATCTGGGTTCAGGCTGGCTCACTGAAAATGCCTGTTTTTCAAACTTGAATCAAAACCAAATGTTGCAGCCAACTAATGGTGTGATTCATGAAAGACCATGGATGGGAGTTAATAAAAAATTTCATTAGTATTATTATTTTTAACAATTGCCCTGGAAAAAGCATTATCACCTCATAATCACATTTTTGTGATTTGCCACTTTTTAATTTAAACGAAAGACAATTGTCAGCCCAAATCCTCCATCACAGATGGCTGGATGAAATGTTCATCAAACATGATATTAATTGGGATGCATCACACCTTTCAGTTTTACAGCCGATTTACATAATCTGGGTTTTAACAGGTTTTAATGGCAGCCAATTTGTAGCTATTTGTGGCATGCACACAGGAACTGAGTAGGAGGCTCTGAGAGGGTGGTAAGTGGCATCTTGAATATTGACAGATGTAATAAAAAAAAGCATTTCAATGACTTTCATGAATATCCAGTAAACGGGTTTAAATCCTCATACACGATGCTCTACACCACAAATAAGCAAGTATGTTCTAGAAGAAAGTACATTTATAGAGGAACATGATCAGAATGACACGTCTCTTTACATATTTCGACTGAGATGATAATCTTACCTTTTGCTTTCTAAAAACAACTCCCTCCAGCAGTGACAACAAAGCGAAAGCACAGACATACCATTCATCTCTATAGCCTGGGCAGACTGTCATTTACATTCTATGGCCTGGCTGGGGAGTAGAGTAACACTGAGAGGTTGTTTGTGGATGAGCGGTGAAGGACATGCAGGCTGATCGGCTCAGGCTGAAGTTACAATGGGCTGCCCCTTGAATGTTCTTTCCCTCTCTCTCACACACACACACACACACACATATGACCAAGCAGGTCAACTGTAATGGCAATCATTTCATTCTGAAAGACCAATAACGGTATGAAATGAATTCCCATGTACCAAATGGAAAGAACGATAAACCACATATGCATGTGCCGTCGATCCATCTAGTTCTGTTTAGAATACAACTGAATGAAACACTTAGCTCCCAGCCCAGTGATTGATTCCATGGCTGTCTGATGGATGTGTAAACAGAGCTGTTAGCTAACATAAATGGAGTGCCACGCTGAATAAAGCAGACACAGTCAACTGGTCTGGTAACTGGTCAGGTAATGGAATCCCAATACATGGCATCAACCTCCAACCTAACTAAATCCTCAATGACGAAGTCTCTGTGGGAATCTTCTCACCTTGGAAAACCAAAACGACTTGCCGATCCTGGATGTGATCCTGTTTCCTTACTTCAGTTTCTCACACTCACTCCTAATGAGGACCTGCATGCTTTTTCCCGCTCCCTGTGTACGGTGCTGCCAAGAAAGGCAGTCACTGGGCCCTTAGCCCTGGTTGTAAACATGTCTTGTTTCGGGAAGTAACATGACACATATTTATTTAGGAATTTCTCTGAAAAATCAACAAGCTTTGTTAGCTTGTCCTGGCTTGCACACACAACAATACCCTTAATGGGAAGTTTTTATAGGGTTCTATTAAACTATGGGAGCAGCTATACACAGTTGAAGTCGGACGTTTACATACACTTAGGTTGGAGTCATTAAAACTCGTTTTTCAACCACTCCACAAATTTCTTGTTAAAGAACTATAGTTTTGGCAAGTCGGTTAGGACATCTACCTTGTGCATGACACAAGTAGTTTTTCCAACAATTGTTTACAGACAGATTATTTCACTGTATCACAATTCCAGTGGGTCAGAAGTTTACATACACTAAGTTGACTGTGCCTTTAAACAGCTTGGAAAATTCCAGAAAATTATATCATTGCTTTAGAAGCTTCTGATGGGCTAATTGACATAATTTGAGTCAATTGGAGGTGTACCTGTGGATGTATTTCAAGGCCTACCTTCAAACTCAGTGCCTCTTTGCTTGACATCATGGAAAAATCAAAAGAAATCAGCCAAGACCTCAGAAAAAAAATTGTAGACCTCCACAAGTCAGGTTCATCCTTGGGAGCAATTTCCAAATACCTGAAGGTACCACGTTCATCTGTACAAACAATAGTACGCAAGTATAAACACCATGGGACCACGCAGCCGTCATACTACATCAGGAAGGATACGCGTTCTGTCTCCTAGAGATGAACGTACTTTGGTGCAAAAAGCGCAAATCAATCCCAGAACAACAGCAAAGGACCTTGTGAAGATGCTGGAGGAAACAGGTACACAATTATCTATATCCACAGTAAAACGAGTCCTATATCGACATAACCTGAAAGGCCGCTCAGCAAGGAAGAAGCCACTGCTACAAAACCGCCATAAAAAAGCCAGACTATGGTTTGCAACTGCACATGGGGACAAAGATCATACTTTTTGGAGAAATGTCCTCTGGTCTGATGAAACAAAAATAGAACTGTTTGGCCATAATGACCATCGTTATGTTTGGAGGAAATAGAGGGAGGCTTGCAAGCCGAAGAACACCATCCCAACCGTGAAGCACGTTGTTGGCAGCATCATGTTGTGGGGGTGATTTGCTGCAGGATGGACTGGTGCACTTCACAAAATAGATGGCACCATGAGGAAGAAAAATTATGTGGAAGTATTGAAGCAACATCTCAAGACATCAGTCAGGAAGTTAAAGCTTGGTCGCAAATAGGTCTTCCAAATGGACAATGACCCCAAGCATACTTCCAATGTTGTGGCAAAATGGCTTAAGGAAAGCAAAGTCAAGGTATTGGAGTGGCCATCACAAAGCCCTGACCTCAATCCCATAGAAAATTTGTGGGCAGAACTGAAAAAGCGTGTGCGAGCAAGGAGGCCTACAAACCTGACTCAGTTACACCAGCTCTGTCAGGAGGAATGGGCCAAAATTCACCCAACTTATTGTGGGAAGCTTGTGGAAGGCTACCTGAAACGTTTGACCCAAGTTAAACAATTTAAAGCCAATGCTATCAAATACTAATTGAGTGTATGTAAACTTCTGACCCACTGGGAATGTGATGAAAGAAATAAAAGCTTAAATAAATCATTCTCTCTACTATTATTCTGACATTTCACATTCTTAAAATAAAGTGGGGATCCTAACTGACCTAAGACAGGGTATTTTTACTACGATTAAATGTCAGGAATTGTGAAAAACTGAGTTTAAATGTATTTGGCTAAGGTGTATGTAAACTTCTGACTTCAACTGTATATGTGACTTCATATCATGTTATGTTATGGATGCCTCTTTTGGTGTGTGATTTGATCTGTGTGAATATTGCAGTTTCTTATAAAACAGTAGTGTGTGTGTAATCCTAGCTAGTGTAAAGAATGGTGTGACTTTTCACAACATTGTCGCGCTAAATGGATGCCATTGCTTTGTTGAAGGGGCTATTGTATTACCAGGGTCATCCCATCAACTGTAATGAAAGAACATTCGAGATGGTACAACAATAACACATATACTGTAACCATGGTCACAATGTACACTAATTAAAAATACCAAAAACGACTAGTAATAAATAAATCAAGAGTATTTTATCTCTTCAAAGCCATAAACAAAGACAGGCCTTTGTGTCTGGCAATGTACTTGTAGGTCAGCTAGCAGAGAAGACAACATCACGTCGCTTACCCATAGAGGACAACACTACTATGAAACTTACTTTCTAGGTGAATTTAGTGGGTATTAAGAGGATATTGTATAACTACTGCATAACGAGCATGCATGATGACTCATATAGTGAAGGTAGTTCTAGATGGTGAACATGGATAAGATGGGATGCAAATTCATTTGCACCTCTTTTGTTTCAAGTAATTTGTCTTCAACGAATGAGCGGTGCTACAAATAGACACACTGAAAATAATAGGTGACCTCATTATCTTCACAGCAGGATGATTACATATACACCAATCATCCTCCATTCATACACTCTATCAATACCACACTAACTACACTGCCCGTGGAGAATACAGTAGTAGACACCATTAGCACCCCCAGCCTCTGAGACGCTGCCTCTGTATACTGCCTCGGTTAAAATAACTTCCTCCGTGTCAAACTCTGCAAGCAGAGTTCACCTTCTGCCTCTTATCTGACTCAACAGCACAGGTCTACGAGCGGGGCACCACCATCAAGCAACACTCTCTCTCTCTGCACTATTCAGCATAAAATATGCATCAAATTATATAACGCTTATATAATGCATCCCTGGCACAAGTCTGGGCTATGCAATGCTGTGTTCTACAGCTAATTAAGCGATCCGTGCCGAGCAAAACAGAGCAGGGGGAGCTGCTAATTTTAGGTCCTTCCCCGAGCCCATCCCAGAAACAGGAGGCTGAGAAGCAGCGGGAGGCTCCGGAGCTACCGCAACAGAGTGGCTCAAGGCGGGGGAGAGAAGGGAGGAGAGGATGCGGGTGGGGGTAGAGAGAGAGAGAGATAAGGTCCCCAGTCAAACAGAGCAGACAGACCCGGGTTTCATCAGCGGAGAGCCCAGGTCTGTCCCAGCAGAGGAAATCAATCTGCCTCTCTGCCTGCTGCTGGGCCTTCCTCAGATCCGCTGTGTGTTTATGCAGATTGCTAGCTTTAATAGAGTCCTCCGCAAACACCGGACCACATGGGTAACACCAGTCAGGCAGCCGCACTGATTCATCTGTATCCTGGAGCAGATCCTTCTCTCCTCCCCTGCTGGTCCGTTGGGCTAACCTAATAAGTTATCAAAACTAACATCTACAACTCCAACAGTTAGTCACCTATGCATATTGTGATATCAGCCTCATACTCAAGTGTGGTTTAATCACCTCACAAGGCCACCAACACACACCATCGTTTTCATTATCCATTCAAGGAATTAAGGAGATGTCATGAGTGGGCGCATACGGAGCGGAAACATTATTCTGAGACGAACAAAGAGCAGTTTGTGTGCAGACAAGAGCAGGCAGGGGAGGGAGGGAGGCAGAGAGAGAGGCTGGGGAAAACTGGCATCTGTGAGGAGTACTAAAGAAGGCAGAAGGACCCAGGCCTCAGGCTAGATCCTTCTCTGGGGGGGGGGGGGGGGGTCTCGCTGAACAACGATGCTTTAAACATTGCTCAATTCACCTGGCGGATGGGGAAGCATCCGCCCCCACTCACCTACAGTCTCTCAATGCTATCCTTAACAAGGTCTCCCCCATCTGGCTGTAGCTAAACAGCAGTGCTACTCTGTGTGAGAGGCTGACCAAAATCTCTCCCATAAATGTATGTTGCCTAAAAAAAGACAGAGCAAATATGCAGCAATCTTTTACAGGATTACAGTCTCGACTAGCTTCGGAATTTGCTGCTTCAATATTTATATATCCCACAAACTTGCCAGAGCAGCTTTTTGGATCTCTGCTTGGGAGAGAAAAAACACCTAAATTATAGCTTTCTATACGGTGGCACATCAGACACCTAAGCTATCAAATGAAACTGCAGGGACTCCCTTTCAACACCAAATAATATTTATGCACTCCTTAAGACGTAAAACATTGTTTATTTTTAAACTCTTTCTGCATAATCTTTTACAGTACTTTTTGCATCGCAATATTTCAAATGCAAAAAAAGTACATTCTTGCAGCAAGTAAAATAATACATTGGTCTAATTCATACTGCATAGTACACCGATATACTGTATGAACTTCTTGCTCTACAGGAAGGCAGCTTGTAAATTCAGTGGGGCCTCTCACACATAGAACAGCATCTCCCCTGTAGTATCCTGCCCAGTAGGCATGGATACTCAGGGCTCACTTAACTCCAATTACTCCTCATTGACTTAGAACAGAGCTGATCCCAGGACTATCAATTCTCCTGTAGCTGTCAGCGCTGAGTGATACGGCCCAGTGTTGCCCAGGTCTCTAACGCTCATTCTGTACTGACACAGGTATTCTCATGGATGAACTAACTGTACACAAAGCTCCCTGACTTTGCTAGTAATTCTATGGCGAGCAGAGGGGTGAACTGAGGATGGAGGAGCACATCACAGAGAGATGGAGGGCATTCTTCTTATCCATTCCATGCATGCGGGCCCGGGCGCTGTACTGTAAAGCATGTTACTCGTCATTATTGCACCTCTCATTAGTCGGTGTTGTGTACGAACTGGCTTGCAATACAGACAGAGTCGTTAGTTGTGAGGGAAGTGTGTAGCATGCCACAGCATGGAAGATTGAAGGCTCCCAATGCAGTTCTGACAGACCGGATGCTTAAATTAGATACTCAGGAGAGGAGCAACAATGTCAGCTTCTGTGGATCTGCCAACTGCCAGATGGGATGAGAAAACGGCCAGAAATCAGATAAAAGAGAAACTTCCCACTAGGCTACCGGTGCATACCTGCCTGCCAAGACACAGCCCGTACAGGACTACTAGCTACGTATGCTACTTGCATTGGAAATGTTTTGAAATCGCACAGACACAACCTGCTTTCTGTGTCCAGGGGGTAGGGTGTGTGCACACTGGTGTAGATTGAGTGATTAGGCCTTTGCAACACTATGTTTTATTTGAGACGTGCTCCGAATGAGAGGTGGCACCGTTTTTAATTTGGGGGTTCCGCAAATATTCCCTTTATCTTCCCTCCAAGTGTTTTGTGGTGCGCTTTAGGTGTGTTTATTCCCTGATTTATTCTGCTGTGTGGTGCGGTGGGCCCAGACTGGAGAGGAGAAGCGAGGAGGGGAGAGGAGAGAAGGAGGAGACAGGAGAGGAGGGAGGAGGAGGAGGAGGAGAGGTGGTGCGTAGACCGTGGTGTTGACACAGCCAGGATGCTAAAGCATATGCAGCGTTGGTCACTGGCAGCACTAGAGACATGACACAGAGGCAGCTCACACTTCCCTTCCTCAGCCCACCTAAATAAGATGTGAGAGTGTTCGTGTTGTGGGTGTGGGTGAGTGCGTGCGTGTGCAATGGCGACGCCTCCTCTTCTCAGCCCAATATCACAGTCTGCTTGGAGAGGAGCAGGATGCAGCTCTGAAAGCAGGTGTCTAGTGTGAGGAAGTGATGATTCCACAACTGTTTCAATTTGTCCCTTGTGCTAGGCATCCATCAACCTATTTAGATAGGATAGGGAACATACTGTATAAATACACTGAACAACATAAACCCCCATGTCTGGGTCTGATAGTGTCTGACAGCTAAGATAACATATACTACATGTCAGAAAACGTGTGGTGACATGCCTGTCTGACTGGTGCCCACCAACACTGAACAAAGTGCCAACGACTTCAAAATGGTAAACGAGACTAGACAAACGAAGCCTGCTAAAAACACACAGACACCGAATACACTAATAGCTGACTGGCTTTCATGTTCATATCTAGTTCATGTTCACAAAGAGGTTGAATATCAGGCTGATGGCGTTGTCTGGAGCTGTCAGTGGAATAGTATCTGTGTCTGTAAAGTGTTGCTGCATCACGTAGTAGTCAGACTGCGCTGATCGTATTGCAGGTGGCAACAAAGCACCACTATTTTTACTATGTCAAACAGGGGAACACAGTAAAGAGCGTTTAAACATATACATCAAAACGCTCTTTTAGATGCCTCTTCGCCTCGCCAGTTAAAAGGATCGAGGACAAACAAAGAAGAGCTTCAGAGCGGAGCTAGATATTCTGACACGTACGGAGAAAAGGAACCATTTTCTCTTTGCAAATATTGTCTTTGGGGTGTCGCTGCGCGCTGACAGGATGAGGAAGAGGATCAATGTTTACAGACAGATCGCTAGGGCTTTGAGGGGGAGGGAGGGAGGGGTTGTATTCATCAGAACCTCTGACACTGCGCTTCACAGTAGATTCAGTGCTGAAGACGTCTGAAGACTGCCAGCCCTGTGATCAAGGGCCCAGCTCTGTGATGGATGGCAACACACACACACACAAACACACACACAGGCGGAAAAGGCAACCTCTCCAGGCAAGAGGGAAAGTCAGCTATAATCACATGCAAAGACAAGCATATCTTACATATAACTTATCAAAAGCACCCGTCGCAAAAAAAATGGACGAATGGTAGTGTCACGATCGTGTGGAGGAGAGACGGACCAAAACGCAGCATGTGGAAAATAAGCCATCTTCCTTTTATTATAGAAGAAGGCAAAACGAAACAAAACACTTACAAACTAACAAAACAATAAACGACCGTGAAGCTAATAAACGTAGTGCACACACACAGGCTACAAACGTTCAGACATAGACAATTCCCCACAACAAACTAAAGCCTATGGCTACCTTAAATATGGCTCCCAATCAGAGACAACAGAAACCAGCTGTCTCTAATTGGGAACCCATTCAGGCAACCATAGACTTTCCTAGACAACTACACCCAACATAGACACAGCTAGACAACTATACTAAACATAAACCCAACTACTCTAAATAAAAACCCCTAAACCTTACAATCACCCTGGACACTACAAAACCCACATAAATACCCATGTCACACCCTGACCTAACTAAAATAATAAAGAAAACAAAGAATACTAAGGCCAGGGCGTGACAGGTAGGCAATAATATTGGCCTACTTAGGTTTCTTGTCAATTTGTTTGTCTGTTTGCTTGAAGTTCTAGCATCAGAATTGAAATTCAGCATTCAAAACATGTTTTTCTGGGGTCCTTACAAATTCATGACGACTTTGGTGATGTAGAGATTTCTCTCTTTAATGCCCTGGCTGCCTGTGATGGGAGCTGGGAGCTAAGCTGGGAGCTAGCAAGCGCTAGCTAATCCTGAGGGCTAATAGAAAAGTCCAATCCCCTGCCACTCTCATCCCATACATGTCAATACACTCTGGGCTGAAGAGGGTATTATATAAGAGCCAGAGAAGGAGGCTGGAGGATAGGGGAGAGAGCACGTACACACACATATATACACACACACACACACACTTGCGTGCATACACACAGAGGGATGCTTCTCCTGGGTTTGTACACTGGCCTGCTACTTCGTCAGCACTTTATAGGCGTTTGACGTGATGTTGCCATGTGAGCTAAACCAGGCTCCGACTTTCAGAGTGTCACATCTTCCTAGCTATTGACCTCTTTTCACTCCCCACCCCCCAAAAGAAAACAAACATCTCGGTCTGGTGTGAGGTAAGGGTGTAAGGAGTGCTACAGGCTGAGTGGCCAACTGTGGCTAATAAAATACTGTGACGCATCCATGGTTCCTGCCTCTGACTGCAGAGTGGATGAGTATCATCGCCATCTTCCCATCATCTCATCATTGGAGTCAATAAAGAGAAGAGACACCGTCTGTCCGGCTTTCACGTCTCTCTCCTCTCTCCCTCCTCTGGTTAACGCAGTGAAAGGCAATCTGAATGAGGCTGAACAGCAAGGGGTCCGCTAATGGCAGACAGGCCAGATTAAGAGATGGAGAGAGAGGAAGTGCAAATATGGCAATATCAGAGGGGCTCTATCCATCTCCTCAGCAGGCAGCACTGTCCTGTAGGGCTCACGCACAGACACATGCAATCACAAACACGTGCACACACAGATTCACATGTGTCCATGTAAAGGACTGAGAGTTCAGTCATGCTGAGAATAAAATGACAACCTTCCAGTAGCAGGACACACAGGCAGGAAGTGGTGACAATGGCAAACCTTTACCATTCATACAAATCTCACTGGGCGGAAAACCGTTTTATTCTCTCTCCTCTTTCACGTGTAAGTGCCTGAAATGAGTGAAAAATTTTTTTTAAAAAACGACTAATCTCTCGCTCTCTCTCTCATAGAAAATCATGTACCTCAGTCAGTCCCCACCGCCCCTAAAACACCCTCCCCGCTTCTATCGCCTCCTTCCTCTGCCCGCACCCCCTCTCTCGGTCCCCAGACTTCCATCGGCACTCAGCGAGCAGAGCGAGCTAACGAGTGACACTCCTGCCATTTGCTCTTTAGAGAGCGTGGGCGTAGTGAAGTAGCACTTTAGTCACCGCCTGGCACAGCTGCGGGCTCCGGGGAGACCAACTGGTTCTTCCTGCGAGCTCGCCACCTGTTCTGCCATGGCAAAAGAGAGAGAGAGAGAGAAAGAGAGGGGGATCAAGCTCACGGTTACAGGGAGGAACAGGTGTGAGATGAGGATCCCTTTGTGGAGTGTCCTCTATGCAGCAGGCAGGCAGGCAGGCAGTCAGGGGTCCAGGGAGACAGACAGAGGGAGGCTTAAGGGTTGGACTGACTGACTGGGGGGAACAAAGTCTACTGTAGCTCATCATCCCTCTTTGGTCCAGTCAGTCCCACCATGGGACTGTACCACCTAGACTGGCCAGGCTGTAGTGGTGGATATGGTAGAACTGTAGTGTACTGCACTAATGATATAGTAACACATAGTGGGATATAGCTTGTCAGATCCATCTTCACCCTTGCCTTTTGTGAACTAATACTCGCACTTTACATTTTTCCCTTCTAGCACTGACTTTGCTGGTAGCTATTTTATTGAGGAAAAATGTACTATCTTAAGATGAATGCACTTACTGTAAGTCGCTCTGGATGAGAGCATCTGCTAAATGACTAAAATGTCCATGTAAATGTTGTGATACAGCTTACTGTCAATCAACACTATAGCTGGGAGACTGAGGTAAGCAATGGTATGGGCTTTTCAGGACCCACAGGTTACACTCAGGTCGTACCAGTCCGTACCTAATCAAGACCCCCTTCAGCATGTGTGGGAAGACAGGGGAGGCAGAGTGGAGGTAAGGGGCAGGCAGGGGGCAGGTCTGCGTATCTTGGTGGGTGCAATCACTCCAGCCCTACTTGGTCTCCTCCTCCATCCCTCTCATCAGGATGGACCGACCCGAACTCTGCACGCTTCCGCAGCTTCCCTAAACAGGAAGTATGCATGGCTGCACAGACGTGAGTTTGTGAGCGCATCATTTGCATGTGTGGTGAAGAGGAAGAGGAAATGAAACCGTGCTTCGCTATGCCTTTACTGTACTGAGCCGCAGCGCCGTACGTTTCCTCATCCCCAAACACTGCTTTCCATGTGCTTTGACTAAGGACACAAGGCCTGCCCAAGGACTTCTGGGTAGCTACAGGAAATGGAAACAAGCAAACTGGTACTCAGCGATGCTTCAATCCATCCATTAAAATGCTCTGCTATCTTCCCAGCACCAAAGGGAAATGGATCACTGTGTGTGTGTGTGTGTGTGTGCGTGTGTGTGTTTAGGTGACATGCATGTATTTTCCTCCCCATGGACGCAGAGTGAAAGGACCAAACGACGGTAACACAATACAACTCAGAATAATGGGTTCATGTGGGTGAACAGGGGTGAATGGGCGTGGACTCACGGAGATGTACCGACATGCAGAGCGTATTTTTTTGTGAGACTAATTGCTTGTAAGCAGAGATAGTGTTCACGTGACGGCTCGGGAATAAATGTGACTTTTAAGTGTATGTGTACACACACCGTTAAATTCCCTGCATATGAGTCTACGTGATCATGGTTCTGTGCGGTTATGAATGTGCATGTGTTAGTAACTGAACATGTCCATAGATGTGTGCGAGTTCCGCTCTAGATCTGACAAGACTCCTGCACACACGCCGAGCAGAGCTCTTGTTCTAAGTCCACACCGATGCAGACGCAGCGTTTTGGCATGCTGCTGCCCCCTGTGTACACCAGCATGAACAGGCAAACAGCAGCTCGCGCTGTGCTACAACATATCGACTGCTCACCTATCCCTCGTGTGTTGATGAAGGTGAAACCCAGACAACACAATTAGTCAGCAGCAGCAGCAGCCGGGAGCCAGCTAACAACCTCCTCACATTAGCACAGCCATCAGTCTAGCCACTGCTCCTGACTCCTGGATATCAATTGTTAATGTATCCAATCAATAGAGAAGTAGAATGAGAGAGAGAGAGACAGAGGGAGGGAGGGCTAAGGAGAAAGGGGGGAGGTTATCTTTCTAGTTAACTGACGTGTTGGGGTTGTGAGTACCTACATGAGAGGCGGATGTCGTGTGCACACAGGGCAATCACGTGTGCCTTAATTCTTAGCAGCCATATTTAAAATATATTTGGCCACAGCTGTTTCACAGGCTGAGCGCCCTCCCTTGTTCAGCCCCGTACGTCCATACTGTTACACTCTCAATCTGATTCTGCCAAGGACGTGCTGAGCCGCGTGCTGAGGGTTCCCATAGTAACAGAATGTGTCTTTCTACTTTAGGGCTCTCTTTTTCTATCTATTGTCTACCACGCCGGCAGCTTGAATCAAAGCAAATGCCGGACTGACCAATAGTGCTCATCTATTTTCCTCTCCCCTCAGCTCCCCAGTCCATGACAAGCTTTTGGAATCCCTGCTGTGGTTCATAAAGTGGCCAGCCATTTTCTTTGGCCACTTATGAATATGGCTATGTGTTTCTCTTGGAGTGGACCCTTTCATTTTGGATGATGAGGGAGATCGATGTTTAGGTTTTTGGTTTCGGTCTTTGGTGGTGGTATATGGCAGTGATGCTGTAGACTGAAACCCTCAAGACAGCCCAGTCATAGTGTCGGGTAGATTACTACTAGGCTTGGCTGTCCAGTAGAGGCCAGGGAGGGCCTTGGGGGCCCAGTACTCAATAAGTGTGTTGCTGTGCCTGGGGTTGCTGTAGCACGTTATAGCTGTGGTAAGTTGCCTGCTCTCCTCTCCTGCTGGGACTCCCCATGGCCATACGGTCAGAGGGGACACGGCAGCTTAACAGCACTTCTATGCCTGGAGCCCTTCCACACACACAGGCATAACCACACACATAGGCATACACACACACACACACACACACACACACACACACACACACACACACACACACACACACACACACACACACACACACACACACACACACACACACATCAGACTCCAACTGCGCCAGAGGTCTCATGTCTTACCCTATTTGCCTTACCCACACCTACTTACCTAGAAAGTCTACGTGTGTGGATTGTTAAATCCCACCAACCCATCATGATGTACCTAAATGTGTCTGCTTCAGGGAGACGGGAGCTGATCTGAGCTAGTAGGGAGCCGACGGCTCATTATGGGGCTGAGTTTAGCCCTGGTGACCAGCGTAGCTGCAGATCTCTCTCTGTATCCGAGCTCTCCCTGCCAGGTGTGTGAGTGTCTGAGCCCCAGCACCTTGGTCCGATCCTCCCGCCTGGCAGCATTGACCTTTCCCTGGGCTTAGGGCTGGAGATGGCGGTGCTGACAGAACCCCGCTGCTTTCAGAGGGAGCTGAGCTGGCTGGGCCGATGCCGCATGACAAACAGTGACAGCACAGAACTCAAGGGCATCGCGTGACTGGCCACAGAGCTGAGCCACCTCCACCTCTGTATGCCTGCACGACACTGCACATGGAGACAGGCACACATTCACTACTACACCAAAGGAGAGAGTAGACCAGAGAAGCCTTATCTGACCCAGCGCATGGTAGTCTGACCTTCTGCTACAGTAGCCACTCTCCTATGGGGATTAAACTTCACAGTAGACAGACTCTTGTCTACATGGATGTGGGGTGGGAGTGTTTCCTGTTGAATACGAAATAAGCACCAGTGTAACTCAAATCCTACCTCGCATGAGCCTCCTAGGTGCGTGGCTGGCTGGCTGGCCTGGGGTGACAGCAGGGCCAGAGTGGCCATGGTTGACCTGTAAGCATGGCAGGCAGTTCCACTGGGAACATGAAGCTATGGATAACAGCAGAAGGAAGGTACTGCGAGACACGACTGTCACTTGTACAATGCAAGCACTGTCTATGAGTAAATATACCTTAACGGTTAACGTACTGCTTCGGAAACAAGAAGTCACTGGACAATGAACATAGGTATTGATAATAATTTGGCATAATAATATGAATGTTACCATGTATCAAGCCACTATTCATAAATTATAACACATTAAGCTCACCCCACTTCTGTGTGAGTCCATTGGTGCTCTGTGGGAGTGAGGGGTTATGGCTATACACCTGCAGGCAAGACTGTATAAATCCTACTTCCCTGTCTGTCTGTCTACACTGAAGACCCATGGAAACTATTTTCCATTGGACAAAACATGACCTAAATACAGAGAGCCTCCATAAACTGTTCACGACTGACGTCTTCCCACGTCTTCCCTCCCAAAACACCATGCGTCCCACTCCACTAACAGCTTCACTTGCACCTCCAATATCCGCTATATTGAACTTTGACGAACCGATGTCTAACCCCTCCCGGCTGTTGACAGCTCCTGCTGCTCAGCTGACTCACTGGACGCCATTTTGGATCCCACAGTTTTCCAGGGGGTTGCATGAATCTCCAATTAGCAGATGAAACAACAACTGGAGGGCTCTACTACAGTGCTCTCCTGTCATCTTAGAAAAATAGAGCTCGGAAACATAAACATTGCATGATGACAGATCCCAAGGTGGAGAGAAACAAGATTATAAATTCCTTTTAACCGACTAAGCACTTAATACCATTGGATTGTGTCTGCAGGGAAAATAAACAGTTACCAACCCAGAGTTTACTATATGGTACAAAATGAAGAGGAAAAAATATTGAAGTAATAAACAGTATCAAATTCTATTGCAATATAATATTTAATAACGTATCGATAAAACCATAGTCATTTCAAGAACTGGAAAGATCTCCTTTTTAAACAGGAAGGGAAGAAGTCTCTCTTTTCTCTTGTTGAGCAGCTTGCCACACAAAGTTGTGCAATTAGTGACATTTCTCCCTGCCTGTGCCCCTGTTACCCACCTACACTGGCACTGCCAGGCTTGTCACCCCGATTCGCAGCCACAGGTAGCACTGAAGCACCCCCACACTGTCACTCCCACTTCCTGTGTGAGCCAGGGACGACGAGATGCTGACATTCACACACTAACACTGACGGACGTGTGGAGCGGGCGCACCCACACACACCCACACACACACACTCAGCAGAGTGTGATGGTTATCAGTGTTTTACATTTATTTTTCTTTCTGTAGCCCCACTGAGAGCCTCAGTCAGTCAAAGAACTGTGCTGCAGCCGGAATACACACCACCTCCACAACAAGGCACAAAGGGAAGCAGTAGAGAGAGAGTGAGAGAGTGAGAGAGACGTATAAAGGAACAGGATATGACACAGTGACACGAGTGACAGAAGGACGCTCTTTAAACCTTCAAAGGCTACATTGCTGCACGTTGTGAACAGCGTCAACAACATCAACTGACGCCGACTGTTTCTTTTATCAAGCCCATTGCATGGAAATAATTGCACTATAATTAGTCTAGCGACATTAATATGTTAATGAGTGAAAAAGCGCACCCAAAAAACATCCTACATTTTGGATATTATACTCTTGGCAAAAGATTATAACTGAGTCATTTGGTTACCATGGTATTCAGCAGTGACATTGAGAATAATTCTACAAAATAACTACATTACGCCTCATTCAAACCCGTCTATCAGACAAAGGGACTGCCATTTTACCCTCTAATGATGGGTATTATGCGAAAAAGAAAACGGCTTCATTGGTTCTGTTAAAGATCTCTCACTTTTAGACAGAAATTCACACGTTAACAACTCTAGCTAGCTGTCCCTTCTATGATGTAGCTCCTGTCCTGTGTAAAGAATGATGGAAATGGCTAACCAGAGATATACAGATGAAAGACGGTACAGTCCAGTCAGTAGAGTACAGTATGGGAACATACCTCTGGGATTTGTCAGACTTCTTCTCCCTGGCAAAGTTATCCAGGCACACACCCTCTTCACACACTCTGTGATCAGGAGAGAGAGAAACGGGCTGTCAGAACATAAATACTAGTGGCTAAACGTGCATGACCATGCACAAATACCACCCAAATTACACCCAAATCCCAGACAAACACAGTGAAAGTGTAAATTGGTATTCATGTATATTCTGCACAAAGTGAACAGTGAACCTGCTCGCCACACTTTTCTTCTATGTATTGGTGCCTGTCAGCCTGCTACGCTCCTCTTTCTCCTTCAGGTGGTGTGGTGGAGCCTCTACCACCATCCCTGAGAGAGACCCTCTCTGCTCTCGCCCCTGTCCTCTGTGCCCCGTCCTCTGTCCTACATAGTCACTGTGATGTCACCTCACCTCCTTGGCTAACGAGAGGCAGGTGACAAAAGCAGCACCGAGACACACTGACAAGACCTCTCTCTCGCTCTCTCTGTATCGCTCTCTCTCTCTCTTTATCTCACTTCCTTCATATATATCTCTCTCCCGACATTATTCAGCAGTATTCCAGAGCCAAGCCTCCCAGCAGCCCACCTGACACGGTGTCCTCTGCATCCCTTCAGCGATGGGGAGCCTTGGGGGAGAGGGGCGGGGGGTAGAAATCACAGCCACAGAGTCCGAGTCGCACAAGCCTCCACGAGCGCCGTTCACACGGCTCTGAGAATAAGAACTATTCCCTTCTACTGTCTGCAGCCCTCCCTCCCTCCCTCACTCTCTCTCTCTCTCTCTCTCTCGCTTGCCTGCTCACTCTCTCTCTGCCTCTAGCACTGCTCGCTGCTCAGAGGCGGGAGCAGAGCGGGAGAAAAAAATTATCATATTTCTTTAGCATAAGCAGCTGTGGTCTGATTGGCTGGCTGGGAGCGGAGGAGGAATAAATCGAGCCAGTGACACACCATCAGTGGCTGCTGGCTGGCAGAGAGCAGACATAAAAGTAGGTCTCAGCTGGTTTTACCGCTGCAGAAAGCAAAAGAAAAGAAAGAAATAGGGGGAAAGGGAGAGAGACTACCTCTTTCTGAGAGCAGGAAGGAGGAGGCCATGAGTGTTTCCTGTTGTGCAGCCAGGGCGAGTGACTAGCGAGGACGTCACACAGCGTTCACACTCCTCCATGGCATCGGCACAGCCGGCGGAGGAAATACACTCCTTTCAGTCACCCAGAGGAGGAGGAGTAGCAGGAGGACAACAACACAAAGACTACTCCATGTGTTTACTCTCCGTCAGAATGTGCCTACACTGCTGCCCCTCTGTTTCCTAAGTGGCCATGTCCTGCTCCATTGACAGGGGTTCACATTTAGAAGACATATAGCCCTGTGTGTGGGTGGGTGTGCACGTGCATGTGTGTCACACTGATCCATTATGCGGTTATAGTCGATGTGGTCCATGACAGCATCTGAGGAGGAGTGTCATTACTCAGCTGTGAATAGCCCCATCCGGCCACACTATGCCTGTCTGCACTGATACCCAGCTAGGGCCAATTACACTGTAAATCAACAATTTATTCACAGAAAACCCGTTAATTTAAGGAAAGCGAATACGCCAAGAATCTACAAGTATATGTATGCAGGCTTTTCCCTTTTAAGGAAAGTTTGTCATGATACACAAGAGGGAGAATAATACAAGTAGGCGTACAATTATATATTTTTTCACCAATTCTGTCTTTCTCTTTTGAAGGACTACTCTCTTCCATTAGCCTTGAACAGCCTGCTATGGTTTTGCACTGGGCTACAGCCACAGAGCACAGGTGCAGATGTTATCAAGCTTCCTACTGTTGCAATTTCCCTCCACCACTTATATCAAGCCATCTGAGGGTAATTTTCTTCGGAAGCCCGGCCCGGCAAACATGGGCCATACGACACTCGAGGAGGGCAACAGGAGGCACATTCTGTTAGCCCAGCGTTGGCTCAACAAAGCATCCTTGTAGAGAGAAAGAGAGAGGGAGGGGGTCTCCTTGGTTACCACTGCCATTTCCTCCTTGTTCCACTGCTGCTCCAGGGGAGCTGTAGTCAGCGCTACATACCACCCCCTCCCTCCTCTCCCTTTCTTCCCCTCCCCTCCCCTGCCTCCTAGCTCTGCAGGTGTACATGTGCAGATAATAGGGGAAACCACAGAGCAGGGTGAGTGTTTAGCAGGGTGAACCACTGAACCGCGTCAGCCCATTAACTGTATGCGGTGCAGGGAGCACGGTGCCGGTGAATAATTCAAAGGGCCCCTCTCAGGGACCCGGTCACAGGTGGCCCTATCACCTTACCTCTGGGGCCTGAGAGCTGTGAGGAGGAACACATACACACTGCTGGGGTTTACACAATGTTTTCCATAATCGACGGTGGTCAGCTAAATAGCCGATAACAGACTCATTGTCAGCCGGCTACTTTTTCCACTTAATTTATTAACTAGGCTTACTTTCATTTAAAAGTTGAAATTCACTAGTCAGAAAAGTCTGTATAGCCTTCTCCCGCTAGAATGAACGACATGCATCGGTGGCTAGCCAATGAGTACGGGCCACCCAATATGCACAGAGTCCTTTGTTAGCAAGGTTCCGCTGGCCTCATAGTGACGAATGACATTCTTTTGATAGCTATGTTGCTCTACGTGGCTACGTTAGCATCAGCTATGGGTAGCTACCACAGGAGATTGGATTTCTGTTAAGTCCTCACAAACAATGGACCCCGTGCGAATTGGGTAGCCCTTGATCATGCTACCCAATTCGCACGGGGTCCACAGTTACAAATGACTTCCTTCAGGCTAAGGAAGCTAGCTAGCTGTTATGGAAAACTGTTTGTCAACAAATGGAAAATAACTAGCTATTTCCGGGGTGGCGAATTACACTTTCTACCGGTGTCCTAGCTAGCTACTTCACTCATCTTAACATTGATAGAAGTCCAAACTCTCGCAGTAGCTACCCATACCCACTGCATCTCAGTGCAAGAGGTGTCACAACAGTCCCTGATTCCAATCCAGGCTGTGTCACATCTGGCCGTGATTGGGAGTCCCATAGGGCAGTGCACAATTGGCCTAGCGTCGTCCGGGTTTGGCCAGGGTAGGCAGTCATTGTAAATAAGAATTTGTTCTTAACTGACTTGCGTAGTTAAATAAAAAATATATAAAAAAATTGCTGATGCTAACATAGCAACGTTGCTATCAAAACAATGTAATTTGTCACTATGGGACCAATGGAACCTTGAAACAAAATAGCCCTTGCTCATTGGGTAGCCAAACATCTTCTAGTGATCTATTGATAGGACAGGCGCCTGTCAGTCACTAAGCGAAGATTTGTTAGTCTGCTGTCTGTCACCGCCTCTCAGTAACTGTGTTATTTTTTGTGCGCTCTAGTTGGCCGCAGTCAGCGCCATGTGAATTTACACATGTTGTTTCTCACAACCTTTTTTCTTAGGTTTTGCCACAAACTCAATTGAAACAGTAGATTAGATTCAGTTTTTTACACAATACATTAAATTGAATGAGTAGACTAGACTAGTTTTTCTGACTGTATTACTAATCTAACATCTTCCCTCAAAGTCCCACCCACAGTGACTAATTGACGGATCTGAAACCCTAACTCTGTGATTTATAAACATCTTGCCCCCTCCCCTGACAATCCCACGGACAGTGATTGATTGACAGGCCAAACTGTCAGAGGGATAGTTCACCCAAATTACAAAATGACATTGGTTTTCTTACACTAAGTGTCCACAGCAGCAGAGTCAATACAATACATTATTTGAAGAACATACATCAATGTGGCAATTCATATATTGCAGTAACAATGTACACTTATTAAAAATATAAACGTAACATGTAAAGTGTTGGACCCATGTTAAATGAGCTGAAATAAAACATACACATAAAAAGCTTATTTCTCTCAAATGTTGTGCACAAATTTGTTTACCTCCTTGTTAGTGAGCATTTCTCCTACATTAAGATAATCCATCCACCTGACAGGTGCGGCATATCAATAAGGTGATTAAACAGCATGATCATTGCACATGTGCACCTTGTGCTGGGGGAAATAAAAGGCCACTCTAAAATGTGCAGTTTTGTTACACAACACAATGCCACAAATGTCTCAAGTTTTGAGGGAGCGTGAAATAGGCATGCTGACTGCAGGAATGTCCACCAGAGCTGTTGCCAGATAATTGAATGTTCATTTCTGTACCATAAGCTGCATCCAACGTAATTTTAGAGAATTTGTCAGTACGTCCAACCGGCCTCACAACTGCAGACCACGTGTAACCACGCCAGCCCAGGACCTCAACATTCGGCTCCTTCACCTGCGGGATCGTCTGAGACCAGCCACCCAGACAGCTGATGAAACTGTGGGTTTGCACAACTGAATAATTTTTGCACAAACTGTCAGAAACCATCTCTGAGAAGCTCATCTGCGTGCTTGTCATCCTCACCAAGTTCCAGTCATGTGAAATCCATAGATTAGGTCCTAATTTATTTATTTCAATTGACTGATTTCCTTATATGAACTGTAACTAGATCTTTGAAATTGCTACATGTTGAGTTTATATTTTTGTTCAGTATAAATATGACTTTAATCTCAAGAGAAGACAGGTTTAATAGTCCTGATCATATAGGCCTAAAACAACTAACATACTACATTTTCAGTCATTTTAATTGTAAAGTAATGTCTTTCTACTCAATAACACAACTCATTTTACCAATATGGGTATTTCGTATGGAATCAAGGCTTTCGAATGTACCAGAGGCCACAAAAATAGGGCTTGTTCTCCCGCCCATGGCTACTTTTTCTATTTGGCTGGCTAATCCATGTACTTACGGAAAACACTGTTTATATAAATACACACTATCACACACACATACACACACACACCTTACATAAAGATACTGTAGAGGGGGGAACCTGAACATCGAGTCACCTGTGTCAACGCTGTTTTTGTTATTGTGATCACATGATTGTGAAGATTTCAAGCCAAGGTCAGGATCCTGTGCTGTTTTCAGAGTTACAGACATTTCCATGGCGTCAGAAGTAGGACGCAGGTGTCTGAGTGTATTGTGCCGTGAAAACATTTCTAGCGTAATGCACGCGACACCACAGACCTACACACCCATTGCAATATACCCTGGATAAACAGTCATAACTACACGGTCACAATGACCCATCTCTAACCATTTGACTCATCTCTGGCCATCTCATACATTTGAATATTATTTGGATCCACAATGCCACACTGAGATCAAAGGGACCGACTAGTCTGAAGGTCATCCTGGTGCTTGGACCTCTGTGTCCTCATTAAAGTTCCAAAGGCTGGGCCTAATATAGTGTATAAGAGGTCATACAATAAGTTTTGTAGTGATTCTTATGTTGACGATGTAAAGAATATTTGCTGGTCTGTGGTGTGTAATGAGGAGCAACCAGACCCTGCACGAGACACATTTATTAAATAGCTTATTCCAGGTACTGAGAAGCACGCACTCATTAAGAAAATGACTGTAAAAACTGCTAAATCCCCTTGGATTGATGAGGAATTGAATTTTTTATTTATTTTATTTATTTATTTAACAAGGAAGGGCTCATTGAGATTTGAAATATCTTTTTCAAGAGCAACCTGGCCAAGATAGGCAGCACAAAGTCATTACACAATTACAGACAAACAACATGAAAAACTACAAGTAATCTAGTAAAAACCATTGAATTCACAAGAGTATAACAAAATCATAAAACAGCAAATTAAAAACATTGACAGGTCAGGGAATCAGTCTCAAAATCCTTCATCAGTGATTTATAAACACCAATCGGGACAAGTTCTTCCAGTTTAAAGTATTTTGTAAGGCGTTCCAAGCCGATGGCGCAGAGTACATAAAAGCCCTTTTACCAAATTCAGTTCGGACATTTGGAACAGTTAGCTGGATTTAGTCCTGCGAATGAAGAGAGTACCCACCACATTTCTGAACAATAAAAATGGTAGTAAACCCAAAATTGTATGGTTGAGAAGCATGAGGCAAAGGGTATGACAAATAATTCTGGAAGCACAACCGATTGGCAAACTTACTGCAAATTGAGAAAATCATATGACTAAACTGAATAAAAATAAGAAGAAACTATACTATGAAACAAATATAAATTATATAAAGAATGTAAATGTAAGTGTAAATGTAAATGTAGTAAAAAGCCTTGGAGCATCTTAAATTACATTTTGGGGAAAAAAGAAAACTCAGCTCAATCATTGAATCAGATTGTCACGCCCTGATCTGTTTCACCTGTCCTTGTGATTGTCTCCACCCCCTCCAGGTGTTGCTTATTTTCCCCAGTGTATTTATCCCTGTGTTTCCTGTCTCTCTGTGCCAGTTCGTCTTGTATGTTTCTAAGTCAACCAGCGGGTTTCCCGTTCTCCTGCTTTTTGCATCCTCCTTGTTCTAGTCCTCCCGGTTTTGACCCTTGCCTGTTTCTGGACTTTGTACCCGCCTGCTTGACCATGAGCTTGTCTGCCACTCTGTACCTCCTGGACTCTGATCTGGTTTTGACCTTTTTACCTGTCCATGACCATTCTGCCTGCCCTGACCTCGAGCCTGTCTGCCACTCTGTACCTCCTGGACTCTGATCTGGTTTTGACCTTTTTGCCTGTCCATGACCATTCTCTTGCCTACCCTTTTGGATTAATAAACATTGTAAGACTCCAACCATCTGCCTCCTGTGTCTGCATTTGGGTATCGCCTTGTGCCTTGATACAGATGGCTCATTCATCACAAAACCCACTGATATTGCCAACTACTTAAATCATTTTTTAATTGGTGAACTTAGGCATGACATGCCAGCGACAAACGCTGACACTATACATCCAAGTATATCTGGCCAAATTATGAAAGACAAGCATTGTCATTTTTTATTTATAAAGTGAGTGTGGAAGAGGTGAAAAAATGATTGTTTTCTATCAACAATGACAAGCCACCGAGGTCTGACAACTTGGATGGAAAATTACTAAGGATAATAGCGGACAATACTGCCACTCCTATTTGCCATATCTTCAATTTAAGCCTACTAGAAAGTGTGTGCCCTCAGGCCTGGAGGGAGGCAAAAGTCATTCCGCTACCTAAGAATAGTAAAACCCCCTTTACTGGCTCAAATAGCTAACCAAGCAGCCTGTTACCAACCCTTAGTAAACTTTTGAAAAAAAGATTATTTGACCAGATACAATGCTATATAACAGACTTTCAGCACACTTATCGGGTAGGCCATTCAACAAGCACAGCACTTACACAAATAACTGATGATTGGCTGAGAGAAATTGATGATAAAAAGATTGTGGGAGCTATTTTGTTTGACTTCAGTGCCACTTTTCATATTATCAATCATAGTCTGGTGCTAGAAAAATGTATGTGTTATGGCTTTACACCCCCTGCTATACTGTGGATGAAGAGTTACCTGTCTAACACAGAGGGTGTTCTTTAATGGAAGCCTCTCCAACATAATCCAGGTAGAATCAGGAATTCTCCAGGGCAGCTGTCTAGGCCCCTTACTTGTTTCAATCTTAACTAACGACATGTCACTGGCTTTGAGTGAAGCCTGTGTGTCTATGTATGCGGATGACAACACTATACACGTCAGCTACAACAGCAACTGAAATGACTGCAACACTTAACAAAGAGCTGCAGTTAGTTTCCGAAAAGGTGGCAAGGAATAAGTTAGTCCTAAATAATTCCAAAACTAAAAGCATTGGATTTGGGAAAAATCATTCACTAAACCCTAAACCTCAATTAAATCTTGTAATGAATAATGTGGAAATTTAGCAAGTTGATGTGACTAAACTGCTTGGAGTAACCCTGGATTGTAAACTGTCATGGTCAAAACATATTGATACAACAGTAGCTAAGATAAAGTCTGTACATAATAAAGTGCTTCTCTGCCTTCTTAACAGCACTATCAACTTGGCAGGTCCTACAGGCCCTAGTTTTGTCGCACCTGGAATACTGTTCAGTCGTGTCGTCAGGTGCCACAAAGAGGGACTTAGGAAAATTGCAATTGGCTCAGAACAGGGCAGCACGGCTGGCCCTTGGATGTACACAGAGCTAACATTAATAATATACAGTGGGGCAAAAAAGTATTTAGTCAGCCACCAACTGTGCAAGTTCTCCCACTTAAAAAGATGAGAGAGGCCTGTAATTTTCATCATAGGTACACTTCAACTATGACAGACAAAATTAGAAAAAAAAATCCAGAAAATCACATTGTAGGATTTTTAATGAATTTATTTGCAAATTATGGTGGAAAATAAGTATTTGGTCACCTACAAACAAGCAAGATTTCTGGCTCTCACAGACCTGTAACTTCTTCTTTAAGAGGCTCCTCTGTCCTCCACTCGTTACCTGTATTAATGGCACCTGTTTGAACTTGTTATCAGTATTAAAGACACCTGTCCACAACCTCAAACAGTCACACTCCAAACCCCACTATGGCCAAGACCAAAGAGCTGTCAAAGGACACCAGAAACAAAATTGTAGACCTGCACCAGGCTGGGAAGACTGAATCTGCAATAGGTAAGCAGCTTGGTTTGAAGAAATCAACTGTGGGAGCAATTATTAGGAAATGGAAGACATACAAGACCACTGATAATCTCCCTCGATCTGGGGCTCCACGCAAGATCTCACCCCGTGGGGTCAAAATGATCACAAGAACGGTGAGCAAAAATCCCAGAACCACACGGGGGGACCTAGTGAATGACCTGCAGAGAGCTGGGACCAAAGTAACAAAGCCTACCATCAGTAACACACTACGCCGCCAGGGGCTCAAATCCTGCAGTGCCAGACGTGTCCCCCTGCTTAAGCCAGTACATGTCCAGGCCCGTCTGAAGTTTGCTAGAGAGCATTTGGATGATCCAGAAGAAGTTTGGGAGAATGTCATATGGTCAGATGAAACCAAAATATAACTTTTTGGTAAAAACTCAACTCGTCGTGTTTGGAGGACAAAGAATGCTGAGTTGCATCCAAAGAACACCATACCTACTGTGAAGCATGGGGGTGGAAACATCATGCTTTGGGGCTGTTTTTCTGCAAAGGGACCAGGACGACTGATCCGTGTAAAGGAAAGAATGAATGGGGCCATGTATCGTGAGATTTTGAGTGAAAACCTCCTTCCATCAGCAAGGGAATTGAAGATGAAACGTGGCTGGGTCTTTCAGCATGACAATGATCCCAAACACACCGCCCGGGCAACGAAGGAGTGGCTTCGTAAGAAGCATTTCAAGGTCCTGGAGTGGCCTAGCCAGTCTCCAGATCTCAACCCCATAGAAATTCTTTGGAGGGAGTTGAAAGTCCGTGTTGCCCAGCAACAGCCCCAAAACATCACTGCTCTATAGGAGATCTGCATGGAGGAATGGGCCAAAATACCAGCAACAGTGTGTGAAAACCTTGTGAAGACTTACAGAAAACGTTTGACCTCTGTCATTGCCAACAAAGGGTATATAACAAAGTATTGAGATAAACTTTTGTTATTGACCAAATACTTATTTTCCACCATAATTTGCAAATAAATTCATTAAAAATCCTACAATGTGATTTTCTGGATTTTTTTTCCTCATTTTGTCTGTCATAGTTGAAGTGTACCTATGATGAAAATTACAGGCCTCTCTCATCTTTTTAAGTGGGAGAACTTGCACAATTGGTGGCTGACTAAATACTTTTTTGCCCCACTGTACATGCCAATCTCTCCTGGCTCAAAGTGGAGGAGAGATTGACTTCATCACTACTTGTATTTGTGAGTGGTATCGACATGTTGAATGCACCAACCTGTCTGTTTGAACTACTGGCACACAGCTCGGACAACCATGCATGCCCTACAAGACATGCCACCAGAGGTCTCTTCACAGCTGCACCACTTGGTGTGGCAACTGCTCTGCATCTGACTGTAAGGCGCTCCAGAGGGTAGTGTGTACGGCCCAGTAGATTACTGGGGCCAAGCTTCCTGCCATCCAGGACCTATATATTAGGCGGTGTCAGAGGAAAGCCCAAACAGTGTCAAAGACCCCAGTCACCCAAGTCATAGACTGTTTTCTCTGTTCCCGCACGGCAAGCGGTACCAGAGCGCCAAATCTAGGACCAAAATGATCCTTAACAGCTTCTACCCCCAAGCCATAAGACTGCTGAACAATGAATCAAATGGCCACCGGATTATTTACATTGACACCCCCTATTTGTTTTTTACACTGCTGCTACGCTTTTTATTATCTATGCATAGTCACTTCACCCCTACCTACATGTACAAATTACCTCAACTAACCTGTACCCCCGCACATTGACTCGGTACCGGTACCCCCTGTATATAGCCTCGTTATTGTTTTGATATTGTTACTTTTTATTATTTTTTACTTTCATAAATTTGGTAAATATTTTCTTAACTCTTTCTTGAATTAAGGGCTTGTAAGTAAGCATTTCACGGTCCCCGCTGTTCCATAAGGTGTATTTTTATTTGTTTTTTAAATCTAATTTTACTGCTTGCATGAGTTACTTGATGTGGAATAGAGTTCCAGGTTGTATTCGGCGCATGTGACAAATAAAGTTTGATTTGAGTCCCCAAGTCCAGAACAGACTATGGGAGGCACATATTATTACATAAAGCCATTACTACATGGAACTCTATTCCATACCAAGTAACTCATGCAAGGAGTAAAATTAGATTAAAAAAACAGATAAAAATACACCTTATGGAACAGCCGGGACCGTGAAGAGACACAAACACAGGCACAGACACATGCTTACACACACACAATAACAGATGCACTATACCCACACATACACATTGATTTTGTGTTGTAGATATGATGTAGTAGAGCAGTGGCCTGAGGGCACACACAAAATGTGTTGTGAAATCTGTTGTGAATGTATTGTAATGTTTTTCAAATTGTATAACTGCCTTAATTTTGCTGGACCCCAGGAAGAGTATCTGCTGCATTGACATCAGATAATGGGGATCCATAATAAATACAAATACAAATTACTCATTGGTGCAATTGTAATCATTCTTCTTGTTATCAGAAGTAGATAAAAACGCCATCTCTTCCTCACACACCACACCTAAACACACACACACACACACAAACAATAACACACAGCTTCTTCTGTAATATACAGTGCCTTGCAAAAGTATTCACCCCTTGGCGTTTTTCCTATTTTGTTGCATTACAACCTGTAATTTAAATGGATTTTTATTTGGATTTCATGTAATGGACATACAGAAAATAGTACAAATTTGTGAATTGAAATTAATAAAATAACTTCTTTCAAAAAATTCTAAAAAATAAAAAACGGAAAAGTGGTGAGTGCATATGTATTCAGCCCCTTTGCTATGAAGCCCCTAAATAAGATCTGGTGCAACCAATTACCTTCAGAAGTCACATAATTACTTAAATAAAGTCCACCTGTGTGCAATCTAAGTGTCACATGATCTCAGTATATATACACCTGCTCTGAAAGGCCCCAGAGTCTGTAACACCACTAAGCAAGGGGCACTACCAAGCAAGCGGCACTATGAAGACCAAGGAGCTCTCCAAACAGGTCAGGGACAAAGTTGTGGAGAAGTACAGATCAGGGTTGGGTTATAAAAAAATATCTGAAACTTTGAACATCCCACGGAGCACCATTAAATCCATTATTAAAAAAAGGAAAATAATATGGCACCACATCCAACCTGCCAAGAGAAGGCCGCCCACCAAAACCTACGGACCAGGCAAGGAGGGCATTAAATCAGAGGCAAGAAAGAGAACAAAGATAACCCTAAAGGAGCTGCAAAGCTCCACATCGGAGATTGGAGTATCTGTCCATAGGACCACTTTAAGCCTTACACTCAACAGAGCTGGGCTTTACGGAAAAGTGGCCAGAAAAATGCCACTGCTTAAAGAAGAAAATAAGCAAACACGTTTGGTGTTCGCCAAAAGGCATGTGGGAGACTCCCCAAACATTGGAAGAAGGTACTCTGGTCAGATGTGAATAAAATTGAGCTTTTTGGCCATGAAGAAAAACGCTATGTCTGGCGCAAACCCAACACCTCTCATCACCCCGAGAACACCATCCCCACAGTGAAGCATGGTGGTGGCAGCATCATGCTGTGAGGATGTTTTTCCATCGGCAGGGACTGGGAAACTGGTTGAAGGAATGATGATGGTGCTAAATACAGGGAAATTCTTGAGGGAAACCTGTTTCAGTCTTCCAGAGATTTGAGACGGACGGAGGTTCACCTTCCAGCAGGACAATGACCCTAAGCATACTGCTAAAGCAACACTCGAGTGGAGTAAGGGGAAACATTTAAATGTCTTGGAATTGCCTAGTCAAAGCCCAGACCTCAATACAATTAAGAATCTGTGACTTAAAGATTGCTGTACACCAGCGGAACCCATCCAACTTGAAGGAGCTGGAGCAGTTTTGCCTTGAAGAATGGATCAAAAATCACAGTGGCTAGATGTGCCAGGCGTATAGAGACATACCCCAAGAGACGCAGCTGTAAATGCTGCAAAAGCTGGCTCTACAAAGTATTGACTTTGGGAGGTGAATAGATATGCATGCTCAAGTTTTTTTTTTTTGTCTTATTTCTTATTTCTTATTTCTAAAAATATTTTACATCTTCAAAGTGGTAGACATGTTGTGTAAATCAAATGATACAAACCCCCCAAAAATCGATCTAACAAAATAGGAAAAACGCCAAGGGGGGGGTGAATACTTTCACAAACCACTGTAAATCACAGTCCTTTTTGGGATTATGTGGGAATGCCCATGGGGATTGGGACAGGGGGGACAACAGAGGTTAGAGGGTTAGACAGAAAGATTTCTTAGAGGACTTAGAAGGGGCCAGACACAGCTCAGGTGTGAGTCACTGTGATCTTCCCATCACTGAAGGGCGACATGAAGGCAAAGGTACTTAGGATCCATGCTCAGTAATATCCTAGCATCCCAGTCTCCTGATCTATACACTACAGCCACCACTATAGATAATACATGCAGAACCACTAGTAACAGCAAGTTTTAGATACCATGGTCTTCCATTGCCAACTCGATTCCCTCTCTGGGTAATCAAGTCATTAAATGTGTTGCATGGTTTGGTCTTTGAAACTAAGTAGTGAGAGTGAATCTTCCATAACGACAATGGTGCAAAGTAGATCTCCTCTTTCCAGGCTGTGCGTTGTGTTCTGTGTTCCGTGTTCTGTGTGTATTCAGGGCTGTAGCTCAAAGGCAGAGAGGCACATTAGACTACTATTTATTTACCCCACCACAGAACATTTGACTGTATCATTAACCTGCTGGCGTCAAATGGTCCACAGTGTCTCTGTGCAGTCAGTACAGGAAAGACTCTTATAGGTATATTGTGACAGGTACTGTAGATCTGAAATAAAGCTTCACAATAGACCAGCTCCCTAACCAGAGACACAATACAAAAACGTCCAAACACAAAGAGATGAGTAGAGGGTTTCAGCAACTGCTAAGTGACCATTGTAAAATTGACCAATATCATACAGCTTACGTTCTGTATTCCAGGCTCACAACCTCACCGTCCTCCTCTCACAATCAGGTTGCTGGTACTGCGAAAGACACACTAAAATATGTGTGCAGTATGGCATAATATATCCCACTCCTCTCCTACAAAGCAGTGGGACAGATGGTACAGCATGTAGGTTGGTCTTTTACAATTCATGTCCAGTGTTTGATGGCTATCCACAGTGCCACTCTACTGCTCTCTGCCTTTGGCTGTGGGTGCCCAACCTGAATGATATCCGTTTAGAGTCAGATCATGCTCAACAAAGGTGAATTACAATGATGGGATAGTAGGTTATTGCTGTATCTGCATTAAAGCAGTGTAGGACATCTAAATGAAGGTACTGTATGAGAAACAGACAAAAACTGCCACTGGGTAACATAGGCTTCAATTGTGGTACCATGTTAATAGACTGTTATCATGGATGTAAAGCCTGTGAGCACATCCATTAATGTTTCATGGGAAAACATATTGCATGTTGATGGTTAGTTCTGTTTCGATGATGAAAAACACATCACTTAGTCACCTGTCATTGTCATGATGACAGACTGAAATATGGATTGAGGACCCAGCAGGTAAATATTATTGACATGGGTTCAATCAGTCAAACATACATTGGACAGCCAAGAGGGATGTTAAACATGGAAATGTATCATCCTAAAGACTGGTACTGTATGTGCAAGAGCACTGATCTCTTTCTATAAAAAGCGATTGGAATATTGGCTTTCTATTAGAAAAATAATAGAATAGAAATACATGTTGACCAAATGGTTGGGAGGAAATAACAGTTTGGCAATGAAACAAAAAATACAAGCTAAGGAGAAAATTTGAATTTTCAACATCACTAGCTCTGTGCATAGGCTGCAGTTGGGTAATCCGGTGCATAAACAACCCATTCATAATCCATACTTAATGGATAATACAAGTCAACTCTTACGAATATAACTCTTATTATATATATTTTTTTACATTAAATCATATTATTTTCACCAGAAAGTGGGTAAAAATTAGAGGCAGGCGCCTGAGAACCCCCTTAATGGGCCCCGTTCTTGACAGCGAACACGTCATGGAACATTCCCCGAACGGGCTAGTGTACCACCCACCATACCTCTCACAGACACACACACATTCAAGCACACAGAAACATAGGATGTAGGCTACATCAAATTACAGACCACGACAGTCAACACGCACATAACAGACAATAATATACAAATAGGTGACAGAGAAAGGTGCATGGTCTTGACTGTTCCGTGGAGAGAGAATACAAGCTTCCTGCCATGAATCCATCTTAATCGGTTTACAAACCGTTTGCCCGCTGCATTGGCTGTGCAAATTCCTTAGGATATTACGCAACATTCCTAATCTGCGCGCAAACGCTGGGTATTCCCCATCCCCACATAGCTATTATAATAAACGGAACAAAGACAATATATTTTTCGTTACAAAATAACGAAATTGTACACTGGAAGTCAACTGACAGTTTATATTTAGTCACTTACCGTGTCACATTTAAAGTTTCGTGCAAAACCCCACGTCCAGGTAGCCTAACATCCCAGAGAAATGACAACCTATGACAACGCTCTAGACACTTCGCTAATTCCCGGATAAATCGTCACGAGAACACAAGAACGAGCAAAATTAGCAAAGATCGACTTCTGCACGACTATTCTCGAACCTTATGCTGACACGAAATAAATAAAAGTTGTCAGTAAAAAAATGCTCTTCAACAGGATTTTTCCGTTTTTGAGGAAGACGCCGAAGCTTAGAGCGTGAGTTTGCGATCGGGAGACACGGGGTTTATTTGTGGAACTACTTCCCAGAATAGAAAAGATGAGAGAGAGAGAATGAGAGAGAAGGAGAATGTGACAGTGTGTTTGGTGCGTGACGTCATCGGATCCCCCAGCCCGACCCAGGGAGAGAGAGGAAGAAGCGGTGGAGCGAGGCAGTGTGAGGTGGTAGAGGGACAGGGACATGGAGAATCCGGCCCCGTCCCCCTCTCCTCCGTGCTCTGTACAAAGGGAACTCCCTAAGCAGCGCACCCAGGGACGTGACACGCAAACAAACAGACAGACAGACAGACAGACAGACAGACAGACAGACAGACAGACAGACCAGGGTACATTTCATGCGAGGCCCAATTTGAAAATATGTCTCTAGCATATAGTATAAATAAATATACCATAGTGCAATTACTGTGTACCACAGTGTAATTCAAAAACAGTGTAAACGTTCTCTTTATTTTCAGGGTTCAATATGCTATAGACGAAATTGCCAAGGGTTTGGCATACATGTCTCCCCCAATATTAAGAACAAATCGATTCCTCCCCCCCAATAATTCTTTAAAATAAAAAAAATGGAGATAGGGGCCCCCTGGAGGTCGGGTGCCCCCCAGACAGCATATGAACACTTCGTAAGCTATGTCAAAATGTGTAGAATTGCAGGAAATTAGCTTTAACAGTCGACTTCGCGCACAAAAAACTGTCCAACTCCTCCTCTTTGTCTTTTCTAACAGAAATGGGGTTGCTTTGGTGGGTCATCGATGTGTCACCAACGTAGTTCGTTCGTTAGCTAAACTACCCACTTGTAGCTAGCCAGTAACTCCTCCAGTATGTGTTGGCGTGTGTGTGCATGCGTGTTGTACGTATATACATGGAGCGTACAACACATTAAGAACCCTGCTCTTTCCATGACAGACTGACCAGGTGAATCCAGGTGAGAGACATGATCCCTTATTGATGTCACTTGTTAAATCCACTTCAAATCAATGTAGATGAAGGGGAGGAGACAGGTTAAAGAAGGATTTTTAGACACCTTGAAACAATTGAGACATGGATTGTGTATGTGTGCCATTGTCACGACTTCCGCCGAAGTCGGCTCCTCTCCTTGTTCGGGCGGCGTTCAGCGGTCGACGTCACCGGCTTTCTAGCCATCGCTGCTCCATTTTTGTCTATGTTCCGTGTTTTGGCACATTTTATGTTACTTTGTGCTGTCATTTTGGACCGGAATAAAAAGTGCGCCTGTTCACTACACTCTGCTCTCCTGCACCTGACTTCGCCTCCAATACACACTCCTAACAGCCATTCAGAGGGTGAATGGGCAATACAAATGATTTAAGTGCCTTTGATACACACAGGAAACTGTTGAGCGTGAAAAACACTGCAGCATTGCAGTCCTTGACACACTCAAACCGGTGCGCCTGTTTTGTGTACTCAGTGTAGTAGGTGCCAGGCACACCGGTTTGAGTGTGTCAAGAACTGCAAAGCTGCAGTGTTTTTCACGCTCAACAGTTTCCTGTGTGTATCAAGAATGGTCCTCCACCCAAAGGACATCCAGTCAACTTGACAACTGTGGGAAGCATTTAGGTCAACATGAGCCAGCATCCCTGTGGAACGCTTTTGACACCTTGTAGAGTCCATACCCTGACGAATTGAGACTGTTCTGAGGGCAAAAGGGGGTGCAACTCAATATTAGGAAGGTGTTTGGTACACTCAGTGTAGAGTTAAGTGGATTAGCAGCTAGAACATGAGTGGCTTACTGTCTCTGGTAGCTGATGGTCACATCAGATCAGCTATGACCTGGGAGTCCCCATGGGAACACCATGGATACCTCCTCTCTCTAATCTCTAGGAAAGCCATTCACAAGGGAGATCAGCTCCCATGGCCCTAAACTAACTGATGTCTTTAAATCATGGCTGGACTTCTTGGAGTTATATTGTCATACTTCCGCAAGGGCCATCTAGTAAGAGATACCTATACTTGAATGGGACATATGCATAAATAAAGGATACATTAAAAAAAGCTAAACGTTATCCAACATAACATTTTTAAGATATCCAACATTGCTACTAAACCACCTTAACCTACACAACATTACCAAAAGTATGTGGACACCTGCTCATCAAACATCTCATTCCAAAATCATGGGCATTGCTGCAATAACAGCCTCCACTCTTCTGGAAAGGCTTTCCACTAGATGTTGGAACATTGCTGCAGGGACTTGCTTCCATTCAGCCACAAGAGTATTAGTGAAGTCGGGCACTGATGTTGGACGATTAGTCCTGGCTCGCAGTTGGCATTCCAATTCATCCCAAAGGTGTTCGATTGGGTTGAGGTCAGGGCTCTGTGCAGACCAGTTAAGTTCTTCCACACCGATCTCGACAAACCATTTCTGTATTGACCTCGCTTTGTGCACAGGGTATTGTCATGCCGAAACAGGAAAGTGCCTTCCCCAAACTGTTGCCACAAAGTTGGAAGCATGAACTCGTCTAGAATGTCATTGTATGCTGTAGTGTTCGGGCCTGAACCATGTAAAACAGCTCAAGACCATTATTCCTCCTCCATCAAACTTTACAGTTGGCACTATGCATTGGGGCACGTAGCGTTCTCCTGGCATCTGCCAAATCCAGATTTGTCTGTCGGACTGCCAGATGGTGAAGTGTGATTCATCAATCCAGAGAACAATGGCGACGAGCTTTGAATTCCAAGATGGCGTAGCAGTCGGATGGTCTATTTTGTCTTGTCTTGTCCCGTCCAATGTATATATATTTTTATTCGTATATATTTCGTAAATATTTTTTATATTTTTAATCTCAATTTCGATCTACGGACTGAACATACTCTCCTGCAACCCGCCTCACCCAATGTGGTACGGATCTGTTAATTTTTTTAATACTTTAGAACCGGAACCCCCATCAGCAGCTAGCCAGCTAACTAGCTACTAGCTAGTAGTCAGTTAGCCACTGTTATCCACTGCTAGCGGTCGTCACTGTTAACTCGGACATCAGCCAGCCTCAGCCCGGTCAATTCCTGCCAGTCTGCACAGCGCGATATCAACCCAGAGCATATTGGACTGCTTTTTCTCTATCACATATCCGGATTCCTACCGCAAGCTCTGAACCTTTACACCGGATCATCGCAGCTAGCTAGCTGCTATCCCAGTGGCCACTCCTGGCTAATGTCTCTGTCCCGAAGCAAGCACCAGTTAGCCTGGAGATAGCCTCGAGCTAGGCCCATCTCCCGGCTACCCTGAAGAGATCCATCAGCCAATTCCTGGGCTACAATAACTCTTTTGCCAATTGGCCTGGACCCTTTACTGCCGACACAGAGCCCCGCCGATCCATCACGACTGGTCTGCCGATGTAACCATCCGAGTGGGTTTCAACAGGCTCTTCCGTTGCAAGCCTGCTAGCCCCGGTCTGCTAGCCCCGGCCCACTAGCCTGATAGCTGTCTGGATCGCCTTGTCTCCAGCTCGCCTAGCTACTCACTGGACCCTATGATCACTTGGCTACACATGCCTCTCCCTAATGTTAATATGCCTTGTCTATTGCTGTTTTGGTTAGTGATTATTGTCTTATTTCACTGTAGAGCCTCCAGCCTTGCTCAATATGCCTTAGCTAGCCCTTTTGTTCCACCCCCCACACATGCGGTGACCTCACCTGGCTTAAATAGTGCCTCTAGAGACAAAACCTCTCTCATCGTCACTCAATGCCTAGGTTTACCTCCACTGTACTCACATCCTACCATACCCTTGTCTGTACATTATGCCTTGAATCTATTCTTCCGCGCCCAGAAATCTGCTCGTTTTACTCTCTGTTCCGAACGCACTAGACGACCAGTTCTTATAGCCTTTAGCCGTACCCTTATCCTACTCCTCCTCTGTTCCTCTGGTGATGTAGAGGTTAACCCAAGCCCTGCAGCCCCTAGCTCCACTCCCATTCCCCAGACGCTCTCATTTGTTGACTTCTGTAACCGTAAAAGCCTTGGTTTCATGCATGTTAACATTAGAAGCCTCCTCCCTAAGTTTGGTTTATTCACTGCTTTAGCACACTCCGCCAACCCGGATGTTCTAGCCATGTCTGAATCCTGGCTTAGGAAGGCCACCAAAACTCTTGAATTTTCCATCCCTAACTGTAACATTTTCCGACAAGATAGAACTGCCAAAGGGGACGGAGTTGCAATCTACTGCAGAGATAGCCTGCAGAGTTATTTCATACTATCCAGGTCTGTGCCCAAAGAATTCGAGCTTCTACTTTTAAAAATCCACCTTTACAGAAACAAGTCTCTCACCGTTGCCGCTTGATATAGACCCCCAGCTGTGCCCTGGACACCATATGTCAATTGATCGTCCCCATCTATCTTCAGAATTCGTACTGTTAGGTGACCTAAACTGGGACATACTTAACACCCCGGCCGTCCTACAATCTAAGCTAGATGCGCTAAATCTCACACAAATTATCAAGGAACCTACAAGGTACAACCCTAAATCCGTAACCATGGGCACACTCTTAGATATCATCCTGACCAACCTGCCCTCTAAATACACCTCTGCTGTCTTCAACCAGGATCTCAGCAATCACTGCCTCATTGCCTGCGTACGTAATGGGTCCGTGGCCAACCATCACCCCTCATCACTGTCAAACGCTCCCTAAAACACTTCAGCGAGAAGGCCTTTCTAATAGACCTGGCCCGGGTATCCTGGAAGGATATTGACCTCATCCCGTCAGTAGAGGAAGAGCCTGGTTGCTCTTCAAAAGTGCTTTCCTCACCATCTTAAATAAGCATGCCCCGTTCAAAAAATGTAGAACTAAGAACAGATATAGCCCTTGGTTCACCCCAGACTTGACTGCCCTTGACCAGCACAAAAACATCCTGTGGCGTTCTGCATGAGCATTGCATAGCCCCCGCGATATGCAACTTTCCAGGGAAGTCAGGAAGCAATATACTCAGTCAGTTAGGAAAGCTAAGGCTAGCTTTTTCAAACAGAAATTTGCATCCTGTAGCACTAATTCCAAAAGGTTTTGGGACACTTTAAAGTCCATGGAGAATAAGAGCACCTACTCCCAGCTGCCCACTGCACTGAGGCTAGGAAACACTATCACAACCGATAAATCTACGATAATCGATCATTTCAATAATAGCCATGCTTTCCACCTGGCTACCCCTACCCCGGCCAACATCTCAGCACCCCCTGCAGCAATTTTCGGGCCGACTCTTTTCTCTGTATATATCAATGATGTTGCTCTTGCTGCTGGTGTCACGCCCTGACCATAGAGAGCCCTTGTTTCTCTATGGTGTAGTAGGTCAGGGCATGACTAGGGGGTATTCTAGGTTATAATTTCTATGTTGTGTTCTAGTTTATATTTTCTATGTCGATGTTTTGTATGATTCCCAATTAGAGGCAGCTGGTAATCGTTGTCTCTAATTGGGGATCATATTTAAGTAGCTATTTTTCCCACCTGTGTTTGTGGGATATTATTTTGTGTTTGTGCATGTGCACCACGTAGTCACGTTTAGTTGTTCATTTACTGATATATTTTGTTTTGTTTAAGTTTCTCTTTGAATTAAATATGTGAAACTCAACATCCGCTGCGCCTTGGTCCCGTTCCTACGACAGTCATGACAGCTGGTGATTCTCTGATCCACCTCTACGCAGACAACACTATTCTGTATACATCTGGCCCTTCTTTGGACACTGTGCTAACAAACCTCCAAACGAGCTTCAACGCCATACAACACTCCTTCCGTGGCCTCCAACTGCTCTTAAATGCTAGTAAAACTAAGTGCATGCTCTTCAACCGATTGCTGCCCGCACCCTCCCGCCTGACTAGCATCACTACTCTGGACGGTTCTGACTTAGAATATGTGGACAACTACAAATACCTAGGTGTTTGGTTAGACTGTAAACTCTCCTTCCAGACTCACATTAAGCATCTCCAATCCAAAATTAAATCTAGAATCGGCTTCCTATTTTGTAACAAAGCCTCATTCACTCATGCTGCCAAACATACCCTCGTAAAACTGACAATCCTACCGATCGTTGACTTCGGTGATGTCATTTACAAAATAGCCTCCAACACTCTACTCAGCAAACTGGATGTAGTATATCACATTGCCATCCAGTTTGTCACAAGCCCCATATACTACCCACAACTGCGACCTGTACGCTCTCGTTGGCTGGCCCTCACTACATATTTGTCGCCAAACCCACTGGCTCCAGGTCATCTATAAGTCTTTGCTAAGTAAAGCCCCACCTTATCTCAGCTCACTGGTCACCATAGCAACACCCACCAGTAGCACGCGCTCCAGCAGGTATATTTCACTGGTCATCCCCAAAGCCAACACTTCCTTTGGCCGCCTTTCCTTCCAGTTCTCTGCTGCCAATGACTGGAACGAATTGCAAAAATCACTGAAGCTGGAGACTTATTTCTCCCTCTAACTTTAAGCATCAGCTGTCAGAGCAGCTTACCGATCACTGTACCTGTACACAGCCAATCTGTAAATAGCACACCCAACTACCTCATCCCCATATTATTACTTACCCTCTTGCTCTTTTGCACCCCAGTATCTCTACTTGCACATCATCATCTGCACATCTATCACTCCAGTGTTAATGCTAAATTGTAATTATAATTATTTTGCCTCTATGGCCTATTTATTGCCTTACCTTCCTACTCTTCTACATTTGCACACACTGTACATAGATTTTTCTATTTTGTTATCGACTGTACATTTGTTTATGTGTAACTCTGTGTTGTTGTTTTTATCGCACTGCTTTGCTTTATCTTGGCCATGTCGCAGTTGTAAATGAGAACTTGTTCTCAACTGGCCTACCTGGTTAAATAAAGGTGAAAATAATTCATAAATACACCACTCAAGCCGATGCTTGGAATTGCGCATGGTGATCTTAGGCTTGTGTGCGGCTGCTCGGCCATGGAAGCCCAATTCATGAAGCTCCCAATGAACAGTTCTTGTGCTGACGTTGCTTCCAGAGGCCGTTTGGAACTTGGTAGTGAGTGTTGCAACCGAGGACAGACAATTTTTAAGTGCCAAGGGCTTCAGCACTCGGTGGTCCTGTTCTGTGAGCTTGTGTTGCCTACCACTTCGCGGCTGAGCCATTGTTGCTCAAAGATGTTTCCATTTCACAATAACAGCAATTACATATGACCGGGGCAGCTCTAGCAGGGCAGAAATTTGACAAACTGACTTGTTGGAAAGATGGCAGTCTATATGACGGTTTCACGTTGAAAGTCACTGAGCTCTTCAGTAAAGCCATTCTACTACCAATGTTTGTCTATGGAGATTGCATGGCTGTGTGCTCGATATCATACACCTGTCAGGGTTTCCACATACTGTACTTTTGTATATATAGTATATCTCAAATCAAATCAAATGATATATGTCACATGTGCCGAATACAACATGTGTAGACCTTGCAGTGAAATGCTTACTTACAAGCCCTTAACACTTATTTTTCTTAAAACTGCATCGTTGGTTGAGTTAAGTAAAAAAAAGTTTTTTTTAAAAGTATCAAATAATTAAAGAGCAGCAGTAAAATAACAGTAGCGAGGCCATATACATGGGGTACCGGTTAGTCAAGGTAATATGTACATGTAGGTAGAGTTAAAGTGACAACGCATAGATAATAAACAGAGTGTAGCAGCAGCGTAGAATGGGGGGGAAAGGTAAATAGTCTGGGTAGCCATTTGATTAGCTGTTCAGGAGTCTTTTGGCTTGGGGGTAGAAGCTATTAAGAAGCCTTTTGGACCTAGACTTGGTGCTCCGGTACCGCTTGCCGTGCGGTAGCAGAGAGAACAGTCTATGACTAGGGTGGCTGGAGTCTTTGACACTTTTTAGGGCCTTCCTCTGATACTGCCTGGTATAGAGGTCCTGGATGGCAGGAAGCTTGGCCCCAGTGATGTACTAGACCGTACTCACTACACTCTGTAGTGCCTTGCGGTCGGAGGCCGAGCAGTTGCCATACCAGGCGGTGATGCAACCAGTCAGGATGCTCGCGATGGTGCAGCTGTAGAACTTTTTGAGGATCTGAGGACCCATGCCAAATCTTTTCAGTCTCTCTTAGCATGCATGACTGTGTTTGTAATCATGTTTATAACACAATCATATGCAGTTATTCAAAAAAAGATCATGGTTGGCTACTGCACCCACTTACAGAAGCTATTTTTCCTCTTGAGAAACAAGAGAGAGAACCTGTGCTCTTGACCTCAAAGGGCATGTTAGAACAGCATCTCTCTGCTGGGTTATCTTGCATCATTGGCACAGTGTTCCTAGATGGTGAAATCAGGGCTGCTGGTACGAGTATCTGCATGAGTCTAACATTTTGACTTATTAATCCAAGGACACCTGAGGGTATTCCCACAGATAAAGTTTTTTGTACTCTGACTTAGTCACTGAAAGATAATGGGCCATGAGCCAAGCAGGTGATACTAGTTGTTTCACACTGTACATCAAACTATGTTGTTGCAACAGGGTGACTGATCCTATTATGAATGTTTAATATATGTTCAGTTGTAAATCCATGTTTATAATCCATTACCACATCAAATGATGATACCATGTGACTTTTACTGTAACATGTAGCAGGGGTTCTCAAAGTGGGGTCAGCAGAGGGATATTTTAATTTATTTTTACATGTAATTTTTTTAATGATTATTACTAACCGATTAAACAACTTTTGTCCAATTGATCTCTGGAATAAGTTTAAAGTGTGTAATACAATGTCATATTATCCATCTACAGGCTCACAGGGATATTGGTATCACACAGTACTCCACCACCAATTATACATTTTTCAACTCAATATTATTCCCCTATTTCTTTTTTTAGATTTACATTTTAGTCATTTAGCAACAGGAGTAATTAGGGTTAAGTTCCTTGCTCAAGGGCACATCGGACGATTTTTCACAGAGTCGTCTCGGGGATTCGAACCAGCAACGCTTCAGTTACTGGCCCAATGCTCTTAACCGCTAGGCTAACTACCACTTTTTTTTTTACATAAATGCAATGTAATTTTAGCTTTAAAACAGCTAAGTTTTTCTCTTTGCCACAAGGCAAAATGTGTAGAATTGCAGGAAATTAGCTTCAAAACTGCAAAATATTCTCTCAGATGGTGGGCCTTTGAACTGTTCTTTCCCCGGGTCCGAGACACCAGCCATGTACTGCAGACGTCATAGTAAAACTCCTTGTAGGCTATTTTCATCGCACATGACTTGTGTTCTCATTATGAAGGGGTCGCTGGACTCAAAAGGTTTGAGAATCCCTGACATGCAGTACTTTGAGCTCCTACACATAATGCTTCTTGTCAATTGATCCCTTCTCAGAGAGACCCTGAGACAAGCCCCTTGAAAGGCTTCGTCATTGTCTAATGGTCGAGACAGAACACAGCCAAGTTACAGCTTGTCCATTGAAGGCCTGTCCAAACACAGCATTTTGTACACAGTCATCAGACAGTCCACTTCCTGAAGCACACAGTCTCTGGAGCCCATATCCTGCCTGTTGTCCTTCCCCACTATCATCGAAAGCATGATAGAGTTCCTGAGTAATACACACACACACACGTGCACGCACACACACACGCTCTCTTCCCCTCAGGCACGTCCCATGTCTGTAACCAGTGCCTCTGGGAGACAATGAGGCCTTGACAGCTGATGGATTGCCGGTGCTTACCCACTTGGCATAGCCGCTCCCCTGTCAGGCTCCACACCTAGTTGTACCCAGCACTAATCTGCTGCTATTGTGCAGCCTTCAGCTCCTCTGATTAACCCTAACACTCAGCGCTGCGCCACGCACTCACTGGAAACCCAGCGCCTCTCTCTCTTGCTGCCAGGAAATTACATAAGGAAATATATGTGTTACACATGACAAAGGTCCTTTTGTGTGAGTGATAAGGCAGGGAGCTAATGCAGCATGACAGGCATCCACCGGTGAATCCTCAGCGAAGAGCTGCTTTCATCTCCCGCGCCAAGGCTGTAAAACAGCCAGTAAAAACTGCACCAAACGGACGGGTGACTATGATCAAACAACCCAGGTTTCATCAGACATACCTGAGAGAGGCACGTAGGCACATCATTTCTCACTGATAGGATAGACACATATAGATATGAGAAATAATTAATTCCCATCATACTTAGTTTCATTACCACAGTTGTTGTTATCAAATGGCGTAATACTGTACCTTTGTTACCAAGAGTCTGACTTGTTCGTTTATTCAACCCTATTGTTTGTATGGCAGGTGCCTCATTGTGTTGAGTCATGAAATGACACTTAAGAGAGTGCTCTACATTTCTATGTAGTTTGATATAAGGCCTGTTGAAAGCTTCTCAGCTGAGGAGCTGTATTCTCTTCCCTATGGTACCAGACGGAGCTAAACAAAGACCCCTGGTGGTCAACTAGAATACTGACTCTGACAGAGTTCCAGTAGATTTCAGTTCAAAAGAGGTACAGAGTATGTGTTACTAGAGCAATCCCAAACAGTGCAAGTATGCCTGACCTGATTTCTACTGGCGGGACTTAAAACGTCGGAAATAAAACAATAAATTGCCTCATCATTTGCTGGAGGTTGATAGCTGTTCACTTCTGGTCCTAAAGTTCTAGCGCTCCAAGAATCAACGGACCCATTAATCAAACTCTATGCTCTTGGCGATACTTGTTGTTTGTTTGAGTGGGGGAAGATTTGACGTACCCATCAAGGTTCTGAGGTCAGAGGCACCCGCTTCTGTTCTGGGAGCCAGTGTACCCCCTATTCCTCGGAAATTAGGTACATCTCGCTTTTCACGACCTCAGGACACTGGGGCTCTTGTGCCGATGCAAAGTTTTCCACAGTGGAACATTTGCGGGAGATAAAAAGCTGGGCTATTGCAAGCACCTCTTAAACCCCTGGGACTATGTTTGTGTGTTTGAAGTGTGTTTGAAGTTGGAAACTGACAGAAAGTGGTAAGAAATTGCAGCCTGGCAGAGGGATGCTTTCCACCCAGGACTTGGCACACATTTGGCAGCTTGTTCTGCTTTCCTAGGCTCAGCGGGGTCAAAATATTCTCCCAATTACAGGCCTCTGATCCTGCTATTATTTCCCTTTCCTGTCAAATAGTTCCTGGTCAGAGTTTCCCCCCTTCTATTTAGGATTGTTTAACCTTAATTTACAACACACTGAGTTTATTATAATATATAGTCTGTCACTACACGGTGTTAAACACCCTTCAGCTCTATAGGAACAGTGTGAATATTAGATATTCTCATATCTGGTTTTAACCAGCTGTTTTTTCACATATGGTATATGAGCTTCAGTCAATCAGAGTGGCTGCTATGAAACCAGAACAGTCTAGGCAATAGGACCCACTTAGGTAATTTCTGTGATTTATACTAAACAAAATAATTGAACATGGCACCCGTCGTTGCAATCCTCTCAGTGAGCATGTAAAGCATGATATCGCAAGGTTTTGATCTATGCGTAGTAAAGTTGTGTGCACTGCCATCGACCCTTCCGGATGGCAGCGATGACTGCTCATAACCAGTAACAGTGACCAGTGTACATTTACCTAATGAGACCTCTTCCTTTATTATCCAGGTGGGATTTGTAAATGTGCTATAATGTCATATTGTGGTGGTAGAGCGATAGCCCTGACAGAGAAAATGCACCCTGTCGCTGTGAATAATATTTCCCACAAAATTATCTCTCTTTCCATTTGAGCAAATCCCCGGTTTTATTAGGAACTTTGCCGTGCTAAAATTAGGATGTTGCGGCTATTATGCCATACAACCCAGCCTAGTAATTTAACAGATAAAGAGCCAGCCCAGTCCAGCACCGCTCGATAATAGATACGCTTCTGTCGTCATACAGACACACGCCCTAGAAGGTTTGATGTCACAGGCAGGTTATGAGAATGCTATTTCCATTCAACCCTCACCTGACAGTGTGTCTTTGTGGCACATTACGTGCCACCTTTGTTTGCTTGTCTCTGAAGCTTTCACAGCCTGGTGTTTGTACAAGCAACACTTTCTTTTTGTGGTGCTCTTGTGTTCTCAGCCATTGTCGTGCGCAAACACACGCGTTTACCTTCCTAACGGCAGCCTACGGCCTCTTCACACATCACCATCAAAAGCCTGGGCTATAGACAAGGTCCTCTGTCGTTGTCTCTCTCCATTCTCCACGACAGGTACATGGCTGAGCCCCCTCTCCTCTGGGGTCACTGACAGTCTTCTGTAAAGAAACAGATAAACATGGAAATTGTGGCAAAACTATGGGTCCAGGAATACGATACAGTGAGCTTTCTTTAGAAAGCACATCCTTTAAACACAGTCATCAGAACGATGCTGAAAGCAGACAGAAGTATGTACAACATGCAACACTCCCATCCAGGCCAGTCAGAGGCTTTGGGACAATTAGCGGTTCTGCTCTGCCGCTCGTCTCATGTCATCTTTATCTAATCAAATGAGCCATTCTAATCAGAACACGAGGCAGGCAGGGAGACCCTTGGCAGTGCTCTTTATCACTAATCCTACCGCCACAAGGTTAGTGATACTAATATCACTAAAGGGTGCAAAATACAGACAGGCAGAATGAAAGCCATGATCAAAGTCAATAGATAAAACCATAAAAAAACATAATCCCTCTCAAAATCAAAAAGCACTTACCAACCTACAGGATTGTAATACCGTAATAAACCAACAAACAGTGCAGCACGTCCACATGGAAAATGCTTCCCGTTGGGCTGGACTATAGCCACTCCACTTAGATGACTAGCTTATCACCCATGTTTCCTCAGCTAACTGCCAGATGTGTTATTATGTAAGCCACCGATGTTTAAATCTGGAAGCATTTTCCCCCGGCTAAATAGATAGATAAATAAATATTTGTCATTACTAATCTGGATTAAAGCAGCGGTTTTAGCATGGGGACATCTAATTGCAGAAATGAGGACAATGGTAAGAGAGAGGCGAGAGAGAACAGATGTGTGTCCTCATTCTCCTCATTACATTGATTGGCCAGACTTTGATGTTTGCAAACAGACACAAACACCCAGGCCCATGGATGCCAGCATTTGTATATGGGCATTATACCGAGGCAAACGAATTTAGGGCCTTAATGAGGCTTGGTGGCCTATTTCTAGGCCCTCGCCATGACGTGCCAGCTAGCCAGCCTGCCAGCTCACAGAGAGAGCTCAGTCACTCGCATGTTATAAGTGTGTGTTGAAATCTGTGTGAAATAGTGGGAGAAGAGAGGAGGGTTAATGTGCTGTAGCGCCAGTCAAGACGCAGCCTTACCCTGGCTGCCAGAGGATTAACTTGACCTTACCTATACAGCTCAACTAGTGGGGGATAAGTGTCCATCTTCTGAAAGAGGACTCGGGTGAGAGGGACACCCTATCATGTGTTGTTTGAGGAGATTTATTGGAGGCAAGGGGGAGTCATTAAAGACGGATGCTTGGACGAGGACAGACGTTGAGTGGATTAAGGACTGAAACTCCCAGTTAACCCGACGGGAATTTGTGACAGCCACATTTAGGCTGCACAAGACCTATGGCGTAATCCCAGTCTGTTTCATGTCGCATGTGGGTTGGGTATCTACAGTCAACATAGAATGAAAAACATATTCAAGGAGAAATAACTGAGTGATAGAAAGGCCACAGTATGTGGATGTGATGGACAGTTTGGAGTCTTAACTGGTCGGTGCTAAACCCACTGGCCTTTATAGACCCAGCATAAAACACTCCTCAGAAGTGTTCCACTTCTTTAAATGCCAATGGTGACACTAGATCCTATCCAAACCTGAGAGGGAGGGAGCCCATGCTGTGTTCACCCAGCACAGGCCACAAAAGCCTCTCACTAGCCAATACGTCACAGTGAAGAGCAGGCTGATTTTCTACTGTAGCCACCGAGTGTACTGAGAGTGCACAGCAAGCTGGATGAGTGTGAAATAGCTTGCTGTGAATCAGCTCTCCCACTTTAGGCAGACAGTGACACTGGAAACTCTCAAGCAAACACCCAACAGCTAACCACAAACCGTCAAGAGCCTGCACTCCAGCAGACCCCTGCAACTCTGCAGCAGGCCAAGAACACTTGCAGAGCAATTCAGAAAATGTTCTACACTCTACATGAAGTGAATGTACCTGACAGAATGTGTGTTTGTAACTCAGTGTACTGGAACAAAAATGTAGAAATTGTGCATTTATGGTAGTTGGGAGCTTTTGCGTTGCTGAATGAGGCAGGACTCAAATGCATACCCACAAAGCCTCTCACTAGGGTTATACCAGGATAGCCCATCCATACCATCTCTGCCTGCCCAAGTCCCTCCGTCAGCCTTCAAATCTTGTGCTGACTTTGGGAGGGACGGAGGCCAGAACCTGTAATCCCCAGCTTTCTATCCTCTTAATAGCTGGGATTGGAAACCATTTGTCTGCCTCCAGTGAGGGATTTTTACAGAATAAACCTCTTTGGTTGCCTTATCGCAACATAAAACTGATTTTAACAGGGGGGAGAGTTAGTCTGCCGCAGCCTGACATCGCTCAAAAAGCTTAGAGACTGGAGCTGGCAATTATAGATTACAGTAATACTGTATGACGCAATGAACGTGTCAGTGAGAAATAACCTGGGTGTGTTTCTGTTCCAGAATGGTGTCTAATCTGATGCACTTGATTCACTCCTGATAGTTCCCAGGCCTATTCTCTTAGCTTTACAGATCCATGCAGCACTTTGATGTTCCTCCTCAGGTGATTCCATCACTCCCAAAATGGTGTTTTGCTTTGGTTAAAGTACTGTAGTTTTACAGCATCAATTAAAGATAAGAACCCGCTGACAGTATGAATAACACAAATATCGAACTTATAAAGAACCTTGGGATCCTGAAGACTGCCAGTGTAACGGATGTGAAATGGTTAGCGGGTACGCGCTAGTAGCGTTTCAATCAGTTACGTCACTTGCTCTGAAACCTAGATGTAGTGTTGCCCCTTGCTCTGCAAGGGCCGTGGCCTTTGTGGAGCGATGGGTAGCGATGCTTCGTGGGCGACCGTTGTTGATGTGTGCAGAGGGTCCCTGGTTCGCGCCCGTGTCGGGGCGAGGGGACGGTTTAAAGTTATACTGTTACATTGATGCTGTTGACCCGGATCACTGGTTGCTGCGGAAAAGGAGGAGGTTGAAAGGGGGGTGAGTGTAACGGATGTGAAATGGTTAGCGGGTACGCGCTAGTAGCGTTTCAATCAGTTACGTCACTTGCTCTGAAACCTAGATGTAGTGTTGCCCCTTGCTCTGCAAGGGCCGTGGCCTTTGTGGAGCGATGGGTAGCGATGCTTCGTGGGCGACCGTTGTTGATGTGTGCAGAGGGTCCCTGGTTCGCGCCCGTGTCGGGGCGAGGGGACGGTTTAAAGTTATACTGTTACATTGATGCTGTTGACCCGGATCACTGGTTGCTGCGGAAAAAGGAGGAGGTTGAAAGGGGGGTGAGTGTAACGGATGTGAAATGGCTAGCTAGTTAGCGGGTACGCGCTAGTAGCATTTCAATCAGTTACGTCACTTGCTCTGAGACTTAAGTAGTGTTGCCCCTTGCTCTGCAAGGGCCGCGGCCTTTGTGGCGCGATGGGTAACGATGCTTCGTGGGTGACCGTTGTTGATGTGTGCAGAAGGTCCCTGGTTCGCGCCCGTGTCGGGGCGAGGGGACGGTTTAAAGTTATACTGTTACACCAGTAATGTAGTAAACAGATATAATATGAACACTATCAGTTGTGTTGTGTCCTAGAGACCATAGTAAAGTAGTAAACAGATATAAAATGAACACCATCAGTTGTGTTGTGTCCTAGAGACCATAGTAAAGTAGTAAACAGATATAATCTGAACACCATCAGTTGTGTTGTGTCCTAGAGACCATAGTAAAGTAGTAAACAGATATAATATGAACACTATCAGTTGTGTTGTGTCCTAGAGACCATAGTAAAGTAGTAAACAGATATAAAATGAACACCATCAGTTGTGTTGTGTCCTAGAGACCATAGTAAAGTAGTAAACAGATATAATATGAACACTATCAGTTGTGTTGTGTCCTAGAGACCATAGTAAAGTAGTAAACAGATATAAAATGAACACCATCAGTTGTGTTGTGTCCTAGAGACCATAGTAAAGTAGTAAACAGATATAATATGAACACTATCAGTTGTGTTGTGTCCTAGAGACCATAGTAAAGTAGTAAACAGATATAATATGAACACTATCAGTTGTGTTGTGTCCTAGAGACCATAGTAAAGTAGTAAACAGATATAATATGAACACTATCAGTTGTGTTGTGTCCTAGAGACCATAGTAAAGTAGTAAACAGATATAAAATGAACACCATCAGTTGTGTTGTGTCCTAGAGACCATAGTAAAGTAGTAAACAGATATAATCTGAACACCATCAGTTGTGTTGTGTCCTAGAGACCATAGTAAAGTAGTAAACAGATATAATATGAACACTATCAGTTGTGTTGTGTCCTAGAGACCATAGTAAAGTAGTAAACAGATATAAAATGAACACCATCAGTTGTGTTGTGTCCTAGAGACCACAGTAAAGTAGTAAACAGATATAATCTGAACACCATCAGTTGTGTTGTGTCCTAGAGACCATAGTAAAGTAGTAAACAGATATAATATGAACACTATCAGTTGTGTTGTGTCCTAGAGACCACAGTAAAGTAGTAAACAGATATAATATGAACACTATCAGTTGTGTTGTGTCCTAGAGACCATAGTAAAGTAGTAAACAGATATAAAATGAACACCATCAGTTGTGTTGTGTCCTAGAGACCATAGTAAAGTAGTAAACAGATATAATATGAACACTATCAGTTGTGTTGTGTCCTAGAGACCACAGTAAAGTAGTAAACAGATATAATATGAACACTATCAGTTGTGTTGTGTCCTAGAGACCACAGTAAAGTAGTAAACAGATATAATATGAACACTATCAGTTGTGTTGTGTCCTAGAGACCACAGTAAAGTAGTAAACAGATATAATATGAACACTATCAGTTGTGTTGTGTCCTAGAGACCATAGTAAAGTAGTAAACAGATATAATCTGAACACCATCAGTTGTGTTGTGTCCTAGAGACCACAGTAAAGTAGTAAACAGATATAATCTGAACACCATCAGTTGTGTTGTGTCCTAGAGACCACAGTAAAGTAGTAAACAGATATAATCTGAACACTATCAGTTGTGTTGTGTCCTAGAGACCACAGTAAAGTAGTAAACAGATATAATATGAACACTATCAGTTGTGTTGTGTCCTAGAGACCACAGTAAAGTAGTAAACAGATATAATATGAACACTATCAGTTGTGTTGTGTCCTAGAGACCACAGTAAAGTAGTAAACAGATATAATCTGAACACCATCAGTTGTGTTGCGTCCTAGAGACCACAGTAAAGTAGTAAACAGATATAATATGAACACTATCAGTTGTGTTGTGTCCTAGAGACCACAGTAAAGTAGTAAACAGATATAATATGAACACTATCAGTTGTGTTGTGTCCTAGAGACCATAGTAAAGTAGTAAACAGATATAATATGAACACTATCAGTTGTGTTGTGTCCTAGAGACCACAGTAAAGTAGTAAACAGATATAATATGAACACTATCAGTTGTGTTGTGTCCTAGAGACCATAGTAAAGTAGTAAACAGATATAATCTGAACACCATCAGTTGTGTTGTGTCCTAGAGACCATAGTAAAGTAGTAAACAGATATAATATGAACACTATCAGTTGTGTTGTGTCCTAGAGACCATAGTAAAGTAGTAAACAGATATAAAATGAACACCATCAGTTGTGTTGTGTCCTAGAGACCATAGTAAAGTAGTAAACAGATATAATATGAACACTATCAGTTGTGTTGTGTCCTAGAGACCATAGTAAAGTAGTAAACAGATATAATATGAACACTATCAGTTGTGTTGTGTCCTAGAGACCACAGTAAAGTAGTAAACAGATATAATATGAACACTATCAGTTGTGTTGTGTCCTAGAGACCACAGTAAAGTAGTAAACAGATATAATATGAACACTATCAGTTGTGTTGTGTCCTAGAGACCACAGTAAAGTAGTAAACAGATATAATATGAACACTATCAGTTGTGTTGTGTCCTAGAGACCACAGTAAAGTAGTAAACAGATATAATATGAACACCATATTTATTTTTTAATTTCACTTTATTTAACCAGGTAGGCTAGTTGAGAACAAGTTCTCATTTACAACTGCGACCTGGCCAAAATAAAGCAAAGCAGTGCAACACAAACAACAACACAGAGTTACACATGGAATAAACAAACATACAGTCAATAATAAAATAGAAAAAGTCTATATACAGTATGTGCAAATAAGGTAGGATAAGGGAGGTAAGGCAATAAATAGGCCATAGTGGCGAAATAATTACAATTTAGCAATTAAACACTGGAGTGATAGATGTGCAGAAGATGAGTTTGCAAGTAGAGATACTGGGGTGCAAAGGAGCAAAATAAATAAAATAAATAACAGTATGGGGATGAGGTAGTTGGATGGGCTATTTACAGATGGGCTATGTACAGTTGCAGTGATCTGTGAGCTGCTCTGACAGCTGGTGCTTAAAGTTAGTGAGGGAGATATGAGTCTCCAGCTTCAGGGATTTTTGCAGTTCGTTCCAGTCATTGGCAGCAGAGAACTGGAAGGAAAGGTGGCCAAAAGAGGAATTGGCTTTGGGGGTGACCAGTGAAATATACCTGCTGGAGCGCGTGCTACGGGTGGGTGCTGCTATGGTGACCAGTGAGCTGAGATAAGCAACTAGTAAAGTAGTAAACAGATATAATATGAACACTATCAGTTGTGTTGTGTCCTAGAGACCATAGTAAAGTAGTAAACAGATATAATCTGAACACCATCAGTTGTGTTGTGTCCTAGAGACCATAGTAAAGTAGTAAACAGATATAATCTGAACACCATCAGTTGTGTTGTGTCCTAGAGACCATAGTAAAGTAGTAAACAGATATAATATGAACACTATCAGTTGTGTTGTGTCCTAGAGACCACAGTAAAGTAGTAAACAGATATAATATGAACACTATCAGTTGCGTTGTGTCCTAGAGACCATAGTAAAGTAGTAAACAGATATAATATGAACACTATCAGTTGTGTTGTGTCCTAGAGACCATAGTAAAGTAGTAAACAGATATAATATGAACACTATCAGTTGTGTTGTGTCCTAGAGACCACAGTAAAGTAGTAAACAGATATAATCTGAACACCATCAGTTGTGTTGTGTCCTAGAGACCACAGTAAAGTAGTAAACAGATATAATCTGAACACCATCAGTTGTGTTGTGTCCTAGAGACCACAGTAAAGTAGTAAACAGATATAATATGAACACTATCAGTTGCGTTGTGTCCTAGAGACCATAGTAAAGTAGTAAACAGATATAATATGAACACTATCAGTTGTGTTGTGTCCTAGAGACCACAGTAAAGTAGTAAACAGATATAATATGAACACCATCAGTTGTGTTGCGTCCTAGAGACCATAGTAAAGTAGTAAACAGATATAATATGAACACTATCAGTTGTGTTGTGTCCTAGAGACCACAGTAAAGTAGTAAACAGATATAATATGAACACCATCAGTTGTGTTGTGTCCTGGAGACCACAGTAAAGTAGTAAACAGATATAATCTGAACACCATCAGTTGTGTTGCGTCCTAGAGACCATAGTAAAGTAGTAAACAGATATAATATGAACACTATCAGTTGTGTTGTGTCCTAGAGACCACAGTAAAGTAGTAAACAGATATAATATGAACACTATCAGTTGTGTTGTGTCCTAGAGACCACAGTAAAGTAGTAAACAGATATAATATGAACACCATCAGTTGTGTTGTGTCCTAGAGACCACAGTAAAGTAGTAAACAGATATAATATGAACACTATCAGTTGTGTTGTGTCCTAGAGACCACAGTAAAGTAGTAAACAGATATAATCTGAACACCATCAGTTGTGTTGTGTCCTAGAGACCACAGTAAAGTAGTAAACAGATATAATCTGAACACCATCAGTTGTGTTGCGTCCTAGAGACCATAGTAAAGTAGTAAACAGATATAATATGAACACTATCAGTTGTGTTGTGTCCTAGAGACCATAGTAAAGTAGTAAACAGATATAATATGAACACTATCAGTTGTGTTGTGTCCTAGAGACCATAGTAAAGTAGTAAACAGATATAATATGAACACTATCAGTTGTGTTGTGTCCTAGAGACCATAGTAAAGTAGTAAACAGATATAATATGAACACTATCAGTTGTGTTGCGTCCTAGAGACCACAGTAAAGTTGTAAAATGCTTCTAGTGATAGTAAACTCTCTGCCAAAGACAAGTAAAATATATTAGAATGTCTCCGCTGGAACTACAAACATACACCTGTAACTGTCTCTGTTCTGAAACAGAATTTATGTCAGAAGAAATATATTGTTTCTTATTCAAGAAGTCTGGTGTCAGGTCACAAATGGTGATTTTGTGTTGCCAAATTCTGGTAGGCCTTCTATTGCTTAAAACTAGCCCCCAAAATAAAAAATAAATTTCTGGTTATAATATTATTGTACACATCTTAGCTAGCCTACACCATTCACTAGACTATGAAGACATCATTGAAGGGGCCTCTTTATGCATGCAGAGCATCACGCGGTGGTCTGGCCTCTCCACATCTATGAGAGGCTGAGTTCTCTGTTTCTATGGCAACACCCCTCCTCCCTCCTCCCTTCCCTCACGCTCTGCGCGCACAACTCGTACGCACCCTCCTCTCTGTCTGCATCCCTTCTCCGAGGCAACGACCCCCATGCTCTGTGCGAGACCCATAGCAGCGTCGCTCTGTCAGGAGGATAAAGCAGGAGACGAGACAAGGAAACAGGGGAAAAAAACATGGCGCTCATCCCATCTCAGGTGCTAAGGGTAGCCATCCTCCTGTCCTATTTCTCCATCCTCTGCAATTATAAAGCAATTGACATGCCCGCGCATCAAACATACGGCGGTAGCTGGAAGTTTTTAACATTCATAGACCTGGTAAGTGTAATATTGTTCTCTAGAACGGCGCCTGGTCAGAAATGGTAGCACGTCATAGTATGGTATGCTACAGACGGTCAGTGACCTACCTCCAGTTGTTGATACCGCCCACCCTCGGTTGCGAAACGGGCCTAACATGTCTTATTATGATGTCCGCTACAATATGTTTTGTTTTTTCCAGCGTTAATACGGATTCCTCACATTTTTGGGCACGTGTTAGACCGAAAAAGCTCACACCCACTAAAAAGTGCCCCTCTCTTCTCGGCTGCTGCTGATGCGCGCAAGCGGTTTGCCTTCTGTTGCAACATTGTAATCATATCATGAATCACAATTAAGCAGCCAGCGGTGCCCCGTGGGTAACCGAGATGATGTTATTAAGATAACAAGGTCCCGAGCTCAAATGATTCCCCTGTTATATTATCACACAGCCGTCATTTTAACAGAATGTGGTTTGGGTAGTAAAGCATATTGTATGGAAACACCCAGGATGTTTTCTTTATCGCTCTTTCTGTTTTGCTTGTCTTTTTTTCTAGGAGCAGTTGTACTTTTGTTTTCTGAAATTAATTGTCATTTTCAGCTTTACTACTACTGCAGACACACACACACACAAAGCACACAAAGCACACACTTTTATTGGGCCAGCCAATTTTTTTACCAATGACTCATGTTTTCCACATTAGAAGCCCACTGCTGAACTATTTTACTACTAGTGTTATGGCAATAGCGTTAAATGCAATAACAGCAATAAAATGTTTTGTTATTGTGCATTACAATAGCTATTTATTTTGCCTATCATAAATCCTGACACAACAAAGTGTGTGAGAGAGTATGTGTTTGTGAGAGAGAGAGTGTGTGTGTGTGTGAGAGCAAAAGAGAGAGTGTGTGTGTGTGTGTGTGTGAGAGTGTGTGTGTGTGTGAGAGAGAGACTGTCGTGCGTTCAATATTCCATCTTTAATCATGATCCTGCAGTAATAAGAAAAATGACAATATGAAGTCAATATGCAAATTCCAGGAATAGTCCTTCAATTGGCTCCTCTATTTTGCTTCCTATTTACTGTAATTCAATTGTACAATGTCTCTTCCCATTATAATGGATCATCTCATTCTGGCATCAATATGTTTTTTTCTTCTTCTCAGGAATACTTAGACAAAGGTATATGCTCTGTTTTAGCTCATACAAAATTGCCATGATGAAAATAAGCTAACATGAAGTGACTCAGAGGTGGAAATATATTCAGTTTGACATGAAACAGCTACAGTATGTACAGGCCTTTTGAATAACTGGTTTGATTATTGGTAAGGATTACAATTGCTTTAAGCATTTCTTATTCTAAATGTTCATCATGATTGAGTCATCTTACCAGTTAGAGTGGTTGCTATATGGAGAAGTTATTGGAACAGACAACAAAAACATGTTATCACAGCACAATCTCTATCCACAATAAGACATGCCACTCACTCGCAGGCTGTTGTGCAACGAACCAGACCTTTCCAAGGGGGAATGGGAAACTCTAGAGACAAGCTGTAGGCCTGTCATCCATGGATCTGTCAACACTCATTCTGTAACACTTCACTTACCTTGCTGTGATTTTAACCTGTAGATAGGTTTTCATTGGGACTCAGTCATCCATTATTGAGTGTTTGGTTCAGATTTGGGTTTCCATCAGGGGGATACATTAGGAGGAGAACACAGGGCTGTCACGTGGGGTTATACCACCAGTGACAGCTGGCCTTTGTCCACATCAATCAATAGACAGAACGAAACCTCTAACCCCTGTGTTTGGAGGAATCAAATGATCTGAAAAGTCTCGCTGTGGTTTAACATAGTGCCTTCTTCGGATAAAAAGTGAGGCGCCTAGCAGACAGATTGTGAAACTGAACGTCTGTTTGGGTCATACCTTTGGTTTAAATTGTTCTCTCACTTCCAAGTTGTTAGTTAAACTTATCAGTTTTAAGCCAAGTAAGTAACCTTATAGAGCAAGTATCATCTACTCTATGTTATGTGTCACATGCACACACATAAGTAGTATCACGCACATAAGTAGCATCCGATAACTGCGGTGACAGTGCAGAACCCCCTTGCCTTGCCCCACAGAGTCAGAGTGTCAGGTGATGCTTAGAGTGGGGCAGGTGTGGACAGAGAGATATTCTGTCTGGCTCTTTAGTACATATGAAGTCTGTCACCGTCTCTGGAGCATCCAGTCCAGCTCTCCCTCTCTGTCTCTGGCCAGCACGCTACACAGCACGTGTAAAGAGGGATAGGGGGAGTGTAGGACAGTACCTAATGTCTACGTTAACTAAGGAACGATGCACTACTGTACTCTCCTGTCAGCCTCTGCTAACTGTGGAGGTAATTAGGTTCCTATATACATTACATTACTTCCCATTATTCTATAAATGGCTAACTGATGTTTCCTTAATGCTCTTCTCTAATGTAATATAGTTAATACACAGGATATGTTCAGGCTTGTAATTATTGTATTGTACGTGCGTCATAACTCCTATAGCTGTTGTAAAGATAAACTGGCTCACTCTTGTTCATGCAGCTTCCATTTCTCCTTCCCAGATTCCCTCTGGCCCAGCTGTATACATTTGAGTTGTGTGGAGCAACACTTTATGACTTGAGCTCCAGTCCAGGAATTACTGTGGTTGCTCCTAAGTGCCTGCGATACAGGGCAGGGAAAAGAGCCTGTAGAGCTAGTAAAGGGTTTTATGCTTAGCAATTGGCATTCATTCCCTGTGAGAGCTCTGTTTTCCAAACCCGTTGCATTTGATCTTAGTGAAAGAGACCTGGAAGGCATTCGTTTTTAGCATAGCCTCAGGCTAACATGCTGTTACGGAGGCAAAAAACGAAGTAGAAGATATAAAGACAACTAAGAACTGAGAAATTAAATACCTGTCTTGCGTGTTAGCTAGGTGTCATACTAATGCCGTTGCTGGGCACTACCCTGTCCTCAAACCAAGTTTTGCGAGGCAATTTTCTGACCAAAAAGATGTGGGTTCCTGGAATCCTGAATTAAACAGTGAATTAATGAGAATTAAAGTCACACTTTCCAGTCTGTTGGATTTTTGCTGTGGAGATAAAGACACCCTGTTATGTTCTCTTGCTCTTAATTTAATGCATTAATAATCTCCACCACTGCCACAGACTGCTCTTAGACTCACACAAAATCACATATGCTAGCTTAAGGGGATAGACATTGACAGGATGGGGTTTATGCAATTGTTCAGTTGTTATATAATGCTTATTTAAATATAAAATACCCACTATGAATGTATCTATCTCCATTTTTGTATTTATCTCTATACTTTACATGAATATTCATCGTATTTTAGAGAACACCTCAATTGAACTCCTTTGTGATATACATTCTGTACATTGAGCTCCAAAAGTATTGGGACAGTGACACATTTGTTGTTGTTTTGGCTCTATACTTCAGCACTTTGGATATGAAATGATACAATGACTATGAGGTTAAAGTGCAGACTGTCAGCTTTCCTTTGACGGTATTTTCATCCATATCGGATGAACTGTTAGGAAATTCACCTTTTGTGTATAGTCCCCCATTTTAGGGGACCAAAATAATTGGGGGAAATTAACTTATATGTGTATTAAAGTAGTAAAAAGTTAAGTATTTGGTCCCATATTCATAGCACGCAATGACTACAGATGCACAAATATCATACCCCCTCCAAAAACTGCTAACCTGCCCTGTTATTGTAATGGTGAGGGGTTAACATGTCTTGGGGTATGATATTTGTGCGTCTGTAACTTTCTCGCTCATCATTATTCACGGTTCATTCACGATTATCTATAATCATTGGCGCATCCACATGAATGTAGAAGTGTTTAGAAACATATTCTCTTCTTATTTACAATAAAAGTAACTCCAAAATTATACAATACATTATTTACCATTAAATTCTATCGGGCACAACATAATCTGAAACACAACTAAAACAAACAGCAAATGCATCCAACAAGTTTGTAGCGTCACAAGCTTTATGTAGTCATTGCATGCTATGAATATGTGACCAAATACTTAAATTTCTACTACTTTAATACACATATAAGTCCATTTGTCCCAATACTTTTGTTCCTCTAAAATGTGGGGACTATGTGCAAAAAGTGCTGTAATTTATATACAGTTCACCCGATATGGATGAAAATACCCTCAAATTAAAGCTGACAGTCTACACTTTAACCTCATAGTCATTGTATCATTTCATATTTGAAGTGCTGGAGTACAGAGGCAAAACAAATGATCACTTTCCCAACTCTTTTGGAGCTCACTGTATTAATGTATTGTAGATATTTTTTTAAGGATTACTATGTTTTTCATGAATATAATGTGATATAAATATTTGAAGCTACTGTGCTCTTGAGAGATGAGGAACTACTGATTTTGTGACCCAAAATTATCAACCATTTCCTGGTTGCTAAAATTCAAATAGTTTGCCTAACTTCAGTTTATGTGACAAAACAAGCAATGGATCGGGTAGAGAATCATTGTACCATCTAAACCGCTGTGAAATTTATTTTCATTACACCAAAAATATAGTATTTTCTTTCAGCTGTTTGAAGCTGGTGTACAAAACCGAAAGTAAAAGACTCAAAAACAAAACCTAAGAACGGGAAGCATAGAAATAGAGCACAGTGAACAGATCTACCACTTCTTAGACTTGTTTTCAATGAGAATGACAAATCTATAACTCACATTTCTATGTGAATTTGGTCAGGTCGCCCAAAAAGTTACATATTGCAGCTTCAAAGACATGCTTTGGTACTTTGGCGACTTGTAAGTATTTTTTAAACCTTCCGCTTTGGACGGGATGTGTCAATGTGTATTTCATACATGCATAATTTATGAGCAGAATTACCGTTTTACCTCAATTAGTGTCACGGATCCCTCCGGAACTTTAATTGCGCACACCTGGCCCCTATTCCCACTGATTGTATTTGTATATATAGGCCTTTTGTTCACCATGGTGCTGTTGATTATTGTTATTATGTCCGTTGGTCGTGTGAGTACCTGTGCTGTGTGTTTTGGCTTTCGTGCCATTGTGGATTGCGCAGATGATTACGGGTCTCGTCCCGTGTGTTAATCATTGTGCGTTTGTGTTATTTATTCGAGGTACTCCTCGCTCTTTTGTTTGGGTTTCAACCCTGTGTTTTGTGTACGTGTTTGTTTGGTCTTCGTCCCCGTGCCTTTACACGGCACGCCGTAATTTTGGGTGTAATAAAAAACCTTATTACGCATTCCTGCTTCTGTCTCCCGATCCTTCATGCCAACGTGACAGAATAATGGACCTTAAAGGGAGACAGCAGGAATGGCCCCAAACGACGCTGCGACTGGTCCGTCCGGCGCTGCCGGGCCTTCGGCAGCTGCAACTGGGTTTTCCGACTTCGCCACAACTGGCCCGTCTGACGCTGCCACAACCGGTCCGTCCGACCGTCCTCGAGGCCGGTGTCGTTGCGCTGCTGGTGCAGATCCCTCCGGAACTTTCATTATGCACACCTGCCCCCTATTCCCACTGATTAGTACCTGTATAAGTGTGGCCTTTGGTTTCCATTGGGCTGTCCATTATTGTTACAATGTCCGTTGGTGCGTGTGAGTACCTATGCTGTGTGTTTTGGCTTTCGTGCCTTTGTGGATTGCGCAGATTACGGTCTCGTCCTGTGTGTTAATCATTGTGCGCTAGTGTTATTTATTCGAGGTACTCCTCGCTCTTTTGTTTTCGGTTTCTACCCTGTGTTTTGTTATTTTGTTTGCTCTTCGTCCCGGTGCCTTTACACTGCACGCCGTAATTTGGGTTTAATAAAAAAAAATATTACGCATTCCTGCATCTGTCTCCCGACTCGAAATCAGCTGTTTCTCCCCACGTAGGCCAGCCTTTAGCAATTATTTCTAGCCAATGAGCTTCAGCCCCTTGCCATTTGAGGTACAGCTAGCAAGATGCACACACAGTAGAGCGAAAGGGAGAGCAATGGTGTGGTGCACATATCTATAATTTGAGAACTACTTTTGGCTCGTGGGCGCTACTTTCAGAATTACTGGCTAAAAAGTATACTAAAGTACCGGTGAATGCTTTTTTGTGACAACTCCTGGAGCAGCTATACTTTAAAAAATGCACTAACTATTATGTACTCTGTGTGGCTGATCTGTCTTGAAGTACACATGATGTGATCTACATGTGTCTTCTCCTCCCCTGTTCTAGGTTATCCAGGCAGTGTTCTTTGGCGTGTGTGTGCTGACAGACCTCTCCAGCCTGCTGACCAAGGGCAGTGAGAGCCAGGAGCAGGAGAGGCAGCTTAGGAAGCTCATTGGCCTGAGGGACTGGATGATGGCCGTGCTGGCCTTCCCTGTTGGAGTGGTAAGTAGTAGTCACAACACAACGCGAGGCCTAGGGCATTGGAGTCTGCTCTCAGATCTGTTTGTGGTATATCGCCAACTCAACGACCATTGGTGTATAGCACAAACAGATCTGGGACTAGGATATAGCACAAAATCTGAAAGTTAATTCAAGGAGAAATGAGCAAAAGACACTGAATGTTCTACATTGTAAATAACTGCGTTTCTTACTCTGACTGTCTAGATACTTGAAACCACAGATCCACAACAAAACAGATGCTTCCATTCTCATTGCCTTTTCAAGCATTATTCATGGGTAAAATTAAGATATTTGAACAAACAGATGCACCCGAATTAGCGACGTAACGATTCACCCGATTCAATTGTTTAAGATGCACGTCACCAATTCAAACCTTACTAATCACCAGTTCAGTTTTTTTTTGCTTCATATTACATTCTTTCTAAACAATACCTCATCTTTTGTGACAAATGATGCTTCTTCTGTTTCAGTGGTGAAATGCATGTAACTGTGTTGACATTCATTGATCTACAAGTCATTCTGCGTGCCTAACACCAGACAATATCAGGAGCCTAGTCAAATTGCGCACTGTGCCCAGCGTCACACGCTGACCAATGCGAGGTAGGCGGCCTGTTCCTGATCTTGCCCATCTGCACCTTCAGCATTCAAATGCTAAAATGGCTTGTGTGGTATTACACTTTATTAGTTGTGACAACCTAAGTCATTTGCTAGGTTATTGTTATCTATGAGCCATTGAAAATGGTGTTTTACCAGAATTAAAGTAAACTACCAGAGACAACTCTCATCTGGCTATAGCCTACCTGCTGAACAGGGCTTACAATAGCTGTTATTTTGATTGTTCAGGTTCAGCAATAGTTTTGGTAGTTTTGCTTTAAACAATTGTTGTATATGTTCATTTTTAGATATATACGGTAAAGTGAATCATTTCATAACGAGCAATCACTTTTGCGAGGTGCACTGTATGGCCATAATGAAAGAAGAGAGCATCTCCGTAAATACTTCTAAATGGTCAAAACCATTGAGATGGGGGTGAAATCCAAAGTTGTGCCTGACTATGTCATAGCTAATTTGGAAACGATAATTATTGATATATTACCAGTGGTGTAGTGCTATTTTTTTAGGTGAGGAAGAGCTTTTTAAAATTTGTCATAATTTCCTAAAAGTTTGTACAGACAGATGTAGCCAATTTAATAGCCTATCATTATAGAAAATGCATATGCTCCTTCGATAGCAACGTCTGCATGTGCCCACACATATTGTCTCAAGAAAATGTTCTATTTGTAATACCCTCAAACACCAAGTTAGGCATAGGCTACCTAATTTCTAAATAGGCCATCATCACTGTCCATCGTAAAATAGAATTCTTCACGTTTTACAAGTGAAACTTCCAAACTGCATCTCCATGTTAATAATTTGATTGATCTCAATTCGTTTCATGGGAATATGCATTTAGATCTTCTTGAATGACTGTTTCATGAGCGAATTAGAGCAGACGGTGTTAACAAACTATTAGCCTTTCTTGTATGTTGTTTCAATCAAACCATATGTCCTGTCTAGTGGCACAGTTTTGGCACATTATATTTTTTTGTCAGACTATTCAGCTTCAGCTAACCATCCTGAAATCTCAGAAATGAAGAGGTGTTCTTGGTGGAACAGTAAACGTTAAAGGCCTATGCTATGGTATTATATCTGGTTCTGTTATATTAAATTCTAATTCATCGTTATGTGATCTTGCGAGACATTGATTCAGCTTTGATCTAACTTTACTAAACGAGCACCATTGTGAGAAGTGATGATCTTCTGTAATGATGATAATAATAATAAGTGATGAGGACTATTAGGCGTAGGCAACAGATCTTGATGAGTGTTATTTTAAACGATTGGAGCGCCCTTCGTGGTGCTGAAAGGACAGCGCCAGGATTGCGTAATGATGTTAAAGAAGTTGAACCAACTTGTGGTGCTGAAGGATAGCGCTGCCATTTGGCCAGTTCAGGAGAAACAATAATTTGCAGTAGGCCTATTGCCTAATAGACCTGTGACTATGTGGTATAGCTATTTGTAGGCTATAGCCTAATGTAAATAAAAATACATATAGCTTAATATCATTACACTGTTTGCGAGGAGAGCTTTATTGCATGTAGGCATTTTCATTGTATTGTGTAGCTTACACACTGCATCATAAATAAACTTTGATTTGATTAGCTTAAACCCATGGTTACAATATACCCTATTACAGAATAAAACAGAGGTGAACTATCACTTCATAGAATTTATTTGCATAGATTAAACATGCTATCAAATCAATTGACCAAGTAGTGAACATGAACCATTACTACATAGAATTACAGGAAATTCATTATGACAGCCATAAAATCAATATTTTGGTGTGGCGTATTCATGCATCTCAATAAACTAGAAGCTTAATGCATTGTTACCTCCAACTTGGCCCAATTTACAATTCACATTCCCACTGTCATACTAAGCTAGAACAGGCCCTGCATCTCAACCAATAGTCAATATAGGTTAAAGATCCACAGCAGGGCTACAGCAACTTCCAGACAGGTTTGGGTGTCCTCGGCAGAAGGTCGCATATTGTTCTGGGTTCCACTGCGCAAGAGGGGTCCGTTTTTGTGAACATCAAGGCAGACACACAGTGAATTTGTATTTTTTGTCAACGTTCTGATTGGCCATAGTGGTCAAGCCGACGGGCTTCCACAGTGCACACACAGCCTATAATTTTTCCTCATTCTCACCACCGCCAGAGAGAAGACAGGGGACAAACCACCATTCACCTCTAGGCTGCTATACATATTTATTTGGTTTGTCATTCTATCGTTTTTCATGGAGTTTTAGTGGTAATTAAATATCATTTATAATTCATTTTCCAGAAATAGTTTTATCAGCTCCGTGTATTCTCAAATTGAAAAAAGTGAGGGCAGCACTACTCCCCTGTACATTACTAGCTCAAACACTTAATCTGTAAAAATGAATAGTTAATTAGTGGGTGATGGTGATTTCAAAACCAACGTGGGGAGACAAAAAACAGGCGACATTGCCCCCTCTAATCTGGTAGTTGGGTGGTACAGTAGATTCCTATTCTCCTGTATGGCTCAGCTCAGGTACCTACAAAGTACATGCACCATAGACAACTGGTCAAACATGTCATTTGGAAATTTTGCACAGAAAATCTTTCCAGTTTTTTTTTTAGAGTTGTTGCATTTTCTGGGCGAAAGAAGAAGAGTTGACAGAGAACTTGATTGAAGCATTCATTCTATCGATTGATGAGCAAAGGTTTATATCGTTTCTAGGACAACGTATGACAGAAGAGAAGCTGCATGTATCTAATTACAGTATAGATAAGTTGACTAACAAATAGCCATACTAAAATGTCGGAAATTATAAGCAGAAACATATGCTATCTACAGTGCATTCGGAAAGTATTCAGACCCCTTCCCTTTTTCCAAATCTTGTTATGTTACAGCCTTGTAAAAAATAGATTATATTATTATTTTCCCTCATCAATCTACACACAATACCTCACAATGACTAAGCAAAAATAGATTTTTAGAAATGTTTGCAAATGTATTAAAAATAAAAAAACAGAAACCATATTTACATAAGTATTCAGACCCTTTGCTATGAGACTCGAAATTGAGCACAGGTGCATCCTGTTTACATTGATCATCCTTGAGATGTTTCTACAACTTGATTGGAGTCCACTTGTGGTAATTTCAATTGATTGGACATAATTTGGAAAGGCACAAACCTGTCTATATAAAGGTCCCACTGTTGACAGTGCATGTCACAGGAAAAACCAAGCCATGAGGTCGAAGGAATTATCCGTAGAGCTCCGAGACAGGATTGTGTTGAGGCACAGATCTGGGCCAGGTTACCAAAAAATGTCTGCAGCATTGAAGGTCCCCAAGAATACAGTGGTCTCCATCCTTCTTAAATGGAAGAAGTTTGAAGACTCTTCGTAGAGCTGGCCGCCCAGCCAAACTGAGCAATCGGGGAGAAGGGCCTTGGTCAGGGAGGTGACCAAGAACCCGATGGTCACTCTGACAGAGCTCCAGAGTTCCTCAGTGGAGGTGGGAGAACCTTAAAGAAGGACAACCATCTCTGCAGCATTCCACCAATCAGGTCTTTATGGTAGAGTGGCCACTCAGTGAAAGGCACATGACAGCCCGCTTTGAGTTTGCCAAAAGGCACTTAAAAGACTCTCAGACCATGAGAAACAAGATTCTCTGGTGTGATGAAACCAAGATTGAACTATTTGTCCTGAATACCAAGCGTCAGGGACTGGGAAACTAGTCCGGATCGAGGGAAAGATGAACGGATCAAAGTACAGCGAGATCTTTGATGAAAAGCTGCTCCATGGGCTCAGGACCTCATAATGGGGCAAAGGTTCACCTTCCAACAGGACAACAACCCTAAGCACACAGCCAAGACAACGCAGGAGGGGCTTTGGGACAAGTCTCTGAATGTCCTTGAGTGGCCCAGCCAGAGCCCAGACTTGAACATCTCTGGAGAGACCTGAAAATAGCTGTGCAGTGAAAAAAAGGAGGAAAAAAGAATAAGGCTGTAACGTAACAAAATGTAGAAAAAGTCAAGTGATCTGAATACTTTCCAAATGCACTGTAAATCAAAAACATCCTGCACCCCCTGTCAAAAAATAATTCTGCCGTCTGACTGTAGCCTACAGCGCATTTTCTATATCTGCGGATTAGGGTCGGGTGTACATATAGTTGGGCGGTTGCCGCTGGGCTATTCCATATCTCGCATTTTCCGTAATTGACACATATGCTTCGCTTTTCAACTAGCTAAAAGCTAGCTAGTTCGAGTCTGTGACTGTACAGTACTTCTGTTTGTACTACTGCACGGTAAAACAATGCACGAGTTGAAAATATTGAACGCATGCAGTACACAGAACGCACCGCAGCCTAGTGCGGCACCCCCATTCTTCCACGAGAAATTCCATCATTTGGAGCACCGCTCCAAAATCTCACATAAGTGTTCAATTGGGTTAAGATCTGGTGACTGAGACGGCCATGGCACATGGTTTACATCGTTTTCATGCTCATCAAACCATTCATTGACCATTCGTGCCCTGTGGATGGGGGAATTGTCATCCTATGGGTGAATAGTATGGTAGCCAAAATAATGGCTTGCCCAGCATTTTTATACATGATCCTAAGCATGATGGGATGTTAATTGCTTAATTAACTCAGGAACCACACCTGTGTTGAAGCACCTGATTTCAATATACTTTGTATCCCTCATTTACTCAAATGTTTCCATTATTTTGGCAGTTACCTGTATATGAGAAATAGAACAAACTCAACAACTCCAGACCTAATAAACAAGTGTCTGTTTTCCTCCTACCTCGCCAGACAAATGCTAGTCTTTAGTCTATATGTAGGTCAGCCAAATCTAGGGTTGTCTCACACCTCGCAGGTGAAACAGCAAGGCTGATGGAAAGGAAAAGTCCCCTAGCTAGCCTTCCGTCTGAGTTAGTGGACACTGCATTCTTTCCCTGCTGCATACTGCTGCCTGTGGCCTATCCTGGACTGCACTATCCTCTGGGAGGGCCTTTGCATAAGCCTAGTAGGGACACCGACACACATTGTCTTGGATGCAGCACGGCCCATTTGCTTTGCAAATGCCAAGTCATCTATCTGGCCGGGTGTCATGCCGTGGCCTTGGAGGTAACGGGCAGCGAGTAGCAGGACCAGAGGGCTGAGCCCTGGGAGAAAAAGGAAACACTGCATGTTTGTCTTACTTTTATATGCCCTTGTGTCCGTGATGGCCATCTGATAATTACTCGGAAAATATTTAAATTGGGTCTTTGCTGCTGCCTCTTTTCCTGTTAGCAGGGAGAGGTGATGTTTTAGTTTTATATAGTGAGGTGGTGTTGGTGAGGTGCCAGGGTGCCCAGGCAGCAGGTGCTGAGGGGTTCATACAGGGATGTGCATTTATAAAGTACTGGGTAAATATTTGAATTATAGTGGAAAGGTACTGGTTGCTAGTATACCGTTTTTCTTCCAGGCCTCAAGCCAAAAGAGAGGGAAATAATTTAATTTGTACTAACTTTGGCTTAGTAACTGTGTAATAAGGAAGAACATTGCATGTCGTGTCATCATCATGATATCTATTTTTATCATGACCTACAGTGCCTTCGGAAAGTATTCAGACCTCTTGACTGTTTCCACATTTTGTTACGTTACAGCCTTATTCTAAAATGGATTAAATCGTTTTCCCCCCTCATCAATCTACACACACTACCCCATAACGACAAAGCAAACAACAGGTTTTTAGACATTTTTGCTGAAATATAAATAAAATAAAAATTAAACATAAAATGTACATAAGTATTCAGACCCTTTACTCAGTACTTTGTTGAAGCCTTGAGTCCTCTTGGGTATGACACTACAAGCTTGGCACACCTGTACTTGAGGAATTTCTTCCATTCTTCTCTACAGGTCAGGTTGGATGGGGAGCGTTGCTGCACAGCTATTTTCAGATCTCTCCAGAGATGTTCGATAGGGTTCAAGTCCGGGCTCTGGCTGGGCCACTCAAGGACATTAAGAGACTTGTTCCAAAGCCACTCCTGCGTTGCCTTGGCTGTGTGCTTAGGGTTGTTGTCCTGTTGGAAGGTGAGCCTTCACCTCAGTCTGAGGACCTGAGTGCTCTGGAGCAGATTTTCATCAAGGATCTCTCTGTACTTTGCTCCATTCATCTTTGCCGTTCATCTTTGATTTTATCAGACCAGAGAATCTTGTTTCTCATGGTCTGAGAGTCTTTAGGTGCCTTTTGGTAAACTCCAAGCGGGTAGTCATGTGCCTTTAACTGAGGAGTGGCTTCTGTCTGGCCACACTACAATAAAGGCCTGATTGGTGGAGTGCTGTAGAGATGGTTGTCCTTCTGGAAGGTTCACCCATCTCCACAGAAGAACTCTAGAGCTCTGTCAGATTTACCAACGGGCTCTTGGTCACCTCCCTGACAAAGGCTCTTCTCCCCCGATTGCTCAGTTTGGCCAGGCGGCCAGCTCTAGGAAGAGTCTTGGTGGTTCCAAACTTCTTCCATTTAAGAATGATGGAGCCCACTGTGTTTTTGGGGACCTACAATGCAGCAAACATTTTTTGGTACCCTTCCCCAGATCTGTGCCTCGACACAATGCTGTCTTGAAGCTCTACAGACAATTCCTTCGACCTCATGGCTTGGTGTTTGCTCTGACATGCACTGTCAACTGTGGGACCTTTTATAGACAGATTTGTGCCTCTCCAAATCATGTCCAATCAATTGAATTTACCACAGGTGGACTCCATGCAAGTTGTTGAAACATCTCAAGGATGATGAATGGAAACAGGTTGCACCTGAGCTCAATTTCGAGTCTCATAGCAAAGGGTCTGAATACTAATGTCAATAAGGTATTTCTGTTTTTATTTTAATACATTTGCAAAAATGTCTAAACCTGTTTTCACTTTAATATGGGATATTGTGTGTAGATTGATGAGGAACATTTTTAATTGAATCCATTTTAGAATAACGTAACGTGACAAAATGTGGGAAAAGTCAAGGGGTCTGAATACTTTCCAAAGGCATTGTATACTGAAATAGGGACATGCGTGTTATATACATCACAGGCCCTGCTTACCAGAGATCATGTGATGTGTGCTGTGACCTGTGTTCTTCTGCGTAGGTAGGCTGCAAGACATGAGTCAGCAGAGCGGAGAGAGCGAGACGACGCGCTGCTCCTTAGATATCCTCCTAGAAACTAGGGACCAGTTGCTACTCTCTTAGAAAAAACACATACCCTCTGTGTAAAGGTTTCTACCTGGAACCAAAAGGGTTATACCTAGAACCAAAAAGGGTTCTTCATAGGGTTCATCTATGGGGACAGCTGAAGAACCCTTTTATCGTCACCGTCACAGAGCAGTGGAGGCTGCTATATGATGAGCCACTTGGCACCAACCCCTGTCTGAGAGTTGGCCACACAGTTCAGTTTACACACCACACAATGGATGTCATGTGCACCGCAGCTAATGCCGGGAAATGAGCCCCCATTAGCGTTGATGCTGGATAATGGTAATATGTGTGTATCTGTAGTCTGCGTGCTGCTCTGGTTTGTGTGTGTGTGTATATGTGTGTATTCTCCCTGCATTGGTCAGGTGTGAATGTATCCCTGGCAGGGTCGAGCGCACCCTTCCATTCTTCCCACCTCTCCACATGATGATGAAAGAGGAGAGTGTGCCATCAGGGCACAATAGCGGGGACATTTCACATGCATCCATCTGAGGCGCAGATGGCAGACCAGGTAATTCCATCCCCCTCGGCTGGGCTGTGGATGGTTTGGCTCCTGGACAGGCCTGGAGGCCCCTTGCGGGACCAGGTGTGGTTTCCCTGCGGGCCTGACGACATGGAGCCTATGCAGCTAAAAAGGCTGAGGGTGTGGAAATGTGAAATGTCTAAATAAACTACCTGTCTCAGACTGAATCCATTTACTCACACTCTGCACCTCGGAGAGGAAATAAGAAATGCTGTTTCTCACTTTCGAGGGTCTGTAATAAGCTGCTCCCTCAGAGTCAATGCTCTTCATTCAGCAGGCCTGCCTTCTTGCTGTGGCCTTGTAGTGCAGCCTGTTTATTTGGCCACAGTGGCAAGAGACTTACGGGAAATCGTAGATCCAGCTAAATAATGTGAGTACGAAGCAAAACAGGATTCTGTCAAATCCCTAATCGAGGTCGATTAATATAAATAGGTTGGGTAGTTTGGTAGGGTCGGGAGCAGTTACAACTGTCTGGATCAGAAGGATTACAGGCAGAACTGGAATTCTTTCATCGAGGAAGCTGCTCCACTCCACAGAGCTGGAACTTCAAACACCCCTTTTCAAAGCCTGTACACTCGACAGTAACATGCTTGTTTTTGCTGTGCATTTGATCTCCTCACAAGCTTACTGCTGTCCTTCTTACAGGAGGCATACAGGGCTGGTGGAGAAGCGTCGGGATAAGAGACAAGGAGCGGCGAAGAAGTCACCTCTTAGGGATTAATTATGGTATGCTGATATTAAAACATTAGCCCCAGAACTGTCGCTTCGCTTCGCCTCACCCGGCATGGCAGGCTTTATTGCTAGCTCGCCTCGGTGTTAGTCGGAGTGCCAGGCAACCTGGATGAAGGAGATAGCTAGTGCTCAGGTCAGAGGCTGACATCTTTGTGCTCCAGGACTGGTCCTTAGAGGGGCAGACTGTGGGGGCAGCAGGGTCAAGCTCAACCCAGGCCAGGCCAAGCAGGAAACCTCAGGGAGAGACAAGAGAAGAGCCAGGCCACAGAACCAGTGGATTTCCTGGGTATATGATGACCTGAGGTGAATGGCGTGTCCAGAGGGCATAAAACGAGGGCGGAAAATGGTCTGGAAAACCCCAATAGACCATTACATTGCCTGTCAAATTATGAACATACTGTATTTGACTGAAAATATAATGTACTTAGATTTGTATTTTTATTATACCCATAGCTATTATGCATATCTCTTTTGTGGATAGCTTGACCTATATTATCTTGGGATAACATGGGCAGCATGTAAACATTCATGGTAATTTGACCCCCTGGGCCCATAGCTTCTCCAGCTCTCTGTGATATACATCCCAGTGGGCATACGACCTGATAAAGATGTATTTTTCTCGTTGAAATCTGGTCGGGACATCTATAACCAGATGAAGACACCTTTTTCATGATGTCTTTTTGACATCATGAAAAATAAATCTTATTTTGGTTGAAATATGGTTTTTCGTTGAAATCTGATTGAACAACTGTCCAGTTATCTTAATGCTACTCAATTAATAGACACCAATCTACATAAACATGCACAGTGCATTCGGAAAGTATTCAGACCCCTTGACTTTTTCTGCATTTTGTTACATTACAGCCTTATTCTAAAATGGATTAAATTGATGTTTTCCCTCACCAATCTACACACAATGGAAAAGCTAAAACTGGTTTTTTAAATTTTAGCAAAATGTATAACCCCCCCCCTTCAGAAATATCACATTTACATAAGTATTCAGACCCTTTACTCAGTACTTTGTTGAAACACCTTTGGCAGCGATTACAACCTCGAGTCTTCTACGGTATGATGCCTCCCGGGTGGCGCAGTGGTCTAGGGCACTGCATCGCAGTGCTAGCTGCGCCACCAGAGTCTCTGGGTTCGCGCCCAGGCTCTGTCGCAGCCGGCCGCAACCGGGAGGTCCGTGGGGCGACGCACAATTGGCATAGCGTCGTCCGGGTTAGGGAGGGTTTGGCCGGTAGGGATATCCTTGTCTCAGTATGTAAAAATGTAATAAAATGTGTATGCACTCTACTGTAAGTCGCTCTGGATAAGAGCGTCTGCTAAATGACTAAAATGTAAAATGTAATGATGCTTGGCACACCTGTATTTGGGGAGTTTCTCCCATTCTTCTCTGCAGATCCTCTCAAGCTCTGTCAGGTTGGATGGGTAGCATTGCTGCACAGCCATTTTCAGGTCTCTCCAGAGATGTTCGACCGGGTTCAAGTCCGTGCTCTGGCTGGGCCACTCAAGAACATTAAGAGACTTGTCCCAAAGCAACTCCTGCGTTGCCATGGCTGTGTGCAAGGGGTTGCTGTAATGTTGGAAGGTGAACCTTAGCCTCAGTCTGAGGACCTGAGTGCTCTGGAGCAGGTTTTCATCAAGGATCTCTCTGTACTTTGCTCCGTTCATCTTTCCCTCAATCCTGACTAGTCTCCCAGTCCCTGCCGCCGGAAAACATCCCCACAGCATGACGCTACCACCACAATGCTTCACCGTAGGGATGGTGCCAGGTTTCTTCCAGACGTGACACTTGGCATTCAGGCCAAAGAGTTCAACCTTGGTTTCATCAGACCGGAGAATCTTGTTTCTCATGGTCTGAGAGTCTTTAGGTGCCTTTTGGCAAACTCCAAGTGGGCTGTCATGTGCCTTTTACCGAGGAGTGGCTTCCATCTGGCCTGATTGGTGGAGTGCTGCAGAGATGGTTGTCCTTCTGGAAGGTTCATCTCCACAGAGGAACTCTGGAACTCTGTCAGATTCACCATCGGGCTCTTGGTCACCTCCCTGACCAAGGCCCTTCTCCCCGATTACTCAGTTTGGCCGGGCGGCCAGCTCTAGGAAGAGTCTTGGTGGTTCCAAACTTATTCTATTTAAGAATGATGGAGGCCACTGTGTTCTTGGGGACCTTCAATGCAGCAAACATTTTTTGGTACCCTTCCCCAGATCTGTGCCTCGACACAATCATGTCTCGGAGCTCTACGGACAATTCTTTCGACCTCATGGCTTGGTTTTTTCTCTGACATGCACTGTCAACTGTGGGACCTTATATAGACAGGTTTGTGCCTCTCCAAATCTCTCCAAAAATGTCTCAAACTGTTTTGTCATTTATGGGGTGTTTAATTTAATCCATTTTAGAATAAGGCTTTAATGTAACAAAATGTGAAAAGTCAAGGGGTCTGAATACTTTCTTAATGCACTGTACATAGTGTTTGGGATCATTCACCCATTGGATATAAGACACTAGAACCATTAAAATTATTAAAATTGGAGTAAATGTTCTTTTTCAGCAGGGTTTGCATGATTCAGCTCAAAACATTTGGCAAACGACAGCTGGCAGAGCGCACCAAAGCAGGTTAAGGTCTCATGGCATACTGGACCCAGTCAACACGCTGGGCTCGTGCCTATTCCGTTTGAGACTTGAAGGACTCGGCATGGAGTCTTGGGGGGCTTCGTGCGGATGAGCTATTCCCGAGTCCGGCAGAATCATATTACTCTGGGCTCCGGCTAATGGTACTCGAGCCAGGCCCATTTCAGTTTATCCGGCCCGATTTAACTTTTTCAGGAGTAGGGCCATTTATGGTTTTTATTCAGCAAGGGATGAAATACCAATATAGAAAATAAATAAATATATATATTTCACCTCCAGGTCATCGAATTTTCTAGGTCATTGAAAGTTAAAATTTGTGTCAGTCTCTGCGGTCCTATAGCTATCAGAGATGGTCCCTAATTTAGAGAATATCCAATCCTATAAATGCTTTTGCTTTTACTAAAGGCCATGGCAGCTTTTGTTTTACAGTCCACCCAATTAAAAAGTGCTCATTCATTTCCATAACATTGTTTCTAGGTTACCAGCATATAGATATACATGATATACATGCACAATAATAACTTTACAAAAATTCAATGCCGTTAAAATTCAGTAAGACTGCAGTACAATGAAATACTGGATGTTTAATTAATGATATCTGCTAACTTGCTGTATGTGTTGGCTTCTATGGTCATCTTTTGTCTGTGTTAGCTAATTGCACTGTTTATTGTGCTGCACATGTTCTTCTGGTCCACTGTATGCCATTTTGATGTTCTATTATGACTAACAAAAAAAGATCTGAATTTAACAAATAACACACAGGCATATTTTTTCAATATCCTACTACAATTTACCAGGATTTACAAAATCCTATTTTTATCGCATTTATTTGAATCACTAATTAGTCAAACATGATTGCACCTGAATTTGATCCTGAAAATATGACTATAATAATTCCCCTTAACGCTTTTAAGCAATTAACATAATGCGGGCAGTAATTGTATTTTAATTTCGGTGGCTAAATAAGGAGGTAGGCATATCAGTTCCAGCTGAAACTTGGATTGGAATCTGTGCTTCACGTGCAGCAATAGATATCTACGCGCAGCAGGCAGCCTGCTTGCTTCCGCATCAACATTCCATAAGGCCGTTGGGACAGAGCACCGGGCAACACAACAGCGCAGCTGGAAAAGAATGACAGTTTCTCAATGTACACAAAAATATATATATTTGACTGCTAAGTGGTAGTCTCTGTTCTCCTGCATTCTTGTTTTACTGCTGTACGTAAAGCGGTGGTTTGTTGGGGAAAAGAACGTCAAGGAAAGGTTCGCTACCTAGCTAACTTTAGCTATCTAACATTATCTCTCTGGCTAATCCTCCATTGACATGGTAAGTTTTCATTTTGATAAATGTTTAGTTAATGACAGTAAATGTATGTGTGTGAGAGTGTGTGTGTGTGTGTGAGAGTTGATGACACATATAAGAAACATTGATTGTGTGTGTGAGACATTGCAAGCTAGCCTAATTCTTGAAATGTGTACCCCCCCCCCCCCCCCAATATGGATTTAAAGTTTTTCTTGATTCATCAGAGATCCTTGTATTTTTGTGTATTTTGTATTTGACAATATAGCAAAATGTATCATACCTTCTCCCCCTCAACACTCATTCACATGTTGCACCTCTCAACTGCCTTTTTCAATTCTTGATTCTCTTTTTTTGCAGGAATCTTCCCACAAGGCACACACTGGTTGAATCAACGTTGTTTCCACATCATTGAAATGAAATTATGTTGAACCAGCGTGGAATAGACGTTGTATTAACGTCTGTGCCCAGTGGAGTCCAGCTTGGATAGAAGGATAGAGGCGGTAACAAAGGAAAAGAGTACAGAAGTTATCCAGCCTGCTGACTAAGACATTTAAATAGCCTATGTTTTGCTGTCTATCTCTCTCCATCTGTCGGCCTGACTGCCAGATTGCTGAGGGGCAACATAGACTTAGCCTAGCAAGTACATTGACTAACTTAGTGAAGACCTTAGGTAATGGTTAATCATGATTTGTCTCGGTCTTTAAAGTTCCTGAAACACGTCAATGACCTGATGCACGGCTTCTACAGCAGTGCTTGGCCACACACTGTTACCAGTGACCTATTCTACTACATCCCAGGGATAGGAGAGAGCAGGCCAACCCCTCCTTAAACCCATAGTCATTGACAGTTTTGGGTGGAAAATGTTTTTTTTTTCTCTATTTGATACTCTGATATTCAATGTGTATTGATTCCTACTAATCAGCTTTGTAAGAGCTAGGTTTGTACTAGCTATGCTGATGATCGTTAAAAAAAAATCATTAAATCACAGACTGGATTCCCCAAGAGACATGCTATTCAGCTGCCCATGATTGCCTGAGTAAGTAGATCCAAATTGCTGTAAGTAGATCAAATTGGAATAGCACCACTTCTAATAATAGAAGTTTGTAAAGCATATAAAATCCTATTTTAACTAACTTTTTTTTTTTTCAGGTGCAAAACCGTTCTGATTCAAGAGATACCTACCTCTCTTGGTGAGTCATGTCAAGTTTCTCCCATTTCTCTCTTGCTCATTCTTAAAACATTTAGAGATATTATCCAACTACTGTTACATTTTTCTATCCTTTTTCTTAAAATGTTTCAGATTGATGACCAATGAATTAATATTCCACTTCAATATAAGGGCCAGAGGAGCAAGCATGCCTTTGCTACCACTAGTGTGTGCTCTTCATTGTAGTTGGTAAGTAAATATGAGCAGTTGAGACATTTGGCGTAAACCTAGCTGTTTATGCCATCAGATTTTCATGTGAATATTCGCAAATACACATAAAAACAATATGCACATTTTCCAAACAGAGATGAGTTTCCATCAAATTTACTTTTTGGTGATGAATGGCTGTGCGTGATGACGTAGTAAACATAACTTTTGCGGTTAAATTCCCTTGTACCGAATAAGAAATACAAGTTAAATGGGTTTCTGTTGCATTTTCAACTCTACTGATGGTTTTGTCACAACAAATGTTGCCTTATATAGTGAATGTGCCCACTTTAGTCTTGGCATGTGCACTCTAGCCAACAGCTGGGAGATACAATGTGGGCAGGCTACCTACAGTGCCTTCAGAAAGTATTCACACCCCTTGACTTTTTCCACATTTTGTTGTGTTATAGCCTGAATTTAAAATGGATTAAATGTAGATGTTTTGCACTGGCCTACAAACACTACACCCCATAATGTCAAAGCAGAAATTTGTTTTTCAAAAGTTTTACAAATGAAAAGCTGAAATGTCTTAAGTCAATACGTATTCAACCCCTTTGATATAGCAAGCCTAAATGAGTTCAGGAGTAAAAATGTGCTTAACAAGTTGAATAATACGTTGCATGGATTCACTGTGTGCAATAATAGTGTTTAAAATTATTTTTTAATGACTACCTCACCTCTGTACCTCACACATAGAATTATCTGTAAGGTCCCACAATCGAGCAGTGAATTTCAAATACAGATTTAACCAGAGACCAGGGAAGTTCTCCAATGCCTTGCAAAGAATTGCACCTATTGGTAGATGGGTAAAAAAAAATGAATACCCCTTTGAGCATGGCGAAGTTATTAATTACACTTTGGATGGTGTATAAATACACCCAGTCACTACAAAGATACAGGCGTCCTTCCTAACTCAAGTTGTCAGAGAGGAAGGAAACCACTCAGGGATTTCACCATGACAGTTACAGAGTTTAATGGCTGTGATAGGAAAAAACTGAGGATGGATCAACATTGTAGTTACTCCACAATACTAACCTAAATGACAGAGTGAAAAGAAGGAAGCCTGTACAGAATAAAAATATTCCAAAACATGCATCGTGATTGCAATAAGGCACTAAAATAATACTGCAAAAAATGTGGCAAAGCAATTCACTTTTTGTCCTGAATACAAGTGTTATGTTTGGGGCAAATACAACACAACACTGATTACCATTCTCCATATTTTCAAGCATAGTGGTGACTGCTTCATGTTTTGGGTATGCTTGTAATTGTTAAGGACTGGGGAGTTTTTCAGGATAAACAAATTAATGGAATGGAGCTAAGCAAAGGCAAAATCCTAGAGGAAAACCTGGTTGTCTGCTTTCCACCAGACACTGGGAGATGAATGAATTCGCCTTTCAGCAGAACAATAACCTAAAACACAAGGCCTAATCTACAATGGAGTTGCTTACCAAGAAGACAGGGAATGTTACTGAGTGTCTGAGTTACAATTTTCAGTTAAATCTACTTGAAAATCTATGGCAAGACCTTAAAATGGTTGTATAGCAATGATCAACAACCAATTTGACAGAGCTTGAAGAATTTTGAAAAGAATAATGGGCAAATGTTGCACAATCCAAGTGTGGAAATTTCTTACAGACTTACCCAGAAAGACTCACATCTGTAATCACTACAAAAGGTGCTTCTACAGAGTATTGACTCAGGGGTGTGAATACTTACAGTATGTAAATGAGATACAGTATTTTTTTCCAAATTGTACTTTACTTGTATAAAAAGGTTGGATGGAAACCAATGTTAATGAAACATTTTTTTGTAGATTCTGACTGTTAAAGATAGTTTTACTGTGTATTACTGTTCTGTCATATCCTGCATGCCCACATTATGCCAAATCGTTCATTTATTTTCTTCTCTTTTTATGCTTACAGTAAGTGTCATGAAAAGTCAGAACACTCAGGAGGTTGATGTGTTACTCTGGAAAGTGTTGATGTGTTACGGGCCCTCTGGAAAGTCCTAAAATGTGCCCCTGACTGTCGTGGTGGAGGAGGACACAAAGTATGTACCATGAGTATACAAAATATTAGGAACACCTTCCCATATATTGAGTTGAACCCCCTTTTGCCCTCCGAACAGCCTCAATTCGTCGGGGCATGGACTCTACAAGGTGTCGAAAGCATTCCACAGGGATGCTGGCCCATGTTGACTCCAATGCTTCCCACAGTTGTGTCAAGTTGGCTGGATGTCCTTTGGGTGGTGGACCATTCTTGATACATACAGGAAACTGTTGAGTGTGAAAACCCCAGCAGGGTTGCAGCTCTTGACACATTCAAACCAGTGAACCTGGCACCTACTACCATACCCCATTCCAAATCAAATTTTATTAGTCACATGCACTGAATACAACAGGTGTAGTAGACCTTACAGTGAAATGCTTACTTATGAGCCCCTAACCGAAAATGCAGTTTAAAAAAATACGGATAAGAAATAAAAGTAACAAGTAATTAAAGAGCAGCAGTAAAATAACAATAGCAAGACTATTTACAGGGGGGTACTGGTACAGAGTCAATGTGCGGGGCCCCGGTTAGTTGAGGTAATATGTACATGTAGGTAGCGTTATTAAAGTGACTATGCATAGATGATAACAGAGTAGCAGTGGTGTAAAAGAGGGGGCAATGCAAATAGTCTGGGTAGCCATTTGATTAGGTGTTCAGGAGTCTTATGGCTTGGGAGTAGAAGCTGTTTAGAAGCCTCTTGGAACCTAGACTTGGCGCTCCGGTACCGCTTGCCGTGCGGTAGCAGAGAGAAGAGTCTATGAATAGGGTGGCTGGAGTCTTTGGTAATTTTTAGGGCCTTCCTCTGACACCGCCTGGTATAGAGGTCCTGGATGGCAGGAAGCTTGGCCCGAGCGATGTACTGGGCCGTTCGCACTACCCTCTGTAGTGCCTTGCGGTCAGAGGCCAAGCAGTTGCCATACCAGGCAGTGATGCAACTAGTCAGGATGCTCTCGATGGTGCAGCTGTAGAACCTTTTGAGGATCTGAGGACCCATGCCAAATCATCAGGAAATCCAGGATCCAGTTGCAGAGGGAGGTGTTTAGTCCCAGGGTCCTTAGCTTATTGATGAGCTTTGATGGGACTATGGTATTGAACGCTGAGCTGTAGTCAATGAATAGCATTCTCACATAGGTGTTATTTTTGTCCAGGTGGGAAAGGGCACTGTGGAGTGCAATAGAGATGGCGTCATCTGTGGATCTGTTGGCGCGGTATGCAAATTGGAGTGGGTCTAGGGTTTCTGGGATAATGGTGTTGATGTGAGCCATGACCAGCCTTTCAAAGCACTTCATGGCTACAGACGTGAGAGCTACGAGTCGGTAGTCATTTAGGCAGGTTACCTTAGTGTTCTTGGGCACAGGCACTATGGTGGTCTGCTTAAAACATGTTGGTATTACAGACTCGGACAGGGAGTGGTTGAAAATGTCAGTGAAGACACTTGCCAGTTGGTCAGCGCATGTTCGGAGTACACGTCCTGGTAATCCGTCTGGCCCTGCGGCCTTGTGAATGTTGACCTGTTTAAAGATATTATTCACGTCGGCTGTGGAGAGCGTGATCACAGTCTTCTGGAACAGCTGGTGCTATCATGCATGTTTTAGTGTTATTTGACTCGAAGAGAGCATAGAAGTAGTTTAGCTCGTCTGGTAGGCTTGTGTCACTGGGCAGCTCTCGGCGGTGGTTCCCTTTGTAGTCAGTGCATCACAACTTTACATCACGTTCAGAGGCACTTAAATCTTTTGTCTTGCCCATTCACCCTCGGAATAACACACATGCACAATCCATTTCTCAATTGTCTCAAGGCTTAAACATCCTCCTTTAATCTGTCTCCTCCCCTTCATCTACACTGATTGAAGTGTACCAATAAGGGATCATTGCTTTCAGATGGATTCACCTGGTCAGGCTATGTCATGGAAAGAGCAGATGTTCCTAATGTTTTGTACAAGTTGCTCTTTTTTGAAGACACCTCTAATCTATAACTGCCACAAACTTTTTCAACTCCTACCATGGAAATACATTTAGTCAGTGTCCAAAGTTTCTTCAGGAATGTTATTTTCTAGTTTTCTTTAAAATCTCAAATAGATAAAGTAATGATGTACTGATTCTGTTCACTGCAGATCTGATCCATCACACGACTCTTCAAGAGGACCACTACGCTCCAGATCGCCTTCTGTCCTCAGAGGTCCTTCATGAGGATCTACCCCATCACACCACTCTTATTAATCAAATAAAAACAATGAGCCTTTATATACTGTGTCCCAGTTTTTCTATGCATGTAATGTTTGTGGGTGAATTATGAAACAATTACTGTATGCAGATGTGCAAAATGTTTTGATGTATATTAGTTTTTGCCATTGCTTGATGTATGTTGTATATTGAAACATTTAATTGGTGCCTATAGAAATGTAATGAACCATGTATTCAATATCAAACTTCATCCTCTGCAATACTTTTTACTGTAGGTAATAAGCTGTAATCAGGTGGTCATTCAGGTTGTGTTATCTATGACCAGTATATACAGTGCCTTCAGAAAGTATTCATAACTCTTGACTTTCCATTTTGTTGTTAAAATCCTCACCTATCTACACACAGTACCCCATAATGACAAAGTGAAAACATGCTTATAGAAATGTTTGCAAATTGATTGAAAATTGAATACAAAAATATCTAATTTACATAAGTATTCACACCCCTGGGTAAGTCTCTAAGAGCTTTGCACATCTGGATTGTACAATATTTGCACATTATTTTCAAGCTCTGTCAAGTTGTCATAGATTTTCAAAACTGCAACTAGGCCACTCAGGAACATTCAATATCATCTTGGTAAGCAACTCCAGTGTATATTTGGCTTCGTGTTTTAGGTTATTGTCCTGCTGAAAGGTGAATTTGTCTCCGTGTCTGTTGGAAAGGAGACTGAACCAGGTTTTCCTCTAGGATTTTGCCTGTACTATTCCGTCTAGTCTTTGCCGATGACAAGCATACCCATAACATGATGCAGCCACCACCATGCTTGAAAATATGAAGAGTGGTACTCAGTGATGTGATTTGCCACAAATGTAACACTTTGTATTCAGGACATAAAATTAATTTCTTTGCCACATTTTTTGCCGTTTTACTTCAGTGCCTTATTACAAACATTGAATATTACAAACATAATATGTTCATTCTGTACAGGCTTCCTTCTTTTCACTCTGTCATTTAGGTTAGTATTGTGGAGTAACTACAATGTTGTTGATTCATACTCAGAGTTTAATGGCTGTGATAAGAGAAAACTAACTGTTTTAATGTCACCATTGTCTTCATGGTGAAATCCCTGAGCGGTTTCCTTCCTCTCCTTCCTCTGACTTAGGAAGGACGCCGTATCTTTGTAGTGACTGGGTGTATTGATACACCATCCAAAGTGTAATTAATAACCACCATGCTTTTTTTTACCCATCTACCAATAGGTGCCCTTCTTTGCGAAGCATTGGAAAACCTCCCTGGTCTTTGTGGTTGAATCTGTGTTTGAAATTCACTGCTCGGCTGAATTTACAGATAATTGTATGTGTGGGCTACAGAGATGAGGTATTATGTGACTTGTTAAGAAAATGTGTACTGCTGAACTTATTTAGGCTTGCCATAACAAAGGGGTTGAATACTTATTGACTCAATACATTTCAGCTTTCCTTTTTTTAAATTGTATTTACCATAATTCCACTTTGACATTATGGGGTATTGTGTGTAAGTCATTGACACAACATAATTCAGGCTGTAACACAACAAAAATGTGGAAAAATTCCAGTGGTGTGAATACTTCCTGAAGGCACTGTAATATAGCACATCATATAGTGGTCACAATTATAATCCACTTGTCGTATGGTGGTCAGAAAAAGACATCATATTCTGGTCAGTAAAAATACATAACTTTTTTTTTTTTTTTTAACCAGTTTGCGACCAGAATAAGTTTTCATAAAATAACATTGTACTGACATCTTTTCAACCAGGTTTTGCCCACTGGGATATAGGGTGATATACTGTATGACAGTGCCTAGCTGGATGGTGTGAGCCATGACATGGCTCAGGGTGCTGTACGTTTGGATGTGTAATGGTATGTGTGTCACATATTTATAGACTCACCACGCATTGTTTCAATATTCAATCATAGTATTTCCACGTCAACCAATATGCTTATGTGAAGTGCAGTGAAATTTTACTTTGAATTCATCCTAAACATGACTTTTTGATGAATGGGTTTTCTGAGAAATGTAAGCTGTATCATTGCTGTCTTACATAAACATTTTATCTTCTCGATTAGGATTATCTGTTTGATTGTTTATCTGTGTGATTCATGATTGTTTGATAGTTAATCTTCTTTTCATGTAACTGATGTCATCACTGTCTCTACTCTCTTTGTCCTCACTATGTCACTATGTCCTTACTACGTCTCTCTATGTCCTTACTACGTCTCTCTATGTCCTTACTATGTCTCTCTATGTCCTCATTGTCTTCTAAGTCCTCACTATGTCTCCTATGTCCTCACTATATAGCCTATATCCTCTGTCTCCTATATCCTCACTATGTCTCCTATGTCCTCACTATGTCTCCTATGTCCTCGATATGTCTCCTATGTCCTCGCTATGTCTCCTATGTCCTCGCTATGTCTCCTATGTCCTTGCTATGTCTCCTATGTCCTCACTATGTCTCTGTGTCCTTGTCTCTCTGCAGTTTGTGGTGACCATGTTCTGGGCCCTGTACTTGTATGACAGAGACCTGGTGTACCCCAGACTTCTGGACAACTTCATACCCCAGTGGCTCAACCATGGCATGGTGAGTACTGTCTGTTTACTATACTGTTCCCAGACCTGTCATAGCGTTACAGTGTTGATTATTTAGCGTGGTTAGTACAGGGTGTTTAGGTAGCTAGAATCCGATAAAAAAAAATCCTTCATTTTTGCTCAACATTTTTGTCCAAAAGACAAATGTTATTTCACCCATCACACTTCTCTGTGGTCATATTTGTTATTTATCATTATAATTTACAAACATGTTATCAAGTAGAGGTATGTATTATAGACCATAGAGCATTTTTCCATTTTCCCCACTCTATTTAAGAGCCCACTCAGTAAATAAATAGACATTTAAAAGCATATCTGGAGCCCCAAACACATCAGTCACAGTGGACAATGGGCAGCTAATGGTGCCTAAACGCTTCCCATAATAGCAGACACAGTAGTGAGGCACATCTTGTTCCCCCCAATAATCTTCTCTATGGTCATGTTGACGTCAGCAGTCAAAACAATGGGAAGAGGTTGTGTAACTAGTGATATCTATCAGGTGGAACCGAAGCCCTCCGGCTGCCACAATTAGATGAAAGGCTTGTTATTCTAGCTGGTGAGACTGGTGATTGATGGATGTGTTCGTTCGGTGTGTGTGTGTGTGTATTATATGTGTGTGTGTGTGTGTGTGTGTGTGTGTGTGTGTGTGTGTGTGTGTGTGTGTGTGTGCGTGCGCCCATGCGCCCGTGCTGCATGTCTTTTGGCTCCACAATCACATCCCAATCCTGCATCAAGAGTCGAGCCTCCAGCTGTGTCCATAGACAGTGTATAAAGAAGCCTCAATGGATATCTTGACGGATGCGACATACTGTAGTAGTCTGTCACTGCTAGCAACCAATAATAGTACACAGACTGGTTGCTACATAACAATAACTGTTCACAAAGACTCTATGGGAAATTCTGTGTAAGCAATTTGGGTTGAAGTGTATGTAAATGTCCAAGGCATTATGTATGATGATATTAATTGGTGTTTAATGGGCCATACTACAGAATATCAGCATAGATTTGGCAGTCAAACCGTGGAATAAAGCCTTGTTTTGATTGTAACTATGGATATGCGATCTTTCCATTCACGTGAGAGATAAATCCGATCGTTTTCCAGCGGCGCTATGCAAAAATGCCGGTCTAATTTCCTCAAGCGTATTACCCCGACCCATATCCACTTCAGCGCGTGCCGGGAGTGTTGTTTGTTGTGTGTGTTGGAGTCTGTGTTGCTACGGTCAATTCAAGTCCCAAATGCTCCGATTAAATACAGACCAAGAGTCTTTAAGTCAGGACGAGATGTTACCCAGCGCCTCAACAGTCATGTGAACCAACATGACCCAGTTTAACCCAGAACAGACACTCACAGAGAGTGGTATGGCCTCCAGTCCTGCTAACTATTTTACTAAGGGCTGACCCCAGGGAAAACCCACAACGGGTCCAACAGCTGAAAACAATTCATGATATGCAAAGCCTCCAGATACAGTATGTGAGTGCTGAGCATGGGACGGGTGACGACTGCAGCAGCAGAGTTATTACTCCACAGTAACTATTTTCCTGCATTTCATGGTACCGCATTTGTTTGTTTACCCCCGCTGCCACGGCAACTGTCTCCAGCTCCCCTCGGTATGAGGAGAGAGTGACCGAACCCTGTTACTGTTTGGCAGCCTGGCCTGTGAATGCTATTGCAGTTCACTACAGAGCAAGAGAGTGTGGCCTGGTTCAGCCCTGTATATACACTGTGTGTGTGTGTGTGTATATATATATATATATATATATATTCACACCACACCATCTTCACACCAGTCTCAATGTCAATAGTGAAGAGAAGACTCCAGGATGCTGGCCTTCTAGGCAGAGTTCCTCTGTCCAGTGTTGTGTTCTTTTGCCCATCTTAATCTTTTATTTTTATTGGTCAGTCTGAGATATGGCTTTTTCTTTGCAACTCTGCCTAGAAGGCCAGCATCCCGGAGTCGCCTCTTCACTGTTGACGTTGAGACAGGTGTTTTGCGGGTACTATTTAATGAAGCTGACAGTTGAGGACTTGTGAGGCGTCTGTTTCTCAAACTAGTGTACTTGTCCTCTTGCTCAGTTGTGCACCGGGGCCTCCCACTCCTCTTTCTATTCTGGTTAGAGCCAGTTTACGCTGTTTTGTGAAGGGAGTAGTACACAGCATTGTACGAGATCTTCAGTTTCTTGGCAATTTCTCGCATGGAATAGCCTTCATTTCTCAGAACAAGAATAGACTGACGAGTTTCAGAAGAAAGTATTTTGTTTCCGGACATTTTGAGCCTGTAATCGAACCCACAAATGCTGATGCTCCAGATACTCAACTAGTCTAAAGAAGGCCAGTTTTATTGCTTCTTTAATTAGAGCAACAGTTTTCAGCTGTGCTAACATAATTCCAAAAGGGTTTTCTAATGATCAATTAGCCTTTTAAAATTATAAACTTGGATTAGCTAACACAACGTGCCATTGGAACACAGGAGGGATGGTTGCTGATAATGGGCCTCTGTACGCCTATGTAGATACTCCATAAAAAATCTGCCGTTTCCAGCTACAATAGTTGTTTTCAACATTAACAATGTCTACACTGTATTTCTGATCAATTTGATGTTATTTTAAATGGACAAAAAAATGTGCTTTTCTTTGAAAAACAAGGACATTTCTAAGTGACCCCAAACTTTAGAACGGCATATGTATATATATATCTCCTCTTCACACTGCTTATCACATGGCTGCTGTTTTGAAGATTCAAATACACAGACAGGCGGTGGGATCTAACATAGCAAAGGAAGGCCGTCGGGAGGTATTTTGCACCCTGTCTACCACACAATGAAGCCTTGGTGCACACAGGGAGCGAGGTGTTGATAGAAACCCGGTCTCACCTTTCCCTCTGGGTGGGAGATACGACAGACCATCCTGACACAGTCCCTGACACAGTGCACTGCTGCACACAGCCCTAGAGATAACGTTATTCAGGGAATGCACAAAGAGAAGACAGAAATGTTTTATAGACTCTGTAAGGAGTGGTCTAATTACTATGCTGTTGGTACAGCGTGTAGTACTGTCAAAATTATATCCCACAGAATAACCTAGTAACGTTCTGTTCATTTATGCAGAATATCCCTCCCTGAATATTAATTTCAAGTTCACAAAGTAAAGCGAGACGTGACTTGAAAAGTGTGCCACGGAAAGTGCAGATCTGCCGTCAAGAGATTTGCCTTCAAGAATTTACACAAAGGCAGAGAAAATAAACCAGTGTGAATTCCGGAGCATTTGCAACCAAAGTGGGAATAGATGGGACAGTTTTCCTCAGCACACGTTTTGATGTTGTCAAACCCGGTGCTGCATGTTTGACAAGCTTAACAGGACTCCCTTAATGTGGCTGTGACAATTAGGGCAGAGTCACTTCATCGCCACTTAAAGAGTTCGGTGTCGTGCGTTCACCGTGAGAGTTCCACCGAACCATCAGGAGGCAGTTTACCTGCGTCAAACTCACTTTGACAATAATCCACATCTCCACTATGTAATTAGTGGGCTGCCGAAAGAGGGCTGTCACAGAGGGCCTCTCTCTGTTTCTACTGTAATGTTAATGCCAGCCATCTCCCACAGCCCAGGTTCAAAGCAGCTCAACGCGCGTCAACACGGAAGTAAACATCTTACATTTCCCCAGAGGGATACGTGTAGGGATGGAACTCGATACCAATGTCCTGGTTCTCAAAAACAACAATGAGAGAGACAGAAACTGACTAAACAATAGAAAGGATTGAGAGAGAAACCGACAAGTTGCAAGTTTGAAGGTATTCTTGTTCGGCCCCTGTGGAGTTAGAAGGAAGCCTTTATCCATCTCTCGCTCTGTCTGGGCCACCTTATATTTAATTCAGCAGGTCGCTTCAGGGGACATTTAAATGACACTGTGCCTTGAGATGGACCTCATTGTGCACTGGGGCCTTTATGAATGATTATCCCTGGTAAACACCCCCTATGTTGGCCAGGCCTTTAGTTGCGCTGCCAAGTGTAAAGCCGGAGAGACAATGTGATACACCACAGCACCCTTTTCATAAGAGCAGCTCTCTGATTCGCCCAACATCAACTATTCATGTCCCTCCTCTTTAACTCTGTGTGTGTTCCCTCTCTATGTTCCTTTGTCATGTGCAAGTGGAAATGCATTTGGATTATTTGAAAGAGTTCATCACACATGGTTGTACCAACATTTTCAATATCACCTCCTCATTCCCATCTGTTTATCTATCTAATGCGATTTTCTCCCAGAATGTCTCTCATTAGTTTTGAAGTTAGTACAGTGATTGGACTGAAGACGCTGTAAACTCTGTAGACTGCCTCTTAAACTGTCTCTGAACTATTTGTGGCGTTTCAGTCCAATTCCTTGTGCTGGATTTGCAGGCAGTCGTTAAGAGTGGAAAATAGCAGTGCCCACAGACAAATGTGGAATAGGCCTTTCGCAGAGGAGAAGATTGTCTCTAACTGTCAGCCCCTGCTGTGACTTTGGAGTTTAAGACTGGGACGGAGGAGATATCCATTTAAAGTAAGACTTTACAGTCCCTACTGTAACTCTTGTGAAAGTAGAGGTCTCTCTTAGTATGGCTATGACCGATCAACATCCCTTCCAATATACTGCTGAGATGATTCAGGCTTCCAATGCACTCTAATGGTGTCCAAATGGTTGATAATGACATGTTTGGTTTACCAACACCTAAGGAGCTACATACAGTCCCAGACAGCTTTCAAGTTCTTTTCTTTTTAGTTGTATTTTTTATTTTTTTTGACAATGTGTTTTTTATTGTTTTTCCACGGCACCCCACAAACAACACAACACACAAACAAAATGGCCACTATACAACACATTCCCCAAGATGATCAACATATGGTTTCCACATTTTGTCAAACACTTCTGGTTTTTGTTTAACTTCATAATTCACAAAACCCTGCGGCATCACTAGATAGTTCAGTCCTCCACTTTGTTATTTTTGCAGCAATTAGACTTAGATCACAAAACTTACTCTGAACTTATTGTTCACCAATATTTACATTTCCCAACAGACATAATTGTGGAGATGGATGGATATAAATTCCTAGACATAATGAAATGACAGCACATACAGCACATAATCCCAGAACGGTGTCAGTTTATCACAGGACCACAACATCCTTTGTGCTTTTTGCATCTCTAACAGAGATGTGACATTTCTGGGTGTGTTACATGGATTCGGGCAGGAGTGTAGAAAGTCCTATGAATGATCTTAAACTGCAGTAGTTTATGTAGTGTAACTTCAACCAATGCTATTACCCAGACCAAAGAGAAGACACTTTTACTACGAGAAACAGAAGTGTTTGTTTAAGTCGACTGTTTTTCAGAACTCTTGTAGACTTCACATTACGTACTGTATGCACACTTGGATCCCAAGCCGTTTTAGGTGCAACCTCAAGAACGCAAACACAGATGAGACGAAAACCACATTCATAATGAGAAAGACGTAGCTAGGCGTAGCCCATTGTTAACCAGACTTCCCCCGTTGTTACAGCACTGCAGCTCCCACCTAAATCATTCAGTCATGTTCTAAACTCTGTGGTGCTTCCTCTGTCTTGGACTGATAAAACAGGTAAGACAGAGGCGGCTGAAATAAGATTGCCCCCTGGTGGGCATTGTCCATAGCTGCCTGGCACATGGGCACATGAATCAAAGTTTATTGGCTGACATGACACGTTTTTATTGCAGGTATAAAGGCAATTGTGGGTCCTCCTACATTTGTACCTTGACATATATCATTTCGACCTGTTATGGGGCCTAGTGTTCCTTGCATTATCTGATGACTAGACCCATCACTCAGGGCAGTCCCACAGAATTCTCCATGTAGTGTCATAATGTAGATAACTCTTCTGTGGGGCATTGTTATATAAGATGTTAGGTGTGACGAGATAGCAGCACAGCGGTGTATGTCTCTGGATAGCAGTCTAGTAGTAGGAACCATAGAGCTATTAAAGGTAGCTGGGTATAATCATTGTGCTTCATTAGACATACCAGGGTACTTGAGAGTGCATAACACTGTCCCATAACCTGACTGAGCATGTATGTAACAACCAACCCCAAAACCACACTCGCTATACCTTGCTTCATTTTCCACTGCTTGTTCATGTTTTCTCTGCCATTATACAGTCATGTAAGTGTTCGCTTTTACACGCTTACTACCTGCAGCCTTTTAGAAAATCTGGAAAGTGACAGATGGGATCTGTATGTTATTACTGGCAGGTGTTCAATATCTCACTAAGGACATAGTGTAACCCAGTCTTATGTAAGACATGCTCAGTTGTGGCTGGGATGGCAGAGGGAGGAGAAGACGAGTGAAGAATAAGAGAAAGGCAGGCATACGTTATTTTATGACTCAGCTCCCCCATGTTCTTCCAGAAAACAGAATGGGCCAGTTTCATTTTGATTAACGCCCAGTAAAGACAGTCGGTCACAACAAATCATTGAGAATGATAAGAGGCATTGTTGACAACACAAGGCCAGAGGTGCTATCTAGCCTGTGATCTATAACTCTACAATTCTAGAGGGTGGCCATCCTTCACCCCTTTTCCCTTCCTATTTAATACCTCCATCCCAATGCAGGCCTCTCCCAACTGGCCTGTCCTGTTCTCAGGGTTAGGTCAAAGGTCATGGCCCCAGCTGGCATCAAGAGTTAGGCACATCATCACTACACAGCGTGCCCACTCTAGCCCTGAGAAGCCCTAACACTGGTGCCAGGCATTTTCATCCAGGACAGCCTGTCATAACATGAGATAATCACATCAAGACTGCCAGCAGAGCCCAGTGTTCTGCTCCCATATAGTACAATCAAAGATACTGGTAACTAACTCAAGATATATCATTGGCATTGTTTCCAATGGGAACAAATGAAGCATATTGGGCATGACAAGCAAGCAGGTGGGCAGAGCCAAGCACCAGCTAGCGGGATTCTATTGGGGCATTCTAGCATGTATTTGCATATTTCCGTTAGGGAATGCCTACTCTAAATGGCACGTGTGCAATAACTCAAAACGCCCTTGCACTCCTAAACAATAACATTTTTAAAACTTGTACAAAGGGTCAAGTGAAGTCTAAAAAACTGCACTCTGTTCGTAACATATTTCAGGTTTTGGGAACAGAAAACTGTATTGAGATTTAATATTTAATCGATGAGAGAATAAGCAGAGTCAGCCAAGTTTCATCTAGCTCCATCTACTCCCACTTCCCGCCACTGGACTTCCTCTCATCACCATATTTGGTGGTGAGAAGATGTTCTAAACGGATGCTTCAGATTTATACATCCTGTGAGACATCTGGCTCCTTCTATCTGTCGTACAATGCAATCATCCTCTTCTCTCCTTCCTAATGGAAGACATTACACAGCAACTCAATCCCCAGTGGGAGAACCAAACGGCCCTAGCTTTCATTTCTCCACTCTGATTATGCTTCAATGTAATTAGATGTTGAGGGGAAGTCAAATGCCATAATTTTCAGTGGATAAGGAGGGAGATATTGTTGCTTGTTTCATTTGTATGACACAGGACATCTTAACCTCTGCTCTGTGGTAAGTCATCATAACAAAAGTCTCTGCGTACTGTTTCTCAATCCTCGGACAATATCCGTCAAGATTCTCCCAAGAGGTGCATTTTTGTCCCTCTGTGTCATAAAAACGCCAGCTAATGCTTCCTGCCTATCTCCTCCCTCCGCCCCTAAACTCCCACCCCTTCACACAGACACACACCCCGCCTGAAATGTACATTAGGTTAAGCCCGACTTCAAGCTGGAGGAAAACAATGCCTCTCGAGAAAATCTTCCTGTTTAGATCTTCGTCCTGGGAAGAACCGTAAAACCAAGAGGAGCGTATTAAAACATGGTGTAACATTTTTCACGGAAACCTTGTGGGCCTGCCATGAACTGTTCTTTATATCACACACAGACTTTGGAGGGAAAACAGAGGGAGGGGATGGGGGGAGTGTAGTGGAGGAGTGCAGAAGAAAAAAATAACCTGGCATCATTAGCTACTCAGCAGTGAGCCTCTCCCCGTCAACTTAGACTTGCTTATTTGGTTTAGAAGATGTTGGCCGTCGCTCAAAGCTTTTCACATCTGCTGAAATTTGTTCGGTTCAGGATTCCAGAAACGGGTTTCTGAGCGCAGATGATCGAACCAGGGAGCGGCCAAATTCACCGGGCGTCAGGCGGTTTTGAGAGCGTTCTCTGTCTGCTATAGTTACGCTAAAAGAGTTGCGCATCACAACAGACTTGTAAAAATAGCAGGTGAACCGCAAATCCGCACAGCACATGTGTCAGGATGGTAGTCAGTCACACAGACGAGCATGTGTTGTTGTTCGATGCATGGAGCAGATTTTTAATATAGCCCATCAGACAACAATGTGATGTCACTATTAGAGGTCCATCTGATACTACAATCATTCAAATGTAGCTAATAAGCTGATTTGAAAGTATGAGAGTCATTCCATATGTAATGTGATAGGACAACAACCTCTCCCTCATCGTCAGTAAGACAAAGGAGCTGATCGTTGACTACAGGAGAAAGAGGGGAGAGCACGCCCCCATCCACATCGACGGGGCTGTTGTGGAGCAGGTCGAGAGCTTCTAATTCCTTGGCGTCCACATCAAGAAAATTACATGATCCACACACACCCGCACAGTCGTGAAGAGGGCACGGCAGCGCCTCTTCCCCTTCAGGAGGTGGAATATTTTTATTGCATGGGCCCTCGGATCCTCAGAAAGTTCTACAGCTGCACCATCGAGAGCATCTTGACTGGCTGCGTCACTGCTTGGTATGGCAAATGCACCACCCTTGACCACAAAGTGCTACAGAGGGTGGTGCAGACATCCCAGTACATCACTGGGGCCGACTCCCTGCCATCCAGGACGTCTATATCAGGCGATGCAGAGGATGGCCCGAAAAATTGCCAAAGACTCCAGCCACCCAAGCCATAGACTGTTCACTCTGCTATCATCCGGCAAATGGTACCGGAGCATCGGCTCTCGGACCCACCGAGACTGCTACCCCCAAGCCTTAAGACTGCTAAATAGCCAAACTGCTAAAAAGTAAATTAATGTTACCCGAACTACCTGCACTGACATTTTCTAACATTTCCCTATGCACACTTACTAGTCTATATATACAAACCATATACACACTCACACACACTACATTGACACTCCCACACAAAACCCACACACATTCACTACATACAGTTGAAGTCAGAAGTTTACATACACCTTAGCCAAATACATTTAAACTCAGTTTTTCACAATTCTTGACATTTAATCCTAGTAAAAATTCCCTGTTTTAGGTCAGTTTATCACCACTTTATTTTAAGAATGTGAAATGTCAGAATAATAGTAGAGAGAATGATTTATTTCAGCTTTTATTTCTTTCATCACATTCCCAGTGTGTCAGAAGTTTACATACACTCAATTAGTATTTGGTAGCATTGCTTATAAATTGTTTAATTTGGGTCAAACATTTCAGGTTGCCTTCCACAAGCTTCCCACAATAAATTGGGTGAATTTTGGCCCATTCCTCCTGACAGAGCTGGTGTAACTGAGTCAGGTTTGTAGGCCTCCATGCTCGCACACACTTTTTCAGTTCTGCCCACACATTTTCTATAGGATTGAGGTCAGGGATTTGTGATGGCCACTCCAATACCTTGACTTTGTTGTCCTTAAGCTATTTTGCCACCACTTTGGAAGTATGCTTGGGGTCATTGTCCATTTGGAAGACCCATTTGCGACCAAGCTTTAACTTCCTGACTGATGTCTTGAGATGTTGCTTCAATATATCCACATAATTTTCCTTCCTCGTGGTACCATCTATTTTGTGAAGTGCACCAGTCCCTCCTGCAGCAAAGCACCCCCACAACATTATGCTGCCACCTCCATGCTTCACGGTTGGGATGGTGTTCTTCGGCTTGCAAGCATCCCCCTCCTTTTTCCTCCAAACATAATGATGGTCATTATTGCTAAACAGTTCTATTTTTGTTTCATCAGACCAGAGGACATTTCTCCAAAAAATATGATCTTTGTCCCCATGTGCAGTTGCAAACCATTGTCTGTCTTTTTTTATGGTGGTTTTGGAGCAGTGGCTTCTTCCTTGCTGAGCAGCCTTTTAGGTTATGTCGATATAGGACTCGTTTTACTGTGGATATAGATACTTTTGTACCTGTTACCTCCAGCATCTTCACAAGGTCCTTTGCTGCTGTTCTGGGATTGATTTGCACTTTTCGCACCAAATCACGTTCATCTCTAGGAGACAGAACACGTCTCCTTCCTGAGCGGTATGACGGCTGCGTGGTCCCATGGTGTTTATACTTGCGTACTATTGTTTGTACAGATGAACGTGGTACCTTCAGGCGTTTGGAAATTGCTCCCAAGGATGAACCAGACGTGTGGAGGTCTACAATTTTTTTTCTGAGGTCTTGGCTGATTTCTTTAGATTTTCCCATGCTGTCAAGCAAAGAGGCACTTTGCAAAGAGGCAGTTTGAAGGTAGACCTTGAAATACATCCACAGGTACACCTCCAATTGACTCAAATGATGTCAATTAGTCTATCAGAAGCTTCTAAAACCATGACATCATTTTCTGGAATTTCCCAAGCTGTTTAAAGGCACAGTCAACTTAGTGTATGTAAACTTCTGACCCACTGGAATTGTGATACAGTGAATTATAAGTGGAATAATTGATCTGTAAACAATTGTTGGAAAAATTACTTGTGTCACGCACAAATGATTATAGTTTGTTAACAAGACATTTGTGGAGTGGTTGAAAAATTTGTTTTAATGACTCCAACCAAAGTGTATGTAAACTTCCGGCTTCAACTGTATGCACACACACGCAGACCTACACAACAGAAACACACATGCACACTCACACACTTTTACACTCATCATATGCTGCTGCTACCCTGTTCTTTATTTTACTCTATTTAGTCAATTTGCCTTGCCTTCATGTACATATCTACCTCATACCTCGTACCCCTGCACATTTATCTGGTAATAGTACTACCTGTATATAGGTCCATTCTTGTGTTACTATTATATTTTTTATCTTTATCTTCTGCATTGTTGGGAAGGGCTCGTAAGCAAGCATTTCACGGTAAAGTAGCATTTATTTCACACCAGTTGTATTCTGCGTATTTGATATCACAGAGGTGTGTATATACACAAGATAAGATAACATGAGGTTTGTGTTTAGCCGTGCTGGGTATTTTTGGAAGAGGCCCTGTGAATGCCAGCACTATCCCAGGCTGCATGTTAGAGGGCTGAGGCAGGGAGGTGGCAGGTATCCATGGTCGACAGGTGTCCAGCTGACAGCTCCTCTCCGGGAGGGCCGTGGGCCCGCTCTAACCCAGCTCTCATCACCCGCTGGCCTGGCTACTGCCTCTGGAGCCACAGACACATACACACAGTGGTGGTGAGCTGAAGGGGCCTGTAGGGGCATGAAGCTGCTCCCTGTCATCAGAGACACTTCTTCCAGTGTCAGAGGGTTAAAGAACAGCACTGCAGAAAAGATAATTGATATGAGTCTGGTTTGATGTTTACATTTATTATTTTTTTACTTTCTAGCAAGATGAGGGCTATGGACATCTGCAGACTCAGCAGAAATGGAGGCCTTTCTTAAAGCCGCAGCTCTGACTCGCTCCTGACTGACCTTATTTAAGTGAAAACAGAGAGGCAACTCATTGTTAAACACTTTAATGTAGTGCTCTCAGAGCCCTCCCTGCCGTGCAGATGCTTACCGTGGGGGAACATTTTGACGTAAGATTTAGCTGAAAAGAATCTGATTCTACCTTGCTGCCTGGGCCAGTTGTGTGTGAAGTGGGAGAACAGATGTGCACGGTGTCTGAGAGAGACAGATTCAGTTAGCTGGAGAGAACAAACCCAGCTTCTCCAACAAGCCAGAGAGAGTGAGTGAGTGAGTGAGTGAGTGAGTGAGTGAGTGAGTGAGTGAGTGAGTGAGTGAGTGAGTGAGTGAGTGAGTGAGTGAGTGAGTGAGTGAGTGAGAGAGAGAAAGAAAGAAAAACAGAAAGAAATAGGGAGAGAGAGAGAGAAGGGAAAAAAACGAGTGTTCAATGGTATTGATTCTCTGCCAGGAAAACAATCCTTTCCCGTTTGAAGTGTTCTCTGTTCTGCTATTTCCTTCTGGTTTGCAGACTGCTGGGGGATTACTTAAAAAATATCGATAATTGCAGGTCCATTTTTCTGGACGCTAATATTTCAGGGCAGTCGAGGCGCAGGGGTGTACAATATCATGATTGAGTCGCCGGCCACATTGAGCCTGGAAAAGTTACTAGGTTAAGTTCCCCCGTCCAAACCCTGTCATTAAAATGGGTGCATAGCTGGCTCACTAGCTCATCCTTGACAACTGGGAAATATTTACTCATCTCGACCCAGTGAACGATGGCCGTTTCACAGCTTGCTTTTTTTGCCCATTGTTCCCAAAGCCGGTGTAAAGCTGACTGCGTGAGTAAGTTGGTTAGAAAAACACAATTTGTTATTTTGTTAAAATTACAAACTCCTTGAGTGTGTCTCTGCTTTTGCAGTACATTTCCAAACATCTGTGATCATGTGGCAGCAGGTGAGGTGTGATACCGAACGCTGGCTCCTCAACGCATAATGAGATAAAGTCTTGACACTACTCACTGAAACATTCATTTCTCATCTACTACTTGCCATTTTCGGAGCAACGTGAACCCGCTCCTCTCTGCTCTTTCTATTTGTTTGTGTTTGACATGGCCTATCCTGTTTTAGCCCTGGACCGCTTGAGTGAATTGCGCTTGTTTTGTAAGAGGGGATTTTCCACAGACAGTGCTGGCATCCAGTCTTAACCACAAGCATCTGAGAGCTCCTCAATCTGGTGGTCAGAGAGAGAGAGACTGCCACGTTAGATTCATGTGGGGGGCGAAAAAACAAGTCTAAAATAAAACATGATGGGGGGGTTGCTTGCTGCCAGGGAAATAGGGGCTATGGGGACATGTGAGCCCCCTGTTGATTGGGAGCTGCTGAGAGTGTGGCGTGAAGCAGGAGGCCAGGCCAGGAGAGCAGGGGAGGGATGGGATGGGGGTGTAGCGCAGGAGGGAGGGAGCAGTGTGGGGGGTGATGGGCGGAAAACTCGAGACCCGACCTTGGGAGGGAGTGCTCTTTCTGTCACCCTATACCCTCTGGGAGCCCTCCACCAGTCCAGCAGGCATCCCATCCTGCCACAGCAAAATAACTCTGCCGTCAACAATCCCATAATGCCCTGATGGCAGCACACACACGAACACACATGCGGCCTGGGAGGGAGGGGACTAGGGGGATAGCTCATGACACTATGTGCACAGGGAGAAATGACTTAAGCATGTCCGGCGTCTTTATTGGCCCTGATTAGAAAGGGAACTGAGAGCCCAGCCAATAATTCATGCTCCATCTACAGTATATGTGACAGGGGAGGTGGAGGAGAGGGTCGTTCTCACCTCACAGTGTTAGTAACCTACTGCAGGGTATCTCACCATGGGGGGGGGGTTAAGAAAAGCCACTGAGTCCCCAGTGTTTGTGCATAAGTATGTACGCCTACATATGTCCCCTTTGTCACTTAAAGTCATTGCCACAAAGACCACTGGAACCAGTTCATTTGTGCATGGACAGTCTGTTATGTAACTGAATCAGTCGTGACACAAATGGAAAGGCCAGAGACGTTGTGGGTTTAGAAATGCTCTCTCTTATTGTCTATTTATTTGTTCTCTGGCTGTCCATTGTGTGTGGTTATGGTAATTACGATGCTTTGCATAACATACACTCAGAGGTCTTCAAAATACTCCCCCAGCGCTTGGATAGCAGTAGTAGACAACAATGAAAATAGAAGCACCAGTAGCTGAGGTCTCGCACTCCTGACCGCAGGGTGTCGGGTTCAAATCCCAACCAGGCTACAGCTGTGAATTTTACCCTAATTGCTCTGTGGGGAAACGGAGAGCCTGAGTAGCTTCCAGGGTATCTTCACTGTGGACCAGGGCATCTGCCAAGCAACATGTTCAATGGAAATCATAGACCTCTCCATTGCATGAATGAATAATCATTGTCAGGGAGCATGAGAGCAAAGCTCATCATGGACAAGGTTTTCATTTGGCAAGTAAAAAGAGATTACGTGTGAGCATTGGTGGGGAGGGTTGTTCTTGGATCTTGTGTTAAAACCCGGTTCCTTCACTGGCCTGAGTCTGTTGTGGGAGAACGCTTCTCAGCAGTGCTAACCAAACTCTTTCCCCTGGATCACTCCACCTAATCCTGATTGGCCCGTGGGTGATAGCCATTAGTGCTCAAGTAAACCCATACTGTAAATCTAGAGGTTATTCTTGCCTCAACTTTTTTTTTGTCTGAAAAAGAGTGTCAATGTCTGCGGTTTTTTCTATTAGAGAAAGAGGAGATTGAGAGATTGAAAACAAGTGAGGGAAAGACAGATAGATAAAACAGCGAGCGAGAGCACTTTCAGATCCAGGAGAGTAGAGCAGAGGAAGAGCTCTTCTCTGTCTCCTGACAGGGAGGACGTAATGTCTCTGAGGAGATGAGGGACTTCTTACCATCATTATTTGCACCTGCAGCAGCTGCATAGATCTGCCGAGTGTCATGGCTCACTCCCAGGCTTTAGGTGGGCTAACGAGGTGCCTTCAACTCTCAATCTCTAGTTTCTTCCTAACAGTCAATGGTTGGCGGTTTAGGTCACGAACGTTGCTTGCCTAACACTCTTCCCAGAAATGTGGCTGGTTGAAAGATTTAAGGCGTATGAAATTCTATTGTTCATCTCCAAGATCAACAGTCAGTTTGTCTTAATCTTGTTATCGTACCAACAACAAATTACAAACAGATTGTAGTTTATGTAAATGAATACAGATGTCCCCAGTTGTCTCACTAAGAAAATGGAGGTAATCTAGACAGGTAAGTGTAACATAGATTAACTTTGAAATGTGACAAATACAGCATGTCTCTGATGGTTTGATATGGGTATATAGTTAGATAGATGATGTCATTATGGTCAAAGAGTGAAGCGGAGTGAGACAGAGAGACAGACAGAGAAAGGCCAGCTGTGAGGAAATACTCGGTTACAGCATTACAACCATTATGGCATGGGGATACTCACTGTCGCTGTGTGTCGTGAGTGCAATTCAATAGAGTGATTAGGAAGCTTCATTTGTGTGACCATGACATGGTAGAATAGGTTCTGTTCTGCTGTAGTGTGGTGAGGCCAGTAAGAGGTGGAATAAATACCACTGAATAACACTTACTAGCACATTAATGAGGAGTTGAGAGTAAAAACCACTGTTTCTGGGCAGAGATGCGTCATGCCAACATGTCAGGTATTTAAATAACAGGTTAGATTGGAACATGGCTCATATATAGTCATTGATGTGATGTAGTGTACATTGGGTCAACTGAGGCTAGACAGGTATGGGAGGAGACTTTTCTGTTGGTCTGAATGTAAGAAGGCTGCCATCTGGTGACTGGTGTAAGTAATACATACATGGAGAGGCCAGACAGGGTCCTCCAATTATCTTTTTATGAGATAAGTACCATTGGAGCACTGTAAGCTTTGTTTTAACGTCCTAGCATAAAGGCTGCCTACATGCCACTGACCAGTGAATGACATTCTCACAACATGGTTATATGGGCCGAGCCATTACCATTCACATTAACATAAAACAATTTCATTTTTGGATGAAACACATGTTAATACTGTATTATGAACCCAGGCCGCTTCTAGCCCACTCAGTGGAAGCGTATGTTCAGGGAGCTGATTCAGATTTCAATTAGCGCAAGAGGGAGGTCTCTGCACTGTGACCCTCCACATCTCCCCCAGATGGTCACGGCAGCTCTAGAGAGACGGTCATTAGCTGCCATTTGCAATTAGTCACATAGAACATTTCCTTCACGGCCACCCAACCTGTGTCTTTGTCAATGCCAGTGTGGTTTTCAGTCCGTTTCTGCTTGATACCAACTTATTTGGTACAACAATGATAGAATAATTGGCTGAAGCAGAAACAGACTAGAAACAAGGTTAACTTGAGTATACTGCACTGTAGATATTAGCCTGTTACCAAGCCTGATCCTGTTACGATGTGCTTTCAAACCCAGCACTCCTATTTCTAATCAGCTGTGCGCAGACACCTAGACACAGACGCGGACACACACAGTGGTGTAAGGTAACGGTTCTGTTCCTGACAGAGCGCAGGTGGTCTATAAGAACAGCAGTTGAGTCATGAGCACGTTGATTAATTAGAGCCGATCGTCAGGGAGCTGTCACGTTCCGCTGCTCTGTGTGTGGTAGGCGGGACAGGGTGGGTTCTACCGGGCCCAAGTGGTCTGCTGGGTCAGCTAGGTGAAATAACATGGTGAGAAATAGCAGCACGCCACGACCCTCCCAGTAAATATTAAAGGCTGTTAATAGTTAATGTTGTCTGCTGTAGGCCCCCACTCCTCTGCAAACACATCTGTACCACGCTGGAGAGGCAGGCAGACTCTAAAAAAGATCTGATCCTTTCAGCACATCGGAAAACAGGTGCCACATCGCGAGCCAAAGCAAGCAGATTACTGAACTCTTGAAAAAGTGAGGTGTGTCAGCGAGAGAACACAAGAGGAGAGCAGCGGGGATTTTAATCACAAGACACTCACTCTGGAGAGCAGAGCACGTCATCTGTTTAATGTCTCCCACACATGGCTCTATAAAAAAACGTCATTACCCTCTTATGACCCTGCACTCTGTGTCCCAGACTGACAGAGCTTCTAGACTCCCACTGTTTACATGAGCCCATCTACAGTATGTCTGCCTGAGTACCTCATCATAACACCTCTCTCTGTCTCTCTCTCTCTCAAAGCCATTTTGTGTGTTACTAATGTGTCATGTCTCTATTGTTGTCACTGAGCCTGAGGTGAGACAGGCAGTGTGTCACTTATAGTAGCTAGCTGTCTGTACGTGGCTAACGAGAGTTCTCTGCTCCAGCACACCACCGTCCTCCCCTTCATCATCATTGAGATGAGGACCACGCACCACCAGTATCCCAGCAGGCCTTGTGGACTGATAGCTGTGTGCAGCTTCGCTGTGGGATATGTTCTGTGGTAAGAGCCCCCTTTTCTTCCCACAATGGTAGGCTGGACTCTTTTTTGTTGTTGTTGCTAATTGATAAGAGACCATAAGATGTTATTGTCCGTTTCCACTTAACTTTGGTTTTGGCCATTAAATACAAGAACATACTGTACAGAACAGAGAAACATCACTTTATAAACACTGCATATTGAAGACCAGCAGGCCCGCCCCTCCCCAGTGAGCATGTTATCAGGCTAGCTGGCTACCTCTCCTCTCCAGGCCCATGGCTCTGGCAGCTAGCTCCACTTCAACACCTGTTTCTCATGGCTCTGTCCCTCCACACCCTCATGATGGATGGCCCTCTCCCAGCATAATGACACACAGTCTCTCGCAAATCTCCTGCAGATAAAACAGCCTCTAACCTTCCTCTATCAGTCAGGAAAGAGAGAAAGAGAGAGAGATCTGTCTCTGGTCTGGGAGAGGCCTGCCTTGTGACAAAACATTCTACTGAACCAGAGAACCAGACCCTAATCCTGACACGCACGGCAGATTTAATGCTCACGGAAGAGGGAAGAACAGGAGAGGCTGGGAGCTGGAGGAGCCCTCTACTGCAGCTAACCAGGGCCGACAGCATGGAGAAAGGGTTTCCAGAATCACCTGAAATGTAGGAGCCTCACTAGAAGTGTCAAGGCCCACACCTCTCTGTATTAATCCCTGGCTAAAATGAAGAGGATTATATCCCCACACTTCTCACAGGGTCAGAGAATCTGTCTCGCTTCCCTCAGCAGGAGAGGGAAAGTGCTGGAGCTGGGTAAATCCATAGTCTGCCTTACATGGGGATTACCCAGCCATGGAGTTACAGAGAGAGAGAGGAGGAGGGAGTGAAAGAGGGATAGAGAAAGATGTCAAGCCTAAAGTAAGACGAGTTATGCTTCAGTGGCAGACAATCTGATCTGTCAGAGACCATAAATAATACAGACACAGGTAGGCTCAATAATTAGGATTTTCTAAAATCGGGAAACTGAGGAAATGCTATGTTACTCAAATGAACATTGAATGTAGGGATTTTCCCCTGAATCCATGGAGTCAGTCTAAAAAAAATAATATTTTGTGGCTTACGAAAGAAGCATACAGTACATCATAAATGAGGGGAGAGGTCAACGGATGTAACTGTTAGATGAACAACCTTGTTTGCCCCCCACATGTGCAAACGGAAGACCTAATATTCCCATTCAATTAATTGCACAATTGTTGAATTCAGCTAATTGAAGCATTTACATAATTTACCATATTACTCACAGCTTGTCCGTGTGGTCTAAAGTAGTCTAATCACTTGATATTAGTGAGATCACCTGTATTGTGGAGCAGCCTAGGGCCAGGGTAAGGGCCAGTCCAGTCTCACCCTGAGTGATAGCTTTGGAATCAGTGAGCTAAGGAGAGGCTGTGAGTGGACCAGCTGACACTACTCTGTCACTAATGTGCCCTTGTCCAGTACTGTATGCTCTCTCTCTCTGAGACCTCCCCTGGCAGTTTCTCTCTCTCAATTAAATGTAAATTTAAGTAGCTTTATTGCAAGTGAAATAGATAATAAACAAAAGTGAAATGAAAAAAAATGTGCAGTAAACATTACACTCTTTCGCTCTCCCTGAGATCTCCCCTGGCAGTCTCTCTCTCTCTCCCTGAGACTTCCCCTGGCAGTCTCTCTCTCTCTCCCTGAGACTTCCCCTGGCAGTCTCTCTCTCTCTCTCCCTGAGACTTCCCCTGGCAGTCTCTCTCTCTCCCTGAGACTTCCCCTGGTTCAGTAGAATGTTTTGTCACAAGGCAGGTGTCTCTCTCTCTCCCTGAGACCTCCCCTGGCAGTGTCTCTCTCTCTCCCTGAGACCTCCACTGGCAGTGTCTCTCTCTCTCCCTGAGACCTCCCCTGGCAGTGTCTCCCTCTCTCCCTGAGACCTCCCCTGGCAGTGTCTCTCTCTCTCACTGAGACCTCCACTGGCAGTGTCTCTCTCTCTCCCTGAGACCTCCCCTGGCAGTGTCTCCCTCTCTCCCTGAGACCTCCCCTGGCAGTGTCTCCCTCTCTCCCTGAGACCTCCCCTGGCAGTGTCTCCCTCTCTCCCTGAGACCTCCCCTGGCAGTGTCTCCCTCTCTCCCTGAGACCTCCCCTGGCAGTGTCTCTCTCGCTCTCTCTCTGAGACCTCCTATGGGAGTCTCTCTCTCTCCCTGAGACCTCCCCTGGCAGTGTCTCTCTCCCTGAGACCTGAGACCTCCCCTGGCAGTGTTTCTCTCTCTCCCTAAGACCTCCCCTGGCAGTGTTTCTCTCTCTCCCTGAGACCTCCCCTGGCAGTGTCTCTCTCTCTCCCTGAGACCTCCCCTGGCAGTGTCTCTCTCACTCTCTCTCTGAGACCTACCATGGGAGTCTCCCTCTCTCCCTAAGACCTCCCCTGGCAGTGTCTCTCTCTCTCCCTGAGACCTCCCCTGGCAGTGTCTCTCTCGCTCTCTCTCTGAGACCTACCATGGGAATCTCCCTCTCTCCCTAAGACCTCCCCTGGCAGTGTCTCCCTCTCTCCCTGAGACCTACCCTGGCAGTGTCTCTCTCGCTCTCTCTCTGAGACCTACCATGGGAGTCTCCCTCTCTCCCTGAGACCTCCCCTGGCAGTGTCTCTCTCCCAGAGACCTGAGACCTCCCCTGGCAGTGTTTCTCTCTCTCCCTGAGACCTCCCCTGGCAGTGTCTCTCTCCCAGAGACCTGAGACCTCCCCTGGCAGTGTCTCTCTCTCTCCCTGAGACCTCCCCTGGCAGTGTCTCTCTCCCAGAGACCTGAGACCTCCCCTGACAGTGTCTCTCTCTCTCCCTGAGACCTCCCCTGGCAGTGTCTCCCTCTCTCCCTGAGACCTCCCCTGGCAGTGTCTCTCTCCCAGAGACCTGAGACCTCCCCTGGCAGTGTTTCTCTCTCTCCCTAAGACCTCCCCTGGCAGTGTCTCTCTCCCAGAGACCTGAGACCTCCACTGGCAGTGTTTCTCTCTCTCCCTGAGACCTCCCCTGGCAGTGTTTCTCTCTCTCCCAGAGACCTGAGACCTCCCCTGGCAATGTTTCTCTCTCTCCCAGAGACCTGAGACCTCCCCTGGCAGTGTTTCTCCCTCTCCCTGAGACCTCCCCTGGCAGTGTCTAGCTCAATTAAATGTCAATTTAAGTGGCTTTATTCAAAGTGAAATAGATAATAAACAATAAAAAATATACAGTAAATAAATAAATTACACTCTCTACCTGAGACATCCCCTGGCTGGCAGTCTCTCTCTCCACTGATGGTACTTCCAATGTCCTCTGCTACTGTTATGTATCAGTAGTACTTTATGTTCAAAAGTGTACAATGAGTATACCAAACATTCGTAACACCTTCCTAATATTGAGTTGCACCACAACCACCTGGATTCACCTGGTCAGTCTGTCATGGAAAGAGCAGATGTCCTTAATGTTTTGTATACTCAGTGTATGTTACATTCATCTCAGTGGTTCAGCATAATTTAGGGCCGGTATGTTTTTAAAATCATCATCTCACTATAAAAAAAGATTGAGTCTCTGGATTCCTACAGTAAGACAGCTGTCTGTCTCACACTCAAATGACCAGACTCCCAACTTTATGAAAAGGAAGTGGCTGGATACTATAGTAGGCAGACAGACAAAGTGACACAGAGAGTGGGTGTACTGCAGCTACAAAGGATCTCCACTTTGGCCATCTTTGAGCCTCTATTGCATACACACGATAACGCACACACTATACACATGGATTTTGTATTGTAGATATGCAGTAGTGGTGGAGTAGGGGCCTGAGGGCACACAGTGTGTTGTGAAAATTGTGAATGTATTGTAATGTTTTTTTTTTTTTCATTTTGCTGGACCCCAGGAAGAATAGCAGCTAATGGGGATCCATAGTAAATACAAAAACAGACAAGTGGGTATAATTGAGGAATAAGGTGTGGCTAAGGGCTGTTTTTATGCATAACGCAACACGGAGTGCCTGGATACAGCCGTTAGCTGTGAAATATTGGCCATATACCACAAACCCCCGAGGTGCCTTATTGCTATTATAAACTGGTTACCGACATAATTAGAACACTAAACAAGCAATTTTTGGTCATACCCTTGGTATACTGATATACCACGGCTTTCAACACAACCAGCATTCAAGGCTCAAACCACCCGGTTTATAATATAAACAAACTCTACTCTCTTTCCTTATATATCTCTGTCCTCTATCTCACCCCCTCCCTCCATCAGGATGTGCTGGGTGCATCATGTGACCGGCGTGTGGGTCTACCCCCTGTTGGAGCAGATCAGTCCCCTGGCGAAGGTGGCCTTCTTCTCCTGCCTCACTGTCCTGATTAACATCTACTACATCCTGGGAGAGATCCTCAACAGCTACATCTGGGACTGCTCCAAATGTAAGCCCTCAGCACGTCTGGCAGCTGCTCGCTATGTGTGGGTGTGTGTTCCACAGTGTGGAGCGGGATAGCACGCTAAGGGCCTCTACTAGCATGAATCCTTGTGGTTTCAGAGCCTCTAGTGGTGCTCTCAATCACACCAGCACTCACCCACAAGTGCAAACGAGTTCAAAATGTGTACACACACTAACACATTCACTCAAACACACACAAGTACACCGTTGAGCTTACACACACACACATACACATTCCTGTACCTATTTGCATTTAAAGTGCAGGCTGGGAGGTCCGTGGGAGGAGAGCTATCTGCAGCGCTACAGATGGGATAGGAGAGAAGAGCCGAAAAGCAGACTGAGTGCAGCTAGCAGACACCAAATCCCTCCATCCCTCCTCCTCCCACCTGTTTAACACTGACCCACAAATCAACACTACCATTCTGTTTCCTCTCACACCCTTCCACGTCCTACAATCTGCTCACATCTCTCTATCCTTTCTAATTCATCTTCACCTCTCCCGTTTCCTCTTCTCATTTCTTTCCTTCACCCGTTCTCTCCTCTCTCCCTTTTGTTTTCGGTCCCTTCTTCCTCTCCTCTTTCTCCCTCCTTTCTTTCCAATCCCCTCCCTCCTCTCCCTGGTCTAGTCCTGCTGTGATTTAATTCATTTCTCTCTCCCACAGCTCCTTCCCTCAGAGCTCATATTCCCATCTCACCGCTCCAACATAACCTCAATATACCCAAATGGGACATTTAATGATAGCTACAGTATATGAGGCCAATTGGTCTGCTATGAATGTTCAATTGGCATTTCATTTTGGATGGAGTGAATACAGAGTCGTATTAGAAATGATGGTCTCTGAAAATGTACAAACTCTTTAGTATTCCTGTTCTTTGTCTTATACAACTTCATATTCCCCCCTCAACACCACTGATTCAAGTTATGCATGATTAAACAAGAGAAAACCTTGCATTGATATTAATCTCTGTCTTCCAGGTGTTTTAGACACAGACAAGGCTAAAGCTGACTGAAGGCCATTGCGGAGTAGGAACACTACGTTGTGGGTCGCTGCAAAGACAGGCCCAATCCCAACCCGGACAGCATAATAACAGCCTCTATGTAAATAAATTATTTAAAAATACGTGGGAATATGATCAGATTTTTTTCTCTTTTGAAAATAACCTTTTGGGCTTTTAAAGTGCTGAGTCCTCCTCTTGAAGTTGTTGGACTGTAGCTAAGACCTGAGACGCCTGTTTTCCATCAATGACATGGTGGGATATGAGTTCACCCCCTTGCTATGGACTGGAGGTATTACGATGACATTACATTTACTCACGTATTAGTATTTACTATTTAATCATCCTGTTTATCCATCTCTACGACTCAAGTATTATCTGAACACCGAGTATACTGCATTAATGGAATTAACTTATTGCTATGGGTGTGATATTAATCTTAAGATGCTTAGGCACTCCGGCAGAGTTAGCAAAAGCCATGTATCAGGATGAGCTTTCTCTTCTTTTTTCCCCCTTTTCACTGGAGAGCTTTCTAGCGAGGGCATCTCTCCTACAGAGTGGCATGAATGACAGCCTTTTCCTGGTTGTGTAGTGTCTAACAGCTGTAACATAGAATGTTATTTTCTAGGACAGCCAGACTTGTGAGCTCCACTGTTCAAAATTACCCTTTCTTGTTTTTATGTTTTTGTAAAAAAGGGATGACAGCATTTGACTCTTGAAGTGTGTATGGTCTTTCAATAAAAAGGTGTTAAGTTATTTAGAGCGAGTCAGATGTGTCGTGAGTGTGTGTGTGTGTCAGTCAGAGTCTCACTACAGCTCTTCTCTTAAATTAAAAAGAAAAATCACCACACTTGTGATTTAATGTTTGGCCTATATTTTCTCTGGCATTTCTGTCTGGCTTTTTTAGACGCAGACTCTGTCCTAACATAACAATTCCTTTGTGCAGTGCTGGACAAGCTCTTAACGAGAAACACACATTCCAGTCCATAAGAAAATGGGTTAGCTCGACAGACTAAATAACCAGAAGCTCAATACAAAAGAAATGTACCCATAATATGCCTTTTTATTCACATCACAGCTACTCCAAGGCGCTAGTAACTCTGGGAGACAGACCTCAGAAGGTCTCAAGAAATAATATGTTAGCCTATAAATGACAGTATACCACAGTAGCATAATAGATAAATGGGATAAATTCTTTATGAGTGGCTGTAAGTTTGTTTTGACAGTGATATGATCTCAGCTGCTGTTTATCATTTTTAAACAGGCTGTCATTGTATTACAACCCTATAACATGTTTAAACGTAGAGCCAAAACACAACCGTGTACTATACTGCATCTCCTCTCTAGCTATCCCCACTTCTTAGAAAACAAAACCTCTAAAAGTTTGCCACCAGTCAGCTCCCGTAATAGTAGCCGTCAGCTCAATTAGATGGAAAAATTCAACTCTTCTCATCCATTCCTCTGCAAACAGTCGTTTGTAGTGAAACAGAAATAGGTGCTCTTGACAACTGTGGTTTTTCATCCTGATAGATAATGACATCTTTGCCGGGTAAGTTGTTTGTATACATTTTTGTCATGGTGGAGTGTGTGCACCGTCGCAGGCTCTCTGTCAGCTTGATAACGAGAGAACGACACTTCATAGTCTTCTCATTAACACTGCCGGTCCCCCATGTGGAGGTGACAAATTGAATGCATTTTGAAGGATTTTTTGCTGGCATACATTAGCATAGTAATTGGGAAGTAAACGGTGTTTGGTAAGCAGGAGAAGCTTGAGCAACATGCAAGGCTTAGTCACAGCCAATCAAAAGTATGATAACTACAAACTTGCAGGCGGAAATGCCAGAGAGTCTGAGCACAAATAACATTACCGCTCAACGCGTACTGACATTAGTGGAAGTAAAAGCAGTTTAAATGCAGCCTTTCTGTTCTCCAGGCTCCAGTGGGTGGAAAATCATAGAGTGACACCAAGCAGCTCATTCAGCGGGCACAAGATGGAGGCCCAAATATAGCCCTGCATAGTGGCTCCAAGTACTCACTGTGATGGCACTCAACCCCTGCACCCTCCAAGCACAGAAAATACGAAGTACAGATCCTTTGGCAAGGTGTGTGTGTGTGTGTTTCTCTACCGGATGTGTGGGTGCAGGCGGCTGAGCATGTGTACTGTGCCAGTCTTAGGCAGGGATCCTGAGTGGTTCTTTGGCCGTAGCAGCAGAGCTCTACATGAGTGACCTTCAGGGGGGGTTGTATGGTCAGAATGTAGCCACGGGCATGACATCTCTCATCTAACCCGCCACTACTGCAAGCATCAAACATTTAAAACCTTTATGAAGGAATGAACCATAACACACAAAACCAGAGGGAACTGGAGAGAGGTTATTATTACGTGATTAAGATCAATAACATGACAGCATGTAAGGGCCTAATCACTGTTTGTAGAATAAACTCAAAGACAAATTATCTAAAAACCTGAGGGATGGAGCTGGAGAAATGAAAGCACTCTCAAATTCATACACAGTGACTCGGTCAATAAAAAAAAAGTGGTCATATGAAGCAGATGCTAAGCTACAGGACTGTTTTGCTAGCACAGACTGGAATATGTTCCGGGATTCATCCAATAGCATTGAGGAGTACACCACATCAGTCACTGGCTTCATCAATAAGTGCATTGATGACATCGTCCCCACAGTGACTGTACGTACATACCCCAACCAGAAGCCATGGATTACAGGCAACATCCGCACTGAGCTAAAGGGTAGAGCTGCCGCTTTCCAGGAGCGGGACTCTAACCCGGAAGCTTATAAGAAATCCCACTATGCCCTCCGACGAACCATCAAACAGGCAAAGCGTCAATACAGGACTAAGATCGAATCGTACTTCACTGGCCCTGAAGCTCATCGGATGTGGCAGGGCTTGCAAACTAGTAGACTACAAAGGGAAGCACAGCCGAGAACTGCCCAGTGACACGAGCCTACCAGACGAGCTAAATTACTTCTATGCAAGTAACACTGAAACATGCACGAGAGCATCAGCTGTTCCAGACGACTGTGTGATCACGCTGTCCGCAGCCGATGTGAGTAAGACCTTTAAACAGGTCAACATTCACAAGACCGCAGGGCCAGACGGATTACCAGGACGTGTACTCCAAGCATGCGCTGACCAACTGGCAATTGTCGTCATTCACATTTTCAACCTCTCCCTGTCTGAGTGTAATACCTACATGTTTCAAACAGACCACCATAGTCCCTGTGCCCAAGAACACTAAGGTAACCTGCCTAAATGACTACCGACCCGTAGCACTCACGTCTGTAGCCATGAAGTGCTTCGAAAAGGCTGGTCATGGCTCACATCAACACCATTATCCCAGAAACCCTAGACCCACTCCAATGTGCATACCGCCCCAACAGATCCACAGATGATGCAATCTCTATTGCACTCCACACTGCCCTTTCACCAGGCAGTGTGGAGGCACTGCCAGGCACAACACCATCATTACCTTTGCCAATGACACAACAGTGACAGGCCTGATCACCAACAATGACAAGACAGCATATAGGGATGAATCTGGGTTTGGCGAATGCCAGAACACTACGTGCCCCAATGCAGTGCCAACTATAAAACGTTTGGTGGAGGAGGAATAATGGTCTGGGGCTGTTTTTCATGGTTGGGGCTAGGCCCTAGTTCCAGTGAAGGGAAATCTTAACGCTACAGCATACAATGACATTCTAGACGATTCTGTGCTTCCAACTTTATGGTAACAGTTTGGGGAAGGCCCTTTCCTGTTTCAGCATGACAATTACCCTGTGCACAAAGCGAGGTCCATACACAAATGGTTTGTCGAAATCGGTGTGGAGGAACTTGACTGGCCTGCACAGAGCCCTGACCTCAACCCCATCGAACACCTTTGGGATGAATTGGAACGCCGACTGCGAGCCAGGCCTAATCGCCCAACTACAGTGGGCGAACTCACTAATGCTCTTGTGGCTGAATGGAAGTCCCCACAGAAATGTTCCAACATCTAGCCTTCCCAGAAGAGTAGAGGCTGTTATAGCAGCAAGGCACTTTACAGGCCATGGATAGTGTCCACTGTCCATCCAAACTATGCTGTAAGGGTATAAAACACTATCAATAATATGAAAATAAAAATTAGTGCTGATGAAAAAGGCTGAGCGAATAAGTGAAAAGATGAAAAAGTACATTTGATTTCTTTGACAGACAAACAAATCCATAGGAACCATGGTTGTGTTCCAAGTCTGTTTCAGGAGAACCCTTTGTTAGCTACTCCCTTTGTCTCATGATCGTTCTCTGCTCCTCACCTCATTACTTAACGAATATTGCCCCCTGCTGGACATCAACAGTATCTCACTCCTTCCTTGTCTTGGGCTTGGGGGCTGAAAGAGAAGGGGGAAAATCCAAGTTGCAGGCATACTGTAGGTGGAAATATTTAAGATACCCATGTTACAAGATAACAGTTGCAGATCTTACCATTTGGGTTCTCCTGTTTATAAAAAGGTCTTCAGCATTTCCACTGCTTCTTCTGCTCTGAAAACATGAGAAACACTGAAAATGAAGGAGTATATATATGAATAAAGTATATGAATGATCCTATTCAACTATTCAAATCAAGGCTGCTGCATTGATGAGGATGTATTTGAACACGGGATGCATTTCTACAAAATGCTGTAAACACTAGACTGTACTTTTAATGATGACCCAGTGTGGGGTAGATTAGCAGAGTTATGTCTAGAACAGATCCAGTCACCAAACCTGCCATTATAACACCCATACACCATCAGAGGAATGTCTGTCTCACTGTTAAGGCAAAACAGATAATGACCTATACTCAGACATGTACTATAGAGGAATTCTCAAGGTAATAATTTGTAAGTCGCTCTGGATAAGAGCGTCTGCTAAATGACTTAAATGTAAATGTAATGTAAATGTAATAACTCTCACAATGAACATACACAAATGCTACGGTAAACCGCAATGGGTAAACTCAAGTTTACTGGTTGATGAGGTCAAGGATACTGATCAGGCGAAGAGCTCCTGCACACCTGGCGCATGGCTCCAGTCACATAGAGCAGGGTTTCCCAAACTCGCATCTATGTCAAACAAAAAACAATGATTGCAAAGTTAAACAAACCATTATCCAAAGCTTTTTTTTTTACCTGTAAAGAGGTGGAGATTATTATTAGCAGACCATTACGAGTAGTTTGTTGTTGTAGTAATTTACTGGTGGGACTGTCCTGTCCTGCCTAGCCACAATGCGCCTTTAGTCGTCACTGTTTCGTTCCGTTTGTTTTACTTCTTCGTAGTGAAAACGCAAAAGATTTTTTGTTTGTTTTGTTTCTCTAAAAGTTAACGCTAAATATGAGGAACGAAACAGCTACCACAAACGGCGCAATGTCCTGCCCCTATGCCTATGTCAAACTTAGCATGTCAAAGACACTGGCCATCAATCTCTGTAAGTCAAAGGCACATGGCTGAAAGTATTTTCTAGAAACGACATACTTTTCCACATTCTCTATCCCCATGTTAGATGTACAGTCTGAGAAACTACATCAATTAGAAGATGCCACAAACACACACGAACTACCAGAATGCTCAAGCGACAGCCTTAACACCATCGCTGCCTGGAACTCATTTATGGCGCTTGGGTGCATTGAGGGGGAAGATAATATTGAACGGACCACTCAGTCATTTACAGATGATCGCAGAAACACCGATGAATCGTTGTCGCTTTGCTTAGTGTTCTGCTTCGCACCTGCGTGTTTGACAGCTAGCAGCTAGCCAGCCACCTAGCCAGGAAGAGGCTATACCAAAGACAGTACATTATGAAGATCCCCGGGCACACTTGTAAGCGACGTCTATCTATCTATCTGGAATTTTATTCCTCATCATGTCTTCTCTACTTTTGGTGGCCTTAACTTCATGTTGTTGTGCAATTATAATATTGACAAAATTCCAGTGAAACTTTCTGCTTTTCATCGTCAGGTTTTCTTGTCATGGTCCTTAATTTATAAACACAATTTTTCTCCACACAGATATTATATATGGAATAATCGGGATATATTGTATAAAAATACTTCTTTGTTTTTAGAATATTGGTTCCGAAATAATATCCTATTGGTGAGCCAACTGGTAAATGCAGAGGGTCTTTTACTCAGTTATAAGGAATTCTTATCTCTTTACAAGGTCCCTGTAACACCTAAAGATTTTGCAATTGTTTTAGACGCCATTCCCTCAGGTGTTGCTCTGTTATTCAGGAACGTGTCAAGTTTTTCCTAGCCACCGTGCTTCTACACCTGCATTGCTTGCTGTTTGGGGTTTTAGGCTGGGTTTCTGTATAGCACTTCGAGATATTAGCTGATGTACGAAGGGCTATATAAAATAAACTTGATTTGATTTGAAGACCTGACCCTCAGAGCCTACCTTCTATTGACCCTGTTGACTCATCAGTAGGAAAGATTTGTTTCTCTTTTGGCCCATTCAACAACAGAGCGATACGAACCTTGTTTCAGCAAGATGTTGTATCTATACCTTATGTCATGCCTTATTTTAATGGATTTATTGATAATATCTGTTGGGGAAAAGTTTGGATGTTGCCACACACATACCTACTTGTTAACAAAATTAAGGAGGTTTCCGTTAAAATTATTCATAAATATTATCCTGCCAACCACTATATGAAGAAGTTTAAGGAAAACATGAACTCAAATTGCTCCTTTTGTAATGACCACCCAGAAACAGTGTTGCATCTTTTTTTGGCATTGTATACATGTAAGAAAACTGTGGCAAGACATCAGTAGATTTATAATTGAACACATTTATGAAGATTTTACACTATTGTGGAGAGATGTACTGCTTGGATTCTTTACATAAGATAAAAATAAGCTGAAACATTTTTATGTAATTAATTTCATTATTCTTTTGGCCAAATTTCATATACACAAATGTAAATTTACTAACAAAAAAACATTTTCTTACCCTACAAAAATAAATTGAACTGTATTTTAAGACTATTAAATACTCTACTAACAAAAAAGCTGTTAGAATTGTAAGTGTATGTATGTCCCTTAAGGTCCTTGTGTAATTGTAATGTGATATTGTACCCCCTAGCTCGATTGCCCATTATATATAATCTATATATACTTGTGTTCCCTTATGTACTTGCTGTATTGATTTGTTGTTAATAAAAATAAATTTAAAAAAGACAAATAACAACATCCCCAAAAATTTAAATAAATAAATTACTTGTAAGCGACGTTGGCTAGCAAAACTCATACGTAGAAACACGTTATCGGGTCGTCTCGCGCCGTACTGCGCATATGCCGGTCGTCAACTCAGAGGCACTCCTTCTATATAAACTTGTTTTTGACGAAAATGAAAACGTGTCAGTTTGTGACTCTCACAGGGTTGGAGTCATAACAAGTTCAACTACATACGACATTGGCTCAAATCTAGGTTGTTCCTTTAGATTTCGAGAAAATGAATAAGTAAGATCCCGGGAAGTTTCGCGGTGTTAAGACCTTCTGTCTTTGGCTATACGGACACACCTGGTGCCCAAATTGATTACGTGTGTAAGTATATCGCGCAGCTGAGTGTCAAGTGTGGAATTTTGCAATTGTTTTAGATGCCATTCCCTCAGGTGTTGCTTGATTATTGAGGAACGTGTCAAGACCCGGGCCCTGTTTCAGAAAGCAGGTTTAACAAACTGAGTTTAAACCTGAACTCTGGGTTGACTAACTCTGAGCTGTCAAACTCAAGAGTTTTCGGTTTCAGAGCAGGTGATAACAATTAGTTCAATCAACTCTTGGTTAAGTTAACCCTGAGTTAAACACGTGCATGAGGAGATAAAAAGCCCTCATCAATGGAACGCAGATAACATGATTCATCATGGCAACGGGAGAAAAGGGCTCGAACCTCCTACTTGTCCAGTGGAGTTAGACATATTAATGAATGCGTATGCAGAATATGAGCATATATTTAAGAAAAAAAGCAATGCAGTAGCAGCAGCAAAAGAACGTGAGTTGGCGTGGCAGAAAATTGCTGACCGAGTCAATGCTTGAGTATTAATTTAAAGAAGTTATCTCGAGTGTTCCACTTATTCAACATTTTATATAATATAAATGTGTGTGTGCATGCGTGCGCGTGTTTAATATTAATGCATGTCCAACCCAACAGGCACAAAACCTACTTGGCAGCCACTGAAGATGAAATATAAAAATATACTTTAAACAGGTAAGATATAATTTCATTACAAGCAATTGTGATGTTGTTTAGCCTACCCTACCTAATTAAACAGCATTCAGTGGCTACATTCAACCTATAATATATTTAAGTAGTTAGTGACATTTTCTAAGCAAAAAAGTGTTTTTCAGCCATCCCAACACTGCCCGTATTTGAAAGTTACACCTAAATTCCTTTGTACATGTCTCTGAATTTGTGCTTACAATTATAACCAATAGAAAAAGGCTGAGGGCTGAAAAACAGGTGAGGGTCCACCACCACTCACAGAGGCTGAAGAGATGACCCTCAGTCAAAACAGTGGGTGACCTATTGATGAAGGTATCTTTGGAGGAGCTCATCTGACCCAGCCACCCCCCAGGACACAAGGGCCTACATAAGAGTTTAGTTATTCACATTAATGATATGTACATTCATCCTTTTGCCAGTGTTTCCTCAGTGATGCCCACCCATCCATCTTAGACACAACTTTGTACAATTATTTGTAATTGACTTATGTTACTTTTTCAGATTCTTAGTTGTCCTTCAGATCTATTTTAAGGTGACTCAAAATTATATATTTGAAAAAATTGTAATGTGGCCTACACACTGTTGTAAAACCAAAATTCAAATTATGTGGGGCACTTTTCTGGGTAAAGTTATAATTGAACTGTCTAATCTTAATATTCTACCAGTTACTGATGGTAGAATCTGTCTGGAGCCTTCTGCCATAACAGACCTCCATGCAGTTGTAAGTACTCTTAATACTCCACTGATTTTTCATAATGGGTTAGAGTAGAACACAAATTGTTACTTTTCATTACAGGAGGATGATGATGAAGACACCTTGTCAGCTGCCACAGAGAGGGAAGATACAGAGAGGCCTATTGAGGTTCACACCTTAAAAATAACATTTAACAGTTGATGATAGTGTTGTACCATAATAAAACTTGCACCTTTTTCTCTAACAGCAATGCTGGAAATTACACCTACACAGCACAACTTACCTCAGTAAGATTCTGTTCAACATTGGCCCATTACATACAATGAAACTAAGTTGACCTGGCAGTGAAATTCAATGTCATTTTTAGTGTTCCTATAGCTCCCTGTGAAAAAGCTGTACAATGTGTACTTAAAGAACCAAATTGAAAAATGTAATTTAGAAATTGACCACAAGGCTGCAGATGCAAAAGATAGAAATACAACTGCTGGAACATCAGTTAAAGGTGGGTGAGGTGCCCACAGGTGGATGATTTTACTTGTTTGAACAACATAAGTATTAAACTACTGCACTGCATTTGTACTTGCAGGAAATAAAGAAGACTTCATAAAAATAAAGGCATATTGTCTTTATTTAACACTGGGGAGGTGATGGGTCAATCAGAAATGATGGTAGCATATTGTGTCTGACTCCTCTTCCATCTTGTGCGTCAGCGGGGTGATGTCATGATCGTTCACTGGTTGAGTAGGACATTGTTCTCCTCTAATTGTGGCAATGTTGTGGAGAATCACACATGCCATTTCTGGGGTGACCCTGAGCCTACGAAGGCACTGGAACTGGACCTTGAGCATCCCAATGGTCATCTCTACCCTGGATCGTGTCCTGCAGTGAGCCAAGTTATAACGTTGCTGCGGGCCGTGCCCAGGATCAGGGTAAGGGGTCAGCAAATGGGGCTGGGAGGGGTACCCTTTGTCACCGAGCAGGTTACCATTGAACTCTCCTATAATACGAGGCTACAGTTTAAATGTTCAGCTGCAATAGGAGAAAACAAAATATTGATTATAATAGGATATAGCTATATGTATGTACAATTGAAGTTGGATGTTTACATACACTCAATTAGTATTTGGTAGTATTGTTTAACTTGGGTCAGATGTTTTGGGTAGCCTTCCACACAAGCTTCCCACAATATGTTGGGTGAATTTTGGCTCATTCCTCCTGACAGAGCTGGTATAACGGAGTCAGGTTTGTAGGCCTCCTTGCTTGCACACGTTTTTTCAGTTCTGCCCACAAATTTTCTATAGGATAGAGGGGTCCGGGCTTTGTGATGGCCCCTCCAATACCTTGACTTTGTTGTCCTTAAGCTATTTTGCCACCACTTTGGAAGTATGCTTGGGGTCATTGTCCAGTTGGAAGACCCATTTGCGACTAAGCGTTAACTTCCTGACTGATGTCTTGAGATGTTGCTTCAATATACCCACAACTTTCCTTCCCCATGGTACCATCTATTTTGTGAAGTGCACCAGTCCCTCCTGCAGCAAAACACCCCCACAACATGATGCTGCCACCTCCGTGCTTCACGGTTGGGATGGTGTTCTTCGACTTGCAAGCCTCCCCCTTTTTCCTCCAAACATAACGATGACCAAACAGTTCTAGTTTTGTTTCACCAGACCAGAGGACATTTCTCCAAAAAGTACGATCTTTGTTCTCATGTGCAGTTGCAAACCGTAGTCTGGCTTTTTTATGGCAGTTTTGGAGCAGTGGCTTCTTCCTTGCTGAGCGGCCTTTCAGGTTATGTCGATATAGGACTTGTTTTACTGTGGATATAGATACCTTTGTACCTGTTACCTCCAGCATCTTCACAAGGTCCTTTGCTGTTTTTCTGGGATTGAGTTGCACTTTTAGCCCCAAAGTACATTAATCTCTAGGAGACAGAATGTGTCTCCTTCCTGAGCGGTAATGCGTGGTCCCATGGTTTTTATACTTGTGTACTATTGTTTGTACAGATGAACATGGTACCGTCAGGCATTTGGAAATTGCTCCCAAGGATGAACCAGACTTGTGGAGGTCTCAAAAAAAAAACATCTGAGGTCTTGGCTGATTTCTTTTGATTTTTCCCATGATGTCAAGCAAAGAGGCAGAGTTTGAAGGTAGGCCTTGAAATACATCCACAGGTACACCTCCAATTGACTCAAATTATGTCAATTAGCCTATCAGAAGCTTCTAAAGCATGACAATTTTCCACGCTGTTTAAAGGCACAGTCAACTTAGTGTATGTAAACTTCTGACCCATGGGAATTGTGAAATAATCTGTCTGTAAACAATTGTTGGGAAAATGACTTGTGTCATGCACCAAGTAGATGTCCTAAACAACTTGCCAAAACTATAGTTTGTTAACAAGAAATTTGTGGAGTGGTTGAAAAATGAGTTTTAATGACGCCAACCTATGTGTATGTAAGCTTCTGACTTCAACTGTATAAACTCCCCACGGGCAAATCTAGAGCACAGTGTACACTCATGAAAAATTAATGAGTCATGCACAGACCCAGGCCACTTTGCTTTGACGTTGCTGATGTGGGCTGCATCACATATGATCTTCACAGTGCAGAACAGTAATTAGCTGAGGCTGTATTGTGAAGTATCTTTTATTTGGAATGCTAAAGGCTACTATTTAGGCCTACCTGCACATTAATGCTGTGGAAAGACTTCCTATTCACATAATCTCCTTCATTTACTGAAGGCGCTGTGATAGGAATACGAGTGCCATCTATGCAGCCAATCACACCTGGAAACCCTAAATATATCAAATTAACTGATTTAGTGCTTCATACTAAATACATTAATTATTGCTTAGTATGATACCTGTAATTCTGTGGCATTCTTGTGAGTCTGTGACTTGGGAACGCCACAAAAGTGTACAGTAAACGTTTCAGTGCAAGTCACATTTCTGACGGCCCAACAGACGGTTGCCTTGGAAATATGCTCATCGTTACCAATGTTATAGAAAACTCCCGTTGGCAAAAAAACGAAGTGCAACAAATTAATTTATTCCAGACAGAGCATGTCCATGATGTGTCATATGAACGATATGAGGGCTGAGAATATTGTTCAGATGAATGATCGATTGAACATTTCTGTTTTTCTGCACAAACATAATCAGGGAATGATAAAACATCCAAGTGGGGTCTGATCACCCTCTCCCAACTGAGATTTCTGTGGAGTATTTGTGCTTCAATTTCAACTGGCTCTTCAAGAAAAGGACACGCCATGTCTGACACCTTCTTAAATCTGCAGGCTTCAGCTAAAGAGGAGAAACTCAGGGCTAGTTGAAAACCTGCCAGCAAGCAGGTTAGCTTCACAGAGTATGTTGCCATAGTAACTGACTCAGAGTTAAACTGAACTGGCTTTGTGAAACCGAAAACCCAGAGTTTCCTTCAACTCTGAGTCAACTAACTCTGAGTTTTCACAAAACCCGCTTTCTGAAAGAGGGCCCTGACCCTCTGAACATACCTACAATTAACCCTGTTGACTCATCAGTAGGAAAAATGTGTTTTTGTTTTAGTCCATTCAACAACAATAGAGCTATACGAGCCTTGTTTGAACAGGAAACTTACTGGAATGGTTTTATTGATAATATCTGTTGGAAAAATGTTTGGATGTTGCCACATACCTACTTAACACAATTAAGGAAGTTTCTTTTTAAATTATTCATAAATATTATACTGCCAACCACTATATGAAGAAGTTTAAAAAAACAAATTCAAAATTGTAGCTTTTGTAATGACCACCCAGAAACAGTGTTGCACCTTTTTTTGGCATTGTATTCATGTAAGGAATTTGTGGCAAGACATCAGTAGATTTATAATTGAACACATTTATGAAGATTTTACACTATTATGGAGAGATGTGCTGCTTGGATTCTTTACTTATGAAAGAAATAATTTGATGAAATTAATTTCATTATTCTTTTGGTCAAATTTCATATTCACAAATGTAAATGTACAAACAAAACAAAAAATAAATTGAACTATTTTAAGACAATTAAATACTCTACCAACAAAAAAGCTGTTAGAATTATAATGTGTGTATGTCCCATAAGGACCTTGTGTAACAGTATAACTTTAGTACGTCCCCTCGCCCCGACCCGGGCGCGAACCAGGGACCCTCTGCACACATCAACAACTGACACCCACGAAGCGTCGTTACCCATCGCTCCACAAAAGCCGCGGCCCTTGCAGAGCAAGGGGCAACACTACATCTAGGTTTCAGAGCTAAGTGACATAACTGATTGAAACGCTACTAGCGCGTACCCGCTAACTAGCTAGCCATTTCACATCCGTTACACTCACCCCCCTTTCAACCTCTTCCTTTTTTCCCCCGCAGCAACCAGTGATCCGGGTCAACAGCATCAAAGTAACAGTATAACTTTAGACCATCCCCTCGCCCCGACCCGGGCTCGAACCAGGGACCTTCTGCACACATCAACAACGGTCGCCCACGAAGCATCGTTACCCATCGCGCCACAAAGGCCGCGGCCCTTGCAGAGCAAGGGGCAACACTACATCTAGGTTTCAGAGCTAAGTGACGTAACTGATTGAAACGCTACTAGCGCGTACCCGCTAACTAGCTAGCCATTTCACATCCGTTACACTTGTGTAATGTGATATTGTACCCCCTAGCCCAATTGTCGTTTGTGTATATATATACACTTGTGTTCCCCCATGTACTTGTGTTGATTTGTTGTTAATAATAATAATACAATTACAACATTGTTTATTATTTTTTAAAGAGTAGTGAGGAGACGAATGTATTCGGTTCAGTCAGTCGGCAACAACAAATAAAGTGATGTTCATTTTGATGGGCGAGGGAGAAAACTTGTAATTGGTCACCACTTACTTGTACATATCTACCTCAATTACCCCGTACCCCTGCACTTTGCCTCGGTACTGGTACCACGTGTATATTGCCAAATGATCGTTACTCATTGTGTATTTATTCCTCGTGTTATTATTTCTCTTTGCATTGTTGGCAGGGACCGGATTAAGAAATCATAGGCACCCAGCCTTTTAAAAACGCATTTCATTCAATTCTACGTAATTTGTATGACAGAATACATTAGCTGATACTTTTTTAATGGCACACAAATGACCGAAATGAGTGGCTACTAACAAATGTAGATCTGGTCTTGAATTCAAACAAACAAGCCGTGCCAATGAAGCGACACACATATTGTGCAATATAAACACGAAATATATAAACAGTATATTATAGGCTACAAAGTAGGCTACTAAATACAATTTCCATTGGCACACTGACTCACCAAACGATGAAGCCATAGGCTACTCAAGGTGATGGCCGATGCACTAGTCGTGGCTTGGTAAATAAACAGTGCTACTGTTAGCAACAAATTGGGAGTTGTTGAGGAATGTTTTTATATACTGGTTCAACAGACAGATTAGTCTTCTCTTTCCAAACCGTGCATTCTTCCAGCGATTGTATTTTGAAATCTGCAAAAGGCAAATTGACAGCGCAACCAACCATATATATATATATATAATCGATATAGTTTATAATCGGATTATATCTATGGCCACAAAGCAACAAACTGTACTGCGGCATCCCCGACTGTATGCATACCGATAACTGCCAAAATAAAGAAAACACTTGAGTAAACAAGTGATACAAAGTATATGTTATGGTGTAGGGTGCATTTTGATGCAATGGTTTAAATCCACTTGTAGAATCTATGCCAAGGTGCATTGAATCTGTTCTGACTGCTCGTGGTGGCGCAGCACCCTAAAACACTTTATGTTGGTGTTTCCTTAATTTTGACAGATAGCCTACCTGTATGTGCTTGTGATAACGTAATCCACATTTATTTTTTATAACCTGTTGATCCTCTATGGCTAAATTATGCTCTCTGGTGTATTTTGAACATTTAGAGCGGGCTCCTGTGGGTGGATAATTTTTATTATTTATTTTATACTATTTTTTGCCTCTTGGGCACCGCCCTGACACACAATTGACCAGTCATTTTTATGTATTTATTATTCAGTTTAAAATGTAGGTCTACTACTGCGGCATTCACGTCTATATTTTTTGTATGATGACTGAAGATGACTGAATGATTCTGAAAATCTCCCAAGTTCCAACTTTGGCAGACAAGTTTCAAATTGTAGATGAAGTTTCTAGCCACAAACACAAATTACACTAGCTAAAAAATATATATGTAAGTACAGTAGCTAGCTGAGAAGGGCTCATCAAGACAACTGACTGATCCGTTCGTCTCCACTAGACTCGCTGAGCGAAACACGTCACCAATTTGGGCACCAGGCGTGTCCACATAGACCATACAGTATGCCTCTCCCAGTCACACCTATCCATCAATTTCGTGTCATGTGCGCTGTGGAAAATAACACACTTGGGTGCTTTATTTATTGTATTTTATAAATCTGCAATCGTCTCAAGAATGTTTTCGTCTAATTGGAATTTCCTGAAACGCCACAAAATGAAATTGATTTTCGAAGGGACTTTTGTCGGATTTAAGCTAACGTTAACTAGTTTTAATTAACTGTTAGCCATCTGCTAGCCAGGAATGTTTACCTGTGGGTCTGGGTTTGATCAGATGTATTTTATGTCAACTATGACTATTATGCATTTATGAAGCTAAGTTATATCTAAATAGTTATAAAATAAATTGCATGAAATATAATCCGAATAAATCTAACTAGCTGATGACCGTAACGTTAGCAAATGTTGGTGCAGTCATTCTAGCTAGCTACATCCTGCCTACCTGTTCCAGGTGTGTACTTCCTTGGTAAATATACAGGAGCGTGAGGCAACAGAGTATATCGCTCAAACCCGACGTCAGTTCCTCTTCGAGAGTAACCAGAGAACGTGCAACATGACAGGTAGGCTACAGATAGTCATCTCACCTTTAGTCTATTAACAGTAACAGTCCCTGAAATCTCCTGCAACACTCGTTATGTCAAATGATTGCGATACTGCTGTGTTGATGATTCATATTCATATTTGTGCAGTTTGAAACCCTGTTGATGTTTTTATTTACAGTGTTGTCAATGCTCGCTACCTTAAGAGAAGCCATTTTACATCATCTGAACTCAGCCTCACAGCACTGCTGAAGTACAAGTACGTGGTCATGACTTGATAGCTCAGCAAAATTATTAGTTTATTAATGACATCACCTGTTTCTCTTCTAGACCAGCAAATAAACTTGAAATATGGGAGGACCTGAAGATTATCAGTGTTATTATTCTTCAACATGAATTCATTTGAATCAATAACTAAAGTGATTTAATCACTTGATGTACTGCTATCTGTCATATGGCAATCACTCCTCTTTTCCCATTCCCCCAGGTTTCACCCGAAGTGTCGTGGCTGTGTACAGTACCTGTATGTTGATTGTTTTATACCGTGTTCAGCTCAATATCATTGGTGGCTACTTATACATGGACAATTCTGTCAGCAAGAATTGAATGGTAAGCCATTAAGCTTTAATGTCTTGTACCCTATGGGGCAGCTTCAATTCCTAGTTACATATTAAGCCTAGTCCTGGACTAGAAAGCAAACTCAATGGAGAATCTCTATTGAAAATGCTTTTATTTCAGGGATTAGTTTAAGCTGTGTCCAGAAAACCGCCCCTAAATGTGCAATGTGGGGTGGTGTATGCATGCCATATCTGTGGTCTGTGCTCCACCAGATACCTTTGGCCCCTCCGGATGTGCAACAACAGTACCTCTCCAGCATCCAGCACCTCCTTGGGGATGGTAAGAGATATTCACGTCTTTCTGAAATAGCTAGGCTTGTAGTATAACAAGTCTTCTCAGATATGCTATGTTTATTATTATTAAATTGGTTCCATGTGATGGAAAGCATCCTTACATTTGATGCATTCTCTCACTCCCAAGGGTTGAGTGAGATGATAACGGCGATGAAGAAAGCAGAATACATTAGGCGGGTAAGTCAGACAGTGCCAACCACATGCACACAATGCACCTCAAACCACATCAGGAGAAGGATTGTTAAGTCATATGTGATTCTTTTGCCTGTCTGTCAGTGACCTGTGTCTGTGTGTCGGTCAAATTAAATTGTATTTATTTATATTATTTGTATTATATATTTTTTTAACAAATAACATAATTCTATATATCAGCATTTTGACATGTCCATCATTATCTCACGTCAGATCAGTGCAGATGGCTGTCACACTGACCTGAGACAAAGGGAGATGTTACAATGCTGAAATTTGGCACGCCTATTTAGATAATTCTGATTTATGGAATTCTCTATGTGGTCTATATTTAAGGGCACTTATTTTAATATAACAGGTTTTAAAATGCAATATTTGTGCACAATTTCTACTTAAAATATCAAAGGGCACCCCTATCCTTTGAGACAGGTTAAAGAAGGATTTTTAAGATATCCAGTGCTGTGCCATCTAGGCTGCAATTCCTCATTCAACCTCTAGGTCTACTTTCTGTTCAACAATGTTCAGTACTTCACTGCACTATTGACTTCATCTACTTTGTCTCTGTCTTTGAAATGTCAATGTTTTTTCTTAAATCATGGAAATTGGAAATGTTCTCATATTTCTGTTAGGGAATGGGGGTGGGCCTTAAAGTTAACCTTGAGGTTTGTTTGGGTACTTGAAGTGAGAATGTAGGCCTGTCTATTTACTCTTTGTAACATAACATTCTGAATGACAACAGAAAATGTAAGTACTGTAGCATTGACATTGAAAATTATAATAAAATATCACGATTTAATATATTCAGTGTCACTTTGATTTGTGTTTCATAATATAAATGTAGGTAACTATTTTATGGACCACTTTGCTTCAGGGTCATACTGTAATCTCTTTAGAAGTTCCTTTGCTCAGCAGCAGAGGGCAGCACAGAACAGTAAGGACTAACACTATACTGGACTCCCATTGCGTCAATACTGCCCCTGTCAATTAACATGTATGATGGATCAAGTAGGCTACATCTCTGTCAAATGCTTTTGGGACAAACACATTTGATTAACTTTCTTGGTCTTATTTATTTCTTTATTTTACAAATGTATCTCCCTTCATGATTTATAAAGTTAAAGCTCAAAAATTACCTATAACATACAATATTTTGTGTACTTTACTTGTTTTTGAAACATCACCATTTATTACGAGTTCTAGAAAATACTGATGGCAAACAAAACCTTGTTAACCTTTGTTTCCCAAAATTGTAAAGTGTGATGTAAACTATTTGTTGTATTTTGAATATGTTAAGTTGCCGCGATATACTAAAAACAATTAAAAGGGATCATAAAAGTAGTAAGTAAAGAAATAAAGTCTATGTTCACATCAGGTGAAACATGTACTGCACTGACACAAATGACTGATGACTGGCTGAAAGACATTGGTAATAATAAGACTGTGGGAGCTTTATTGTAGATTTCAGTGCAGCCTTTGATATTATTGACTGTCATTTGTTATTGGAAAAACACATGTGTTATGGCTTTACAACATCTGCCATATCTTGGATAGAGAGCTATCTATCTATTAGAACACAGAGGGTTTTCTTTAATGGGAGCTTCTCTGACGTAAAACATGTCAAGCGTGGTATTCCAAAAGGGAGCTATCTTGGCCCTTTACTGTTTCCTCATTAATGATCTACCACTGGCCTTAAACAAAGCCTGTGTGTCTATGTATGCAGATGTTTCAACACTATAGAGTGCCTTCAGAACGTATTCACACCCCTTTACTTTTTCCACATTTTTTTGTGTTACAAAGTGGGATTAAAATGGATTTAATTGTAATTTTTGGTCAACGATCTACACAAAATACTCTAGTGTCAAAGTGGAAGAAATTTTTTAACATGAAACATTTATGAAAAATAAAACACTAATATATCTTGATTAGATAAGTATTCACCCCCCTGAAAGAATTCATGTTAGAAACACCTTTGGCAGTGATTACAGCTGTGATTCTTTCTGGGTAAGTCTAAGAGCTTTGCATACCTGGATTGTACAATATTTGCCCATTATTCTTTTTTTTTCATCTTAAAGCTCTGTCAAGTTGGTTGTTGATCATTGCTGGAATGCATTTTCAAGTCTTGCCATAGATTTTCAAACCGATTTAAGTCAAAACTTTAACTAGGCCACCCAGGAACATTCAATGTCGTCTTGGTAAGAAACTTTAGTGTACTTTTGGCCTTCTGTTTTAGGTTATTGTCCTGCTGAAAGGTGAATGTGTCTCCTCAGTGTCTGTTGGAAAGAAGACTGAACCAGGTTTTCCTCTAGGATTTTGCCTGTGCTTAGCTGTATTCCATTTTTTTTAATACCCCCCCAAAAAACTCCCTAGTCTTTGCCGATGACAAGCATACCCATAACATGATGCAGCCACGTCCATGTTTGAAATATGAACAGTGGTACTCAGTGATGTGTTGTGTTGGATTTGCCACAAATATAACGCTTTGTATTCAGGACAAAAGGTTAATTTCTTTGCCACATTTTTTGCAGTATTACTTAAGTGCGTTGTTGCAAACAGGATGCATGTTTTGGAATATTTTTATTCGGTGTAGGCTTCCTTCTTTTCACTCAGTCAATTAGGTTAGTACTGTGGAGTAAATACAATGTTGTTGATCCATCCTCAGTTTTATCCTTTCACTATTTTAAAATCACCATTGGCCTCATGGTGAAATCCCTGAGCAGTTTCCTTCCTCTCCGGCAACTGAGTTAGGAAGGACACCTGTATCTTTTTAGTGACTGGATTTATTGATACACCATCTAAAGCCTAATGAATAACTTCATCATGCTTAAAGGGATATTCAACATCTGCTTTTTTATTTTAACATATCTACCAATCGGTTCCCTTCTTTGCGCGGCATTGAAAAACCTCCCTGGTCTTTGTGGTTGAATCTGTGCTTGAAATTCACTACTTGATTGAAGGACCTTACAGATAATTGTATGTGTGCGGTACCGAGATGGAGTAGTCATTCAAAAATCATGTCAATCACTATTATTGAACACAGAATGAGTCCATGCAACTTATTATGTGATTTGTTAAGCACATTTTTACTCCTGCACTTATTTAGGCTAGCCATAACAAAGGGGTTTAATATTTTTGGACTCAAGACATTTCAGCTTTCTGAAGGCACTGTACATGTCAGCATCCCAAGCTAGTGAAATCTCTGCAGCCCTAAACAAAACGTTGCAGTCAGTTGTAGAATGGGTTGCTAGGAATAAACTAGTCCTGGTCATAAATAAAACCCAAAAGCATTGTATTTGGTACAAATTATTCCCTAAGTACTGGACCTCAGCTGAATATGGTAATGAAAAATGTGGCTGTTGAGCAAGTAGAGGATACTAAACTTCTTGTTGATACCTTAGATTGTAAACTGTCATAGTCAAGGTGTATTGATTATATTGTTGTAAAGATGTGGAGAAGTATGTCTGTGATAGAGGTGCTCTGCATTTTTAACATAACATTCGACCAAACAAGTCCTGCAGCCTCTGCTTTTGTCACATCTTGACTATTGCCTGGTTATATGGCTAGGAGCTGCAAAAAGGACCTAAGAAAACCCAGAACAGCATGTCTTTCCCTTCACTGTACACAGAGGGCTAAGGTCAACAGCATGTCTTTCCCTTCACTGTACACAGAGGGCTAAGGTCAACAACATGTCAGTCCCACCTGACTCAAAGTAGAGGAGAGATTGACTGCATTATTTCTTGTAAGTAACATCAATGTGTTGAAAATTCCAAATTGTTTGTATAATCAACTTACATACAGCTCTAAAACCAACACTTACCCCACCAGACTTGCCACCAGGGGACTCTTCACAGTCCCCAAATCCAGAACGTACTCAAATCAACGCACCGTGTTGTATCAATCGATGGTTGAATGGAACTCAATTCCAACTCGGATCACTCAGGCAAGTAGCAAAGTTATCTTAAAAAAACAAGTGAGGCAAAACCTCCCGGCACGACGCCACTGACCTTGTATGACCTAAAAACCTGTATGTACAGGTAACTGCCAAAATAATGTAAACACTTGAGTGAATGAGGGATACAAAGTATATTGAAAGCAGGTGCTTCTACACAGGTGTGGTTCCTGAGTTGATTAAGAAATTAACATCCGATCATGCTTAGGGTCATGTATGAAAATGCTGGACAGGCCATTATTTTGGCTACCATGGCTATTCCCCCATAGGATGACAATGCCACCATCCACAGGGCACGAGTGGTCACTGAATGGTTTGATGAGCATGAAAACTATATGCCATGGCCATCTCAGTGACCAGATCTCAACTCAATTGAACACTTATGGGAGATTCTGGAGCGGTGCCAAGACAGCATTTTCCACCACCATCAACAAAACACCAAATGATAACATTTCTCATGGTAAAATGATGTGGCCTCCCTGCGACAGAGTTCCAGACACTTGTAGAATCTATGCCAAGGGGCATTGAATCTGTTCATGTTCATGGTGGCCCAATGCCCTATTAAGACACTATGTTGGTGTTTCCTTTATTTTGTCAGTTACCTGTATATGCTGTATATGAATATGGTGTATGCAGTACAGGACTTTTTTAGTTGTATTGTTCTTATTTTAAATTTTGTGACTGTTCTTGTCTATTAGTATTATGCATTTTGTCACGTATCATGTTTTGTGTGGACCCCAGGAAGAGTAGCTGCTGCTTCTGCAACAGCTAATGGGGATACAAAATACCAAATATGAACAAAGACTTTTATTTCTGTTGCAATGAAAGAAGGCATGTTCGTCACACACCCACTCATCAGTGCGTCTAGTGATTTGGAAGAGTAGACTGCTACTAGACTGTGGTTTTACATTGTGCTATTTATGTCCTCAACACAGCCGGCGGTTTATGAAACATAGACATGAAAGAAAATTCATTCCTAAAGAACAAAAGAGTAAGATTGTGACTGATCTGATGGTGCCATTATGGCACTTTTCTAATGGCCCTAGTCAAAGTTCCCAGAGTTTCATAACAAAGCTTTCCAGTCAGAGACCTGGAGCAAGGCTAAATAAAGGACAGTGTGTACTCTATGGTTAATATGGGTTAAGTGATGCTAAAAGTGATAGCAATCCTTTGCCAATTGTGTGGCATGGGGAGAAACTGGTCTAGTCATACTGACGAAAGCAGTTTTGATGCCCAAATAGAGGGGTAGTGTAAACGTCCATAATGGATGCTTTGTTACATTAAGCAATTAAATGTGCTGAGTAATTGTTAGGGTGTTTTCCACAAAGCACATTCACAAACAGCTCACCTCCAATCACATGACTTGTTGTGAGTGTGCCCTTTCTTGTGTGCTTGCCAGCTAACAGGAAATTCCCCTATCACATGACTGTGGTCAAGAAGCTGAAGGCATGAAGGCAGACATCCTGGAACATTATGGGAGATACTTTTGGTAAACATTTCAGAGATGTTGCATCAGACATTTTCCCTGCTCTTTCCTACTCTGAGAATGATTAAGCAGGTTTATATGTTAGAATGTAGCAGTACTAGTTTGCATAACTTATTGCAATAGCATGTTGTTACAGAGCATATTGTAGAAAGATTGAGGTCATTACATTTCTGTCCTCAGACTACTTTCAAACCTCAGGTTTTCCAAACTTTTTGTTTGGAACACAAAAAGTGTTTTAATTTTAAAATGTTATTAATAGATGGTTATTTAATCATATAATTGTCTATAGTTAAATGGTTATGGTTGCAGAAAATAAAAAAGGGACATTGTGACTGGCATGATATAACATAACATAACCTTAACCCTAACCCTAACCTTAACCTAACCATAACCAATTAAGTTTAACATGGGTTCGCTGGTCAGTCATGTCCCTTTAGTTTTTTGCAGAAAAAAAATTATAATTTTGTTAAGAACTCAAACCTTGTATTCTTTCTCGATTAAACTGACATTGACACACAGTAAGGCTGGACAACAGTAGCTACTAACAGATAACACAAACTAATACATTCTGGTATTGTATTGTAGATATCAGTGCGGTCTGTTCCGTTTAAAATTAGGGAGGACAATTTTTTTAGGGAGGCCTTTTCTATTACAGCATATTGGATGAGTGTTATTAATTTTCCATTCATCCAGCTCAATATAACATCAATAGGTTTAGGCTAGCTACTACATGATACCCAAATTTGCCTTATACCGATCATGAGGTTGCTACAACTTAGCCAACAAATGACAGTTTACAACATAGGATAACAGATCAAGAGCCAAATTGGAGTAATCAAGGTGACAGACAGGGCCTCATTCAATATTGCATTGCACTCGCTTGCCTGCACCTAGCTGATCTGAAGTGTAATCATTCGTCCAAATATGAGAGTTTCTATTAGACAAATTCAGGTAGGTCCCTCTCCGTTTCATTCTGTTTGGTTCAGTTTAAGATACGTTTTGCAACAGAATCGGTGAAATGAATACAACCTTGATCATCCACACACACAGTTCACTTTCATAGCAGCCACATACAGCATCATCACTTTACTAGTTGTATAATTCATTCTCGCATCTACACACTCTCCTCCTATCACATTTTCCCTAAGCTTGTGGACTTCAGTGCACAACACAACTGTGTCCAGGCGCAAAAACCTCTTCAAGCCAAACCTTCACACCATAAACACTAACAGCTACACAGCCTACATCATTGTCACCACATTAACGATATAGTCAACAAACTAGAACTAACATGTTAGTAAACCCACAAACCAATCCATTTGTACAATCACGCAGTACAGTGTACAGCAAGCAGTTTAGCAGTTACACCGGCGGGCCCCGGTGATAATACATTAATTAAACGGAAAGCTTACCTTGACTTGGAAGAGTTTTAGTGTTGGATAGCCTTAGCCAGCTTGCTAACATAAATAGCATTTCTCTCTGTTTGAGTCAGGTTGTTGAGTAGGAAAAATTAGCTGCATTAGCTAAGTAAGTGAAAGGTAAACTAAGAAGAAGAAAAAATACACCGATATCTCTTTGTCTCTCTGCTGCTTCTCCTTAATTTTTTTGAAAATATATATATATTTTAAACTGTTCAACTATTGTCTTTCTGTCTCTTTGAGTCAACTACTCACCACATTTTATGCACTGCAGTGTACCTTCATTGCAAAACAGTGTGTTTTAATCAGTTATTTGGTGACGTGAAAATATTTAGTTTAGTTTTATATAAAAAATATATTTTTTAATGAAATTCACTAAGTAGGATGGTCCTCCCTTTCCTCCTCTAAGGAGCCTCCACTGGTAGATATTGATGTGTATGCTGCAATGAAATTAGTGTAGTACATAAGTAAAAATGTGAATGTTTTATGACCCAATTCAGACCAATAATAAAATATATTGTTTATAACACTATCTCTAGCGTTTTGTCACTAGTGGGTTACTTTTGAATATCTGTTCTACTTAACTTAATCCTTCAATCTTAAATGTCTGCTTCTCCAGCAATGAAGGGTGAGTCATCACAACTGGCAATGAATCACCAGAACCTTCCCTGTCAAAAGACTTGGCTCACCTTTCTTCCTATCAAACCCATAACAATAACAACCCTTATCACAGTATCACAAGCCTCTACTGAGGCTGTGGTTTCAAGTGAAATAGGCTATTTATTATCTCTTTATCACATAGGCATACAGCATGTTGGGAGAGAAATGGTTCCCAACTTCAACTGTAGGCTACCGTAGCTTTATAAATAATAGTGAGAAGTATTTCAAACTAATCTAAAAGCAATGTAATCTAAACCATGTGCTAGACTTGTTTACCAGCCATGTGTCTTTGGCAGCCCTTATCAGAGGGTTGGCTGTAAGCGTGCTAACGGAGCAGCCTGTTCAAAGCAGAGTGTGTGTGTGTGTGTGTGTGTGTGTGTGTGTGTGTGTGTGTGTGTGTGTGTGTGTGTGTGTGTGTGTGTGTGTGTGTGTGTGTGTGTGTGTGTGTGTGTGTGTGTGTGTGTGTATTATTGATTTCTTAAACCAGTCCCTGGAGTAATCTCTGCCCTAAATCCTGATTGGTCCCGGGCCAGTGTTCTCATTAACTATTCACAGAGTGCTGTGATGATGCACGCTACAGTCACACCACAGATTGGAGAGATGAGGTCACCTCACCTGAGGAATCCCGTTGGCTAAAGACCCCATAATGGCAGGCTCGAACAATGAGCATTCATTTGATCCCTATTTCAAAACAGTGAAGTTACAAAAAAAAATCACATGGCTGTCCTCATATGACGCCGCTTCTGCAAGTTGTAAAGAGTATGAGTTATTGTAACAATTCATTAGAAATGAATGCCAGTAAATCAGTGATACACTCTAGATATATATATCTCTCTGGATATACTGTCCTCGTCTATACAGCCATCGGGATTCTCCGTACATCGTGCGGACAGGAAGAAAGAACTCTCCGGAATATAGAACGGCGGAGGTGTATGTTTCATGATTAACTATTCATGATGTGATTGTCGTACAGGAAGTACAGTCCTTTTGTTTCCCAATCTGGAATACCTCACTATCAAATGCAGACTCTTTGGTTATCGTCACGGCAGTGTATATTCTCCTACACTGAACTACACTGGTCTTTTTTTCCTTCTTTTTTTTAAGGCGGTAGATCAGCTTTAAAATTGCAGATAGAGTGTAGCTTCCGTCAATGAAATTGTCAGCACTGGCAGCTTCATTAAATAGTACCTGCAAAACACCAGTCTCAACGTCAACAGTGAAGAGGCAACTCCGGGATGCTGGCCTTCTAGGCAGAGTTCCTCTGTCCAGTGTCTGTGTTCTTTTGCCCATCTTAACCTTTTCTTTTTTTTGGGCCAGTCTGAGATATGGCTTTTTCTTTGCAGCTCTGCCTAGAAGGCCAGCATGCCGGAGTCGCCTCTTCACTGTTGACGTTGAGACTGGTGTTTTGTGGGTACTATTTAATGAAGCTGCCAGTTGAGGACTTGTGAGCCATCTGTTTCTCAAACTAGACACTCTAATATACTTGTCCTCATGCTCAGATGTGCACCGGTGTCACGCCCTGACCTTAGAGAGCCTTTTTATGTCTCTATTTGGTTTTGTCAGGGTGTGATTTGGGGTGGGCATTCTATGTTTTGTTTTCTATGATTTTGTGTTTTTGTGTTTTAGCCGGGTATGGTTCTCAATCAGGGACAGCTGTCTATCGTTGTCTCTGATTGGGAACCATACTTAGGTAGCCCTTTTTCCCTCCTTTCTTTGTGGGTAGTTAACTTTGTTAGTGGCACTTAGCCCTGTAAGCTTCACGGTTGTTTATTTGTTTCTTGTTTTGTTGGCGACATTTTATAATAAAAATAAAATGTATGCTCACAACGCTGCACCTTGGTCCAGTTCTTTCGACGGCCGTGACAGAACTACCCACCACCAAAGGACCAAGCAGCATGGTAAGGGGGAGCAGTGCTATCTGGAGAAATGGACATGGAGGAGATATTGGAAGGCAAGGGACCCTGGGCACAGGCTGGTGAATATCGCCGTCCGAAAGAGGAACTGGAAGCAGCTAAAGCTGAGCGGCGACGCTATGAGGAGCTAGCACGGAAGCCCGAGAGGCAGCCCCCCCAAAACATTGGAGAGGGGCACACGAGGAGATTGGCTGAGTCAGGTTGGAGACCTGAGCCAACTCCTCGTGCTTACCGTGGGGAAAAGCGTGGTACTGGTCAGGCACCGTGTTATGCGGTGGTGCGCATAGTGTCTCCAGTGCGCGTTCACAGCCCGGTGCGCTACATCCCAGCTCCCCGCATCTGCCGGGCTAGGGTGAGCATCCAGCCAGGACGGATAGTCCTCGGATAGTCTTCAGCACGCCTGGTCTCCAGTGCGTCTCTTCGGCCCAGGATATCCTGCGCCGGCTCTGCGCACTGTGTCTCCGGTGCGTCTGCACAGCCCAGTGCGCCCTGTGCCAGCGCCCCGCATTTGCAGGGCGAAGATAACCATCCAGCCAGGACGGGTTGTGCAGGCTCTACGCTCGAGACCTCCAGTGTGCCTCCACAGCCCAGTGTATCCGGTGCCTCTGCCAAGAACCAAGCCTCCAGTATGTCTCCCCAGCCTGGTGAGTTCTGTGCCTGCTGCCAGAACCAGGCCTCCTGTATGTCTCCCCAGCCTGGTGAGTCCTGTGCCTGCTGAATGTCTCCCCGGCTTGGTGAGCCCTGTGGCAGCTCCACGCACCAGGTTGCCCATACGTCTCCTCACTCCAGTGATGATCCATGGCAAGAAGCCTCCAGTGATGATCCATGGCACGAAGCCTCCAGTGATGATCCATGGAAAGAAGCCTCCAGTGATGATCCATGGCACAAAGCCTCCAGTGATGATCCATGACACGATACCTCCAGTGATGATCCATGGCAAGAAGCCTCCAGTGATGATCCATGGCACGAAGCCTCCAGTGATGATCCATGGCAAGAAGCCTCCAGTGATGATCCATGGTACGAAGCCTCCAGTGATGATCCATGGCAAGAAGCCTCCAGTGATGATCCATGGCACGAAGCCTCCAGTGATGATCCATGGTACGAAGCCTCCAGTGAGGAGTCATGGCACGTAGCCTCCCATGACGGCCTCCAGTCCGGAGCCTCCAGCGACGGTCCCCAGTCCGGAGCCTTCAGCGACGTTCTCCAGTCCGGAGCCTCCAGCGACGGTCACCAGTCCGGAGCCTCCAGCGACGTTCTCCAGTCCGGAGCCTCCAGCGACGTTCTCCAGTCTGGAGCCTCCAGCGACGTTCTCCAGTCCGGAGCCTCCAGCGACGTTCTCCAGTCCGGAGCCTCCAGTGACGGTCCCCAGTCCGGGGCCCGCAACGAGGGTGCCCAGTCCGGGGCCCGCAGCGAGGGTGCCCAGTCCGGGGCCCGCAGCGAGGGTGCCCAGTCCGGGGCCCGCAACGAGTGTGCCCAGTCCGGGGCCCGCAGCGAGGGTGCCCAGTCCGGGGCCCGCAACGAGGGTGCCCAGTCCGGGGCCCGCAGCGAGGGTGCCCAGTCCGGGGCCCGCAGCGAGGGTGCCCAGTCCGGGGCCAGCTACGAGGTTCCCCAGTCCTGGGTCGGCGACGAGGGTCCCCGCACCAAAGTGGGGTGAGCCAGTGGTGGAGCGGGGTCTGCGTCCCGCACCTGAGGATAGATGCATAGATGCCCACCCAGACCCTCCCCTATAGGTTCAGGTTTTGCGGCCGGAGTCCGCACCCTTTGGGGGGGGGGGGGGGGGGGGTACTGTCACGCCCTGATCTCAGAGAGCTTTGTTGTGTCTCTATTTGGTCAGGGTGGGATTTGGGGTGGGCATTCTATGTTTTGTTTTCTATGATTTTGTGTTTCTATGTTTTGGCCGGGTATGGTTCTCAATCAGGGACAGCTGTCTATCGTTGTCTCTGATTGGGAACCATACTTAGGTAGCCCTTTTTCCCTCCTTTCTTTGTGGGTAGTTAACTTTGTTAGTGGCACTTAGCCCTGTAAGCTTCACGGTTGTTTATTTGGTTCTTGTTTTGTTGGCGACATTTTATAATAAAAATAAAATGTACGCTCACCACGCGGCACCTTGGTCCAGTTCTTTCGATGGCCATTTTAAAAAAGCATCTGTTTCCAGCTACAATAGTCATTTACAACATTAGCAATGTCTATACTGTATTTCTGATGAATTTTTTGTCCATTAAAATAACATTAAATTGATCAGAAATACATTTTTTTTCAAAAACAAGGACATTTCTAAGTGACCCAAAACTTTTTAACGGCAGTGTATATATACACAGTTGAAGTCGGAAGTTTTAATACACATAGGTTGGAGTCATTAAAACTTGTTTTTCAACCACTCCACAAATTTCTTGTTAAACTTCTTCTCAATAGGGGGTGCTGTTTGCACTTTGTAATAATTTCGTTCCCAAATTAAACTGCCTCGTACTCAATTCTTGCTTGTACAATATGCATATTATTATTACTATTGGATAGAAAACACTCTCTAGTTTCTAAAACCGTTTGAATTATATCTGTGAGTAAAACAGAACTGGACTTAGAGCAATTTTCCTATGAGGATGTGAGAATGCTGAAATCTGCTTGCTGTTCTGAGATCTGTTTATAAATCTGCCTGTCTTCTATTGGTTGAGATGCACTGCATACGTCTTCCCCTGGGTGTCAGCGAATAGTGAGAATTGAAATGGAGTTGCTAGGCAGAACTGAGAGGTTATAAATGGCCTGGGAACGTGGGGTCCGGCCTTTGTTCACTTCGCTCTGACGCAGGAAGGACCTCTGGCTGTGGTTCTAGAACGCTCCGGTTATAGGCCTTAGATATATCCGGCTCTGTTTTTATTTGATATAGGTGTTAAAGACATCATAATGTTGTTATATTAAACCGAGTTATATCAGTTTATATCGGTATATTGCGATTTTCGGATATTTATTTGTCCTGCGTTTTAGTGAGTCGGACACGTCTTTGCCACATGGCTAATGTTTAATGCTAATTCGAACGTTGAAGATGACAATCTACAACCAAGCAACGATTCTTTTGGACTAAGGACACCTTGCCCAAGATTCTGATGGGAGTTCATCAAAAAGTAAGAACTATATATGATGTTAAATCGTTGTTCTGTTGAAAAATGTAGAACACATATTCTGCCAATAATCTAGGTGCGGTCTCGCTTTAACGCACGCTGTATGTTGTAGTAACGTTAATTTTAAAAATCTAACACAGCGATTGCATAAAGAACTAATGTATCTTTCATTTGCTGTCCAACCTGTATTTTTTAGTCAAGTTTATGATTAGTTATCGATTAGAATAGGTGCCTCTCCCAAGATTTCTCCCGACATTTTGTTTGCATTTTGGCTACTATTCATATTGTATAACCACGATTTGTGCCGCTAAATATGCACATTTTCGAACAAACTCTATATGTATTGTGTAATATGATGTTATAGGACTGTCATCTGAAGAAGTTTGAGAAGGTTAGTGAAAAAATTAATATCTTTTGCTGGTTTATACGTTATCGCTATTTTTGGCTTGAATCAATGCTGTTGTGTGGTTGGCTATTGTAGTAAGCTAATATAATGCTATATTGTGTTTTCGCTGTAAAACACTTAAAAAATCTGAAATATTGTCTGGATTCACAAGATCTTTGTCTTTCATTTGCTGTACGCTGTGTATTTTTCAGAAATGTTTTATGGTGAGTATTTAGGTAATTCACGTTGCTCTCTGTAGTTATTCTAGTCGCTTTGGTGAGAGTTGTGATGGTGGCTGCAATGGTAAACTATGATTTATACCTGAAATATGCACATTTTTATAACAAAACATATGCTATACAATAAATATATTATCAGACTGTCATCTGATGAAGTTGTTTCTTGGTTAGTGGCTATTTATATCTTTATTTGGTCGAATTTGTGATAGCTACCTATGCAGGAAAAAAATGGTGGAGTAAAAAAAGTGGTGTCTTTTGCTAACGTGGTTAGCTAATAGATTTACATATTGTGTCTTCCCTGTAAAACATTTTAAAAATCAGAAATGATGGCTGGATTCACAAGATGTGTATCTTTCATCTGGTGTCTTGGACTTGTGATTTAATGATATTTAGATGCTAGTATTTACTTGTGACGCTATGCTAGGCTATGCTAGTCAGCTTTTTTACTGATGGGGGTGCTCCCGGATCCGGGATTGGGAGGAAGTAGAAGTTTTAACAAACTATAGTTTTGGCAAGTCGATTAGGACATCTACTTGGTGCATGACACAAGTCATTTTTCCAACAATAGTTTACAGACAGATTATTTCACTAATAATTCACTGTATCACAATTCCAGTGGGTCAGAAGTTTACATACACTAACTTGACTGTGCCTTTAAACAGCTTGGAAAATTCCAGAAAATGATGTCATGGCTTTAGAAGCTTCTGATAAGCTAATTGACATCATTTGAGTCAATTGGAGGTGTACCTGTGGATGTATTTCAAGGCCTACCTTCAAACTCAGTGCCTCTTTGCTTGACATCATGGGAAAATCAAAAGAAATCAGCCAAGACCTCAGAAAAACAATTGTAGACCTCCACAAGTCTGGTTCTACCTTGGTAGCAATTTCCAAACACCTGAAGGTACCACGCTCATCTGTACAAACAATAGTATGCAAGTATAAACACCATGGGACCACACAGCCATCATACCGCTCAAGAAGGAGACACGTTCTGTCTCCTAGAGATAAACGTACCTTGGTGTGGAAAGTGCAAATCAATCCCAGAACAACGGCAAAGGACCTTGTGAAGATGCTGGAGGAAACAGGTACAAATGTATCTATATCCACAGTAAAATGAGTCCTATATCGACATAACCTGAAAGGCCGCTCAGCAAGGAAGAAGCCACTGCTCCAAAACCGTCATAAAAAAGACAGACTACAGTTTGCAACTGCACATGGGGACAAAGATCGTACTTTTTGGAGAAATGTCCTCTGTTCTGATGAAACAAAAATAGAACTGTTTAGCCATCGTTATGTTTGGAGGAAAAAGGGGAAGGCTTACAAGTCGAAGAACACCATCCCAACCGTGAAGCACGGGGGTGGCACCATCATGTTGTGGGGGTGCTTTGCTGCAGGAGGGACTGGTGCACTTCACAAAATAGATGGCATCATGAGGATGGAAAATTATGTGGATATATTGAAGCAACATCTCAAGACATCAGTCAGGATGTTAAAGCTTGGTCGCAAATGGGTCTTCCAAATGAACAATGACCCCAAGCATACTTCCAAAGTTGTGGCAAAATTGCTTAAGAACAACAAAGTCAAGGTACTGAAGTGGCCATCACAAAGCCCTGACCTCAATCCCATAGAAAATTTGTGGGCAGAACTGAAAAAGCGTGTGTGAGCAAGGAGGCCAACAAACCTGACTCAGTTACACCAGCTCTGTCAGGAGGAATGGCTAAAATTCACCCAACTTATTGTGGGAAGCTTGTGGAAGGCTACCTGAAACGTTTGACCCAAGTTAAACAATTTAAAGGCAATGCTACCAAATACTAATTGAGTGTATGCTTTTCATTCGAAAACAAGGACATTTCTAAGACACCCCAAACGGTAGTGTATGAATGTCAACAACCTTTTTAGCTGACATGTTCTCACCCCTGATTCTGCAACTTATCCACTGCTTCCAGGTAAACAACCTACAGTACTGGGGCTGCGTGTGAAGAAAGTGTTGCCAAGTTCATGTAACCAGTCTACAAATTACACTGAAATAATACAATGCGGGGAGCCTAGCTCCAAAAGGAAATGAGGTCAGGGCCTGTGAAGGGCTTGGGAATCCTAGTCGCGGCTTGCCCTCTGCTGCCTGCCCTGCCTGTCTGCATGCCTAGGATGAAAGTCCATTGAGTGGGAGGGCGTTGCTATGGCTGCAGCCGGGTAAACACAAACACAGGGCTGGGATCTGGGCTACGTTCAAGGGTGAGCGCACTAGAGGAGGTAGTACTGATTTAACCGGGGCTTGCTTTATAAATAACTATGACTTCTGCTGTCCATGCACGATGCCAATGTACAGTGTTGAGAAAGGCTACCGTGTCAGTCAACGTCCCGAACGTAGTGAGCTCATCTCGCCAACTTTGGCTTTGTGAAAGTGCAACGTCACAGAGTGTCACTGAGCCTATTTACATCTAGACTAATTTTTGCCCTCACCTTTGCCAGCCATTGCTCACAGGATCCTTTTAGCTGCAATAGTGGTTGCGATGAAGGGCAGTACATGTTAGTTCCTGATTTCAGTGACCTTTGTAACAGAGGGAAGTTACTGCTAACCATCCTTTAATATTTGTATTAAAGACAATCCTAATTTAGGGCCTCATAATACTGAGGCCTTGAACAATGTCTCTGAATATCGCTAGGGTTTCCCTAGATCTCATACTGTGTCAAATTATCTGGGGAATTCTCTGACACTCACTGTTCACTATACTCATTAAGACACCTCATGGGTTATGGCCTCAGCAACACTAGATAACTATCAACTAACCAGCTATGATGGACCAAGAGGCATGTCAACACATTCTATAAAGGAGAAAAACGAAATGAAGTCACTTCTGAAGCCCCTCTTAATAAATACGGTGGCATTAGCCCTACAACAATGCTATGGTATAATATTGTTGATTAATAACATTAATAATAATTAATATAATATTCAATGGTTGTTTTAATATCATTATGTAATACATGTATTATTGTTATTTATATTATTACTACTACTATTGCTCCTAATTCATTCATTTATCTTTATATTGTTGATTATGTTTGCCTATTTCTTCAGCAAATATTCACAAAACAGGTTCCAAACAATCATGGCTGAATGCATCAGCGAATTCTGTCTACAATTGATGGTGGGGGATATCTATAAACTACACATCCCCGCAAAACGAGACGCTACAATTTGTGTTAAATGTTTATATTTCGACGTTAATGCTGAATAGCCGAACCGTAATATTATATACTTTTTTAGATTGGAGCGTTTCTCGGTGCAGGTGGATTGCAGTTCATGACTAATGTTCTGCGCCTTACTGGAATGTGGTGGTGATTCACTCAGATCGAAAGTGCTTCTTGTATAGCCTGACTGCCTACCCCTCGAACCTAGTTAAAATGATTTCTACCTTTTCTCTGATTCGTTTTCCCACATTCCAGCTGGTTGCCTATAATGCTAAAGGCAGGGTGAGTCGGCCACTTCACTTCCCGGAAACGATGACGTATTCTGCTCCTTGTCAGAATCAACAAGTATCGACGTTTTTTCAAGTAGGGAGAACCATGTTATGTTATGTAGGGTATATCACTATGGAGTATAAACATTGGAACGTCTATTGTAGCTGTCACATGACGAAATACAAGTTAAAGTGATGCCACAACAAAATAAATAGTGAAAGTATTTGCTCCTATAATGAAATAAAATTAAGGGCAAAAAATTTAAATGTATAGCCAAAATAGTCTACATATTACCCCTATTGAAAAACAAACACAATAGAATATAAATGTATAATAAAATACATGAAAATTCATCAAATCATGACAGGCTGTATGGAATTGATTTTTTTATCTTGCAAAACAACTTTTATCAACTTACTCGGCCTAAACTTTCCAAACTGTCCTGTAAAATGTGGCTTGACACAACAGCATAATGATTGGTATCTCAATGTATCTGCCCGAGGCTCCCTAGTGGCACAGCAGTTTAAGGCACTGCACCTCAGTGCTAGAGGCATCACTAAGACCCTGGTTTGATTCCAGGCTGTATCACAACTGGCCATGATTGGGAGTCCCGTAGGGCAGCGCACAATTGGCCCAGCTTTGTCCGGGTTAGGGTTTGGCCGGGGTAGGCCATCATTGTAAATAAGAATTTGTTCTTAACTGACTTGACTAGTTAAATTAAATAAATAACAAACATCAACGTTTTGTGGAAGTAAACCAGCAAGCCATAAACTTGCACGGACACAAGTTTAGTAAATCAATTCGCTTTGTCATGATGGATGAACATTTATAGTTGCACAACATGAGTTAATATTTAGCCTCTGTCCATCATTTGCTAAAGAGATTTAGGGAATCAGAAACAGCCCGGAGAGATGCCTGTGTGTTTCACGTGTAATGAAACTTTGTGACTGTCTAGTCCTGCTTGCTTATCACACGGTACACAAACTGTGGTCACAGCTCATAACAAGAAGAGGCTAAAGTGTGACAAAATGACAAAACATCCTGCCTTTTCCAGAAACTTCTAAATTGATGAATAAGAGGACATAACTTAAGGAAGTAAATGTCTTCATATACCAGGAGGAACAAAACATTAATTCAACATTTTCTATTGTCATATTCAATTGAGAGTCATTAAATGATATAGCAAGCCAGATTTTATCATACAGTATAAATAGCAAGTGGCGTTAGTATGTGATGGTATCACAGACCCAACATCTTTTTGAGGGTCGGGCATGACCCTAGACCTTTGAAACACCTGTCTGCATACGTATGGTGAGACGTAAAGTACTATGACGTGAGTATATCTTGGGAGTGCAGGCTGTCTAGATGCATTAGGTGATGTTGTATGTTTGGAAAACTGCTCATGGTCTTTGGCTCAGCGTAACTGTTTATATGCCTTGAACTTTCTGAGAGGGTATAAAAAATATATCAACAACACTCAAATAACCATGACACATAAAGGTCCCAATGATCTCATCACCAGATAAAGTAAATCAAATCAATACATTTTGGTATGAAGAATCACTCTTCAAATGTACTTTGAGGTGTTGGTTAAACCTAAACATGCTGCCTTTCCTGTTTTATTTTCTTTTCACTCAACTTTATGCAATAATTGTATATCCTCTTTATGGCTTTTTTAGGACACTTGCAGTGCTTAGAACACTTTGACTATTTTTGTATACACCCTTACATGTATTGCTTATTTAGCCTACAATTCACATTCAAAACATGTTAAGCCTAAGGTAAATATCCACGTTTGGGGAAGCCGTCTAGTTAACATTAACTTTTACAAGTAAGGTATGCCTCGGAGTCATGGTTATATGACTGTATGATGTCTACAAAGCTTCCAATATGGAAAATCAACATAGTGATGTTTCCAATACTATGATCAGTGGTGTAAATGACTTAAGTAAAAATACTTTAAAGTACTACTTAAGGAGTTTTTTGGGGTATCTGTACTTCACTATTTATATTTTTGACAACTTTTACTTTTACTTCACTACATTCCTAAAGAAAACAATGCACTTTTTAATCCATACATTCTCCCTGACACCCAAAAGTACTAGTTACATTTTGAATGATTAGCAGGACAGGAAAATGTCCAATTCACACACTTATCAAGAGAACATCCCTGGCCATCCCTATTGCCTCTGATCTGTCAGACTTACTTAACACAAATGCTTCGTTTGTAAATTATGTCTGAGTGTTGGAGAGTGCCGCTGGCTATCCTTAAATAAAAAAATAAGACAATTGTGCCATCTGGTTTGCTTAATATAGGGAATTTGAAATTATTTATACTTTTACTTTTAATACTTGAGTATATTTTAGCAATTACATTTACTTTTGATACTTAAGTATATTTAAAACCAAATACTTTTAGACTTTTGCTCAAGTAGTAATTTACTGGGTGACTTTCACTTATACTTGAGTAATTTTCTCTTAAGGTATCTTTACTTTTACTCATGTATGACAATTGGGTACTTTTTCCACCACTTACTATGAATATGGCTCCCTGGTAACAATGTGTCTGTACAGAAACAAATGAAACCAGCAGCCAGCAGAAGGTGTAGCAATGATTAATGGTGGAACGATTGGGGATAGGATAGAAAGTTTCCAGAACACAAAGGTAATAGCTGGGATCAGGCAAGGGAGGGGATGGGAGGGGAGACTGGCTGACCTGACTATCACCAGAAAGCCGCACTTCACATCAACTAGAGGAATGCAGTACTCGCTTACTCCACACTCCCAACCACCATTCTCCCAGAGGCCAGCACAGCTTGAACAAAGACAAAACTATAGTGAAACACTTTCAAGTGAGCCTATGAACAATTATCAAGATTTCAAAAGCTATTTCATATTTTAAAACATAATTTTGAAAATCTCTTCATCCATACTCACTTTATGTTCATGACATACAAAACACAATAAAACTAAAACTTAACTTGCCCCCTTGCAAAAATATTGAAACCTCTTGAAATGCAAGTATGACTTAGAAGTTTATATCTTATATATAAATATATAAAGTAAAACGTTTAACTAGCCTGAGAAACTAAAACTGATCTATGTGTACCCACAACTGAAAGATTTTCCAACTAAGAAATGTAAGCAGTGAACCCTGTATTACTTCACAGTCTCACTAGCATGGTTTGCCACAGTTTCCTATCTTGTTTTGGAATCAAACAAAGATACCATGGAATAGTGGGGATTTCATGCCTGTTATCAAGTCCTCCAAATATCAGTTTTTGAGAACTAATGCATGATATATATAAAGTCCTGACATGTCCTCCTGGCCACCCATAGCATTCAAGATTTGTAATTAACTTAAATGAATAACTATGTAATAAACGTGTAATTAACATCAGATATGACATCTACAATTATAATATTTCAATAATCTAAGTAATTTGGGTATAAGTAATACATAACATCCAAAAGCAACACAAAGCACACAAACAAATATAAAATTATTTACAGTACCTTGAATGGCAAATCCTTATTTTGAAAATATTACTGTAGTTCAATGTACATTTACTTTATTCAGAAGCTAAATTCAGAAGCAATATGCTACTTCATGGAAGCTCCCTGATGAACTAGGTTTTATTATTATTATTACTGTTATTATTATTTTTGCTAGTAGCCGAGACATACCCTTGCACTGAATGCTAGAGATGATATGACTGATATGTTAACAGGGAGACAGATGGGCAAGCCCACCTTTAACATATTTTTTTTTTTACTCTAGCCAATAAAGTGTATAGACTTGACAAAAAACACCTCGGATCATTCAACTATTATGTCTGTATTTGCTCATTAGTATGAAATGTTACGACTTAAATTCCTTGTGGGTAAAGGGGGTTGAGCCTGCCCTTTTATGGTGTGCTACAAAGGGTTGCTGGATTGCATCATCGCAACTAAGCTTCCACAGTGCTATAAATAGGATGACGTCACCACGACCGGCCCACCAACTAGTAAATGCCGAAGAGTCCACTATAAAATGGGGTGATGCAACGCTCAGTCGACAACTGTAACTTTCTTAACAGAACAGAAGAGTCTCACACCCAGGAGCCGATAAATAAATGCCTTTCAACGTCTAACACAATTTCTTCACTGAAAACAAAATCAGGTAGGTCTATTTTCTTAATAAGAAGTTTCTTCCGGTGTGGGATCGAAGTGTTTTCAGAAGATCCGCCACAACAGCCGAAATGTTGCATAGTTTAAGACGGACCGATGTCCATTCATAAAGAAAACTGGTTTAAATGCACAATTCTTAGGCTACTCGTAACTTTTGTTTTTGTGAATTAAACTAGAGTTTATTTATATTTGTCTTATTAGTTATTTTGAAACTTGAATTATAAATGGACTGTGCTTATCCGACGACTGGGTAACGTTAGATGTTACATTTACTGTCCCTAAAAGTGACACGCATTGTTACATTGTTTTTTAACAGGGTGATTGATGTATTTGCCGGTATTGTTACATTGTTGGGTTACATTGTTGGCATGTTGGGCTACAATGTAGAAAACTTTAACTGCTGTGTCTGGTGGAATTGTAGCGACGTAGCCTCTAGGTATCACACCCATAACAGAGAACACGCTAGCCGTCTTTTGTAGGCCTATACTATAAAATATTCCAATGGTATACATTTGCAAGAAACTATATTTTGAGCCAAATTGACGTGAATACACTTTTTCTATAAGCTTTTATTAATAGTCTTGCTCACTTGCCAAGATGTTGCTGCTTATCTGACGTTATATTCAGTCCAGTGTCCAAGGGTTATTGTCTTGCTTTTGTTTCGATTTTAGTACGCGTTATGTGACAGAGCACCACTTTTTGTTTCAGTTTTTCTTAATGATGCTACAGCATCAGGGATTCAGCCTGTCCGAGATCAGCGCGTCAGCCTTTGTACCCTGCCTGTCCCCACCTGGAACACTCACGCTCGAGGACTTCACCAACTTCACTCCCCTGGTAAAGGAGGAGTTGCGCTACGCTATCCAGCACAGGCGGCTGTCCAACGGACTGAGTGCGGATATCATGAGCGACTGTGCAAGCTCAAGTTCAGACAGACCGTCAGAAGCCACAAGTGTCAAGAGACAGGTAAGGATGTCGACATTAACCGCGTACTGTAATATCTACTCCCTTTCAGTTATTTTTTGGCCCCCATAAAGCCAATAGTAATTCTTAGATAGTAATAAATCTTATAGGGGCCTTTTTTTTGTATAGGCCTACGTTTTCACTGAATCGTGTGAGATGGTGGTAAATTAATTCGTAGCTATACAGAAACCTGTAATTACAGGTTAACCGACACATTTTAGCACATACTAGTTTGGTGCTGTTATTCGAGGTTGTTCATTTTCCCAATGTGTGTTTATCAGGCGACCCCGGAGGAAAGCGAGAGGAGGAAAAGAAGACGAGAAAGAAACAAAGTAGCTGCTGCCAAATGTAGGAATAATAAGAAGGAAAAAACGGATTGTCTGCTAAAGGTACGTTCAATGTGTATTTTAAAGGGCAGTACAACCTTATTATGATGGAGAGAGATTATACATTTTACCCGGAGGCTGCCAGACAGTAGACATACAGTGTTATATTATGCAATATCTTTATTTATTCAAAAGGTTTTTCAAATAAAGTTAGAGCCTCATGAATGTGCCTCAGTGATACTTTCTATTTAATCTCCCATTATTTTTTTTATGATTTAAGTGAAGGGTAGAGGTTCCCCTTTTTTATCTAAGAGCTCAATGTAATTATTTGCATACAAACTCAAATACACTAAACATAATTGAGTATTCAAAAGATGTACCCACATGGTTAACAGGATCTGACCAAACTACTATTCCAGGAGTCTGAGAAACTAGAGTTGGTGAACACTGAGTTGAAGGCCCAGATTGAGGAGCTGAAGAGCCAGAAGCAGCAGTTAGTCTACATGTTGAACCTCCACCGGCCCACCTGCATCGTACGGGCCCAGAACGGCCAGACCCCTGAGGACGAGAGAAACCTGTTCATCCAGCAGATCAAGGAGGGAACCCTGCAGATGGGTCAGCTTGATCACCGCCACACCTCAGTGTCGACCGCTTGTGGCCATCTCTGATCCACCCACTCTGGGTAGTAGGGTACTACTTATACACTCAAGCACTCACCTTCCCCTGGCTACTGCACTCTGTACCTGCATCAAGTGAAGGCTCTGTCAGGCCATCAAAGCAAAGGAGCTTTACACGTTCCACTCCTCAACATAGTGACTGCAGCTGGGTTGGTGATAAGAGGAAGGACTGGACAGCACAAGGACGGACACCCCGTGTTCCACCTAGGGTGGCTTGGGCTGTTCCGGCACATAGGGCGAATGTCAAAGCACTAAAACATAGAAATACATCTAATGTATTTATTGTTTCCTTAAATGTTTAACACTTTTATTTGAGGTAAATTGCTCATTCTCTATTTTTGTACTAAAGCATGATGTCAAAGTGGTAAAGGCACATGATTTCACTGGTCAGTTGAGATATATGCTTGTTGAGGAAAAATACTACTTGTATAAGCTATCTTTATGGCACACAATACATGTGGAGAGATAGTAATGGCTGTGTACTGTGTGCTACATTGATAGCTGTGTTATTACTGTCATATTGAAAGTTTTTCGCATACATAGTATGAAGTGTTTGCTGTTATTGAATATATTCTGTATTAGCTTTGGCTATAGCTCACTTTCTTCCCCCTTGACTTGCCTAACAAAAACCTCTGAAGCTGCTACTACTACTAACTCAGACTATACAGGTATAGTTCATATCACAGGAACCCTCTAATAAGAGGACAATATAGGGAGTGCATGTAATGTTGATTCACTTAGATAGCATTTCATTTAACTTACTGACAGACAATGGCACTGTTAGCCCCGGAACTCCTTTCTTGAAAATCAGTCATTACATTTTTGTAAGCTGGTGTATTCTGATTAGACCCTGATTTCGTAGTGATCTGTAGTATTTTCTCTGAAATGTTGAAGTTATGCTTGTGTGTTTCCTATTACATTTCACATGTATAACAGTGTGTATTTACTGTATAACATATATGTAAACCAACTTACACCTCCCTATTGTCTTCAAAAAGTTGTTTGTTTGTGTTATTGAAGCTGGACTTATAAAATAGAACCACTAGGTATAAGTAGCTAGATATCTAAGTGGAATTATTTAGCACTCTGCTTGTCTGAGGTTTTCACTTTGAAGTCTTGGAAGATTACATGAATTGCCTCAGTGTTTGGCTGCAATTACCAAGTCACTGCCAAACAACCCCCTTCCCTCTCCCCTCAGTCCATTGGTTATGCTGCGACGTCCTCTGGGTAGGCTCATTGCTCAAACAACACATTTTTATGATCAATAGTAGCTTTTGTCTCTATATTCTGTAATGTCTCAAAATATCATGTGTGGTTTATGGTAAGGTATTGTTTATCTGTGTGTGTTTGTGAGTAAACGGTTGAGAGGAAGACGGTGAGAGATGCAGGCGTCCATGTGTTTTATTTGTTTTTGTGTAGTTCAGTGTTTCGTGTTCAAACAGGCATGCTAGTCATGGCTGGGGGCTTACTACTGAAATACTTCATTTGAAGGATGACACGCCTGTTTTATGTTCTTCAATACCTGTCTTGTTTTTCTGTTTTACCTTCCATTTTTTCTCTCACTTAAACATTGTTCACTAAAAGTATTTGAGTGTAATGCGAAATATCACATTGTATCAAGTCCGGTAAAACCACAAGATGAAACCAATTAAGTACTCAATTCTATTCTGTCTTTTGATTTTTCTGTTTTTGATACTTTGTTAATAAATATATATATACTTCAAATGTTTTTGTTTTCTATTGTTTCTGGGGAAGGATTCACAACATTTAAAAAAATATTTTTTGCAAGGTATTCAATGACATTGGTATATTGACATTGCATAGTTGTGATGCAAAACAAATATTCATGAACATGTTTAGCATCTCAGCACATTATTTGTGTTGGTGTTCATCTGAGTACAAGCCAGGACATGTCTCCCTTTCCAGACTGAAAGAGTGTGTTCTCCTGTGCCAGGCCTGCTCAGTATAGTTCAGTGGGTGTTATCTGATGAGATAGGCTGTGAAATAATGTTTCATTCAGAACACAAGTATCCCTCACTCCACCCTACCGTTGTGGTCCATATTCCATGAAAAGTAATATCCCATTTTTCTGATGGTGGTTTTTGATAACTACACAAATGACTGACTCATAACAGCCACAATGCAGCCAGACTGTGGGACTTCTTTATTCTTGTCACAGACTGCTACGGTAGATCAAATTACTGACCGTCCAGCGGTTTTCCTGTAATGTTTCTACAGAATCTTCTTCAGTGCTTCTCTAGAACATGATTGTGAAATATGGATGTACTTAGATAACTGATTACTCTGACACATTTCCCTAAACACAGGAAGTTTAACACACTCTGAGATAAAAATGTTCATCATCTGAACAGTGGATCATGATCTAAACAAATGATTAACCATATTAAAGGCACTGGATCATTATTTGGCACCAGAGGTCGAATTTGGGGAAAGTTGGGAGGTGAAAAGGTCTGTGTGCTGTAATGTTCTCATATGTGTAGCACCACACGGGATGTTTTCATTCTCTCTTGCAGAGGCTGAGGTATGTTATTATCCTGTACAGTGCCTTCAGAAAATATTTTTTTGTGTTATAAAGTGTGATTTAATTGTCATTTTTTTCAACGATCTACACAAAATGCTCTGTAATGTTCCATTGTAATTTGTTAAAAAAATATATGAAAAATAAAACACTAATATATCTCTTACATAAGTATTCAAACCCCTGAGTCAATACATGTTAGAATCACCGGTGGCGGAGATGACAATTGTGAGTTTTTCTGGGTAAGTCTCTAATGTTTGTTGATCATTGAATATACCTAGTGGTTAAGGTCTTGCCATAGATTTTCAAGTAGATTTAAGTCAAAACTGTAACTAGGCCAAACATTCACTGTCGTCTTGGTAAGCAACTCCAGTGTAGATTTGGCCTTTAGGTTATTGTCCTGCTGAAAGGTGAATTAATCTCCCAGTGTCTGGTGGAAAGCAGACTGAATCAGGGTTTCCTCTAGGATTGTGCCTGTGCTTAGCTCCATTCCATTGATTTTTTATTCTGAAAAACTCCCCAGTCCTTAACGATTACAACCATACCCATAACATGAGGCAGCTACCACTATGCTTGAAAATTGTTGCAAACCGAATGCATGTTTTGGAATATTTTTATTCTGTACAGGCTTCCTTCTTTTCACTCAGTCAATTAGGTTAGTATTGTGGAGTAACTACAATGTTGTTGATCCATCCTCAGTTTTCTTCCTATCACAGCCATTAAACTCTGTAACTGTTTTAAAGTCACAATCGGCCTTCTGGTAAAATCCCTGAGTGGTTTCCTCTTCCTCTTCCTCTCCGGCAACTGAGTTGGGAAGGACGCCTGTATCTTTGTAGTGACTGGGTGTATTGGTATACCATCCAAAGTGCAATTATTAACTTCATCATGCTTAAAGGGATATTCAATGTCTGCGTTTTATTTTATTTTTTACCCATCTACCAATATGCAGGTACCCTTCTTTGCGAGGCATTGAAAAACCTCCCTGGTCTTTGTGGTTGAATCGGAGTTTGAAATTCACTGCTCGACTGAAGGACCTTACAGATAATTGTATGTGTGGGGTACAGAGATGAGGTAAAAACATGTTCATCTTTAATATTACACACAGAGTGAGTCCATGCAACTTACTATGTGTACTTCTGAACTTATTTAGGGCTTGCCATAACAAAAGGTTTGAATACTTATTGATTCAAGACATTTCAGATTTTCATTTTGAATTCATTTGTAAATATTTCTACAAACAATAATTCCACTTTGACATTATGTGGTATTGTGTGTAGCCCAGTGACAAAAAAAATCTAAAAATGATGGCTGTAATACAACAAAATGTGGAAAAGTCAAGGGGTGTGAATACTTTCTGAAGGCACTGTATCCCATCATGATAACTGTTCCTTCAGCCTTGCAGCACTCAACTCATTCTCATGCCACAGATAATAAATCATGATCAAACATTTACATTAAGTACCATTTGCAATGCCTCTCAGAGAGTTGCTCGACAAAATATAGAACAGGAATGATTCAACCCTTACAGAAATGTGAATTGTCTCAACATTGCAATGATAGGGAGCCCTACTTGACATCCTGACCTGCTTCCAAGATTATGAAATGGGCATGGCATTTGAATTCATCTCCAAAGGTTTTTGGGATTTCTTATGTAATACAGGACAACCACTTATTACAAGCATCAACACATGAACTGATGGATGCTGTAAATCAATATCTATATCATAAATCCCCATCCAGATATCCATTCTCCTCTGAGCTGTGTCAGTTTGTTCATAAACTGACCTCTCTCTGTCAGGGTCAGATGAGAGTCATCACAGTCTGGTTGACACTGTGTCATGAAGCTCTGGGTGATGCAAGACAAGAAACCATGCTGTGCCCATACAGGAAATGTACTATGAGGCAAGCTTCTCAGACATACAGTATCATGATGTTCAGTTCATGTGGAAAATTGATGCAATAAATTCATATGAGAACAGCATGCACTCAACAGCAATTTTAGGTCCCTTGTGAAATGTTAGTTCCACTGCTGCAGAGTTGTGTCATTGTGTTTTAATTACAGCTTAATGCCAACCACCAGGGCTAGCTCCAGGCATAAGTGGTCGCTCTCATTTAGTTTTAGGAACTCAGTCAACGTCTCAGTTTACTGTTGAACGTTAGAATAGTAGAATACACAAGGTGCAATTTAAAAATGTGGTTGTGCCTCAGCAGTTATCTCATGTTATGTCAGTAACTAACTAAGGTTTCCATTCAACCTTTTTATGCCTGTAAAGTGCATGTCGGATAAAAAATGTCTTGACTGGCCTGATGGAAACAGCACATTTTTAAGTAAACTTTCCAAACGTAGACGAAACAAAATACGCTGAAACAAGGTGGGACCTTTTTTTGTCAGTAAAAATAATTATGCGAGAAATGTTGGTGGAAAAGCTTTAATGCGCACATATTGATATAATAACCATCATATCGAACTAAACTTGGAGTCACGAGATGACATGTTGTATGGTACCCCCACTATGACTTGTCAGGAAAGTATGCAGTTTATTAGGCTGCAGATTAATAAATTGTGAACTTCACAAGATGGTGAAAGTTCAAGGTTGATGAGCTTGACACTCTTTTCCAATAAATATTGAAGGTCTTATTCTGGTGACATGATCTTCAATGCTTGGCTAGAGCACACGTGCCAATACCAAAGTGGGAAAACACGCTATATAACACAAACAACTCAGTAGAGTTGAAAATGCGATGGAAACTCATTTAACTTATTCGGTACATGGGAATTTGACCGCATTTAAAAAAAATGTGCACTATGTCATCACGCACAGCCTTTTACCTGGAACAAGTCAATTTGATGGAAACAGATCTCTGGTGGGAAAATGTGTATAGTGTTTTTATACAGATGTTTGAATATTCGCATTCAAATCTGTCGCCAATTGGATGGAAACCTGACTACTGACAGTCACTCAATTAGCCCATGCCAGCTTCATATTGGTAAATTAGTTTAGTCAGCTATCTAAACTTGTAATCATGGCCGAATTATCGACCAGGCATGAAGGGGGCCCCATTGATTTTGTTAGTCACTCTCACTCAGATAACATATTTGCATGGCATAAGTCATGGCAAAATGTGTAGACCGCAAAAACAATTCTCTCCACCCTATGGCAAAATGTGTAGAATTGCATGAAATTAGCTGTAAAAATGCAAATTTTTATCTCCACCCCATGGCAAAATGAATAAAATTGCAAAACCCCCATGGCCAAACGTGTAGAATTGCAACAAACGTGCTATAAATGTGCAACGTTTTCTCTGCGCCCCATGGCAAAATGTGTAGAATTAAACTCTAAAATGTAATTTTTTTCTCTCTCCATCATCAAGAGGGGGGCCACTCAAATGTTTTTCCCCTGAGGTGGATGGGCCCCCCAATACAATTTTGCTTCGGGCCCCCAAAAGGCTAGGGCCAGCTCTGCCAACCACTGTTTCATGCTTGGTTTTGTATGGATGTTCAGCTTCAGCAAAGTCTGGATATGTGCCTCTGTTCTTCAGAAGCAACAAGGTGTAGAAATTAATGGGTGAGGCACTGCATCGCAGTGCTTGAGGTGTCACTACAGACCCGGGTTCGATCCCATGCTGTGTCGCAGCCGGCCGGGACCGGGAGACCCATTTGCCCAGTGTCATCCGGGTTAGGGGATGGTTTGGCTGGCAAGGATGTCCTTGTCCCATCGTGCTCTAAAAACTGTGGCCTGCTGGGCGTATGCACGCTGACTTGGTCACCAGTTGTGCAGTGTTTCCTCCGACACATTGGTGAGGCTAGCTTCCGGGTTAAGTGAGCAGTGTGTCAGTCAAGAAGCAATGTGGCTTGGCAGGGTCGTGTTTCGGAGGACGCATGGCTCTCGACCTTCGTCTCTCCCGAGTCTGTACTCTCCTGAGTTGCAGCGATGGGACAAGACTGGGACAAAGATTGAGGATATGTCTCTCATGGTTCGGTCACTAGAGTGCAGTAAAATGACTAGTTTATGCTTGTTGGCTACCAAATCTGACAGCCATGGGGCACACACAGACAATGACGATCATTTTTTTTAAAAGGTATGCTGTTTTTGCGCCGTTAACATGAATATTTTTTCATTTGAATGTAGGGTATCTATTGTATAACTGCCAATGAAGGAGAAGGAAGTGAAGGATATGATTTTCCAGTAAGGCCATACACTGACTTATACTGAAAGTGAAGTCATGTTAACCTGAACGTGTAAACTAATATTCTTACAGAAGAGCATGGCATGTTCTTCAAAAGATGGCATGTGAAATACCACATGATGCCCCAATATCTCCTGGATGGAACTGAAAGTAGTAACCTGTGTTGTTTATGTCCAAGCAATCTGTGTTCATTTGAAAGTTAGAAGAGAAAATGACTAAGAAGTGCATGTTACTTAAATGTGGGAAATAAACAATTTTTGAAAGGAGTGATCCACACAAAAGGCTTTATGATAATCACCACAATCTCCCTCAAATACAGTACACTGAAGTCAATAGATTCCTCTGGTATGAAAAGCACTGCCTGTGTGGCTGGAGAGTCTTTCACTTCTCTCATTGGTCAGCCTGCATTTCTTAGAAACAGCCTTGCCAAATACTAGACTACTGGGAATGTATACAACCATCCATAATAACGTTTGAGAGAAGCCTGCAGTCATGTCATCAAGATAGACCATAACGTACTGTAGATCATTGATGTTGACCAGAATGCAACATTATTCAACATCACACATTTTCTAGATGTATGAGAAGACATAATGAGGTTAGTGAGTGTTTACCCACATTATAGGGAAGAGAGAGTGGGTAACCTCAACAATGTAATAACATGAGTTAACCAAAAAATGTAATATTACTCTACATCTGATCTTTGGATTAAGTGATTTGATTATCTAATTTATCAATTAAGTGTTGAAATTCATAAATACATTAGTAATAGCCAGTGTATAACCTGTTTTAGAGTAGGGAATAAGGAAACCCCCCCCCAAAAAATTGTATGGTTTATTGTTTCTGCTAAAGGAGAAGTTCCCACATGGCTAAACCCAGATACCGGAAAACCAGTTCAAAAACACAAGCGATTAAAGGTACGGTAACCACATTTATCAGACTCAAAGGGAGAGGGATATGCAATGTATTTGCAATTTATTATACAAAACATTTTAAACAGGACAAGCAATTTGAACATCTGAAACAAAGCTCATTACTTCATCCTATAATTATTTGATTACAACTTGATTCAAGCTATACAAAACTAATTGACACAGAGAGTACAAAGGACAGAGGACATGCATAATCTGACCTGTTAACTGTTTACAAGTCTCCCATGTTGGTTTGTCTCTGTGGTCTTTGCATGGTATGGTGGCTATCTGGGCAGACTGGAGAGGACCCCTACATCCCAGGGCCCTGACCCCAGGGTGGGAACACAGTGCCTGATTGGACAGAGAGGCTCATGGGCCTTGAGTGTCTCAGTCAGACGCCTTTGCTCCTCAGACAGAAACTGTACCTCCTTCTTCAGCCGCCTGTTCTTCTGATCCAGACACTCATATGCCTGTATGGGACAAACTGGGCTCAGTTACTTTATAATCTTACTAGTAGAGTAGAATAAAAGTTGAATCCACTTGATTCAGAGAATAAGTGTGACATTGATAGCTGCGTTAATAAGCAGTCTGTTACGCACGTACAGACCCACCTTATGCAGCTCATCTGCTCTCTGTGTCTGTCTTTTTCGGCTCTTCTGTGCTGCCACCCTGTTATTGTCCCTTATTTTTAGTCTCCAGTCATCATCTTCATCACCAGAGCTCTGCAGCAAAGGTACAGAATGCCACATGTCAGTCAGAATATCACACAACACTGCTACTCCCTCCCTGATTAAGCTTTGTGTGGTCATCCAACACAATGATGCTGATTACCATTCCATTTGTCAATAGTTTCTAGAAATGTCCGGTTAATCCTCATGACGTGATAAATAGGCTAGTTAAAAAATCAAAAAAAGATTCCATTGTGATAAATTGTATAGACTGACAAAAAATAAACAAAGGAATAATTGTATAAACCATTCAACTTTAGCCTACTATTTTTGTGTATTTGACACTTACCTCGCATCTTTGAAGCATAAAACTGCTTTGATCATTGATTTGCAGAAAGCCGCTAGAAATATCGCAGTCAGACATCCCAGACGCAATAAATTTAGCCTATATCGATTATTTAAAATATGAAATGTATAAAAAAAACAAGTCGCTTTTGAAGGTAGCAAGTTCCAAGATATATAGTCTACAAAAGTGATACGGATTTGCATGCAAGAGACAAACAGTTTCACTTGTTCAAAGTGCACTTGCCGCTTCATTGAAGACGCCAATATTTATTTTAAATCACGTGCTAAATAGTGTGTGACGCCCTTTGAGCGTTGGGACAAGAGCAAAGCAGCAAATACTTTACTTTAAAAGTGCTTGTTAAATTGTTTAAAATAGATTTAGGTTTGTTATTCAAAACAACATGTTTTATACATTTTCTTTACATTTTAGGACCAGATGCTCGTTCCCACAATGTTTCAGAAAGTTTAAGATTTTTTTTTTAATGCTATGTTCAATCTGGCTGTTACAGCTTGTATTCTTATATTCTCATAAGCCTACAACTGAGGATGACCTCAACGCTATGACAAATGTTGTATACAAAATAATAGCAAAAAAGGGGACTGTTTTAAAGTGATTCTATAGAGGTGTATACATTATACATAAAGTATGCAGTTCCCGTTATCCACCAAGTGAGGGCGATATTGTATCACAGACTTCTGCGAACATAAACCCCATCACTGTTGAAATACTACAGTATTGCATCCTTCCAATCACAATAGGAGCATAGTTGTTCCTGCACAAATAGGAGCATAGTTGTTCCTGAGCTCTGCCTGCTCTATGGCTCTCTTGATGGGTGGTCTGGTCCTGCTAGATGTCTTGTCCTCTCTGTTGGGCCTGCTGCTGAACACCTCCCCAAACACCTCCAGGGACTTGGCTGTAGGACGCATGTTCAGCACCTGTCTCAGACCCTTAGCCCTCTGATGCACCGCCTGGAGAGACTTTACAGCAGACACATCTCTCACCAGTCACTCTTAACCGTGGTCATATATGAAACATACACTTATGTTGGATAGAAGAGGGTGTAATGGGAGCATAGCTGCGGCCTCCGACCGCAAGGCACTACAGAGGGTAGTGCGAACGGCCCAATACATCCCCGGGGCCAAGCTTCCTGCCATCCAGGACCTCTATACCAGGTGGTGTCAGAGGATGGCCATAAAATTGTTGAAGACTCCAGCCACCATAGTCACAGATTGTTCTCTCTGCTACCGCACGGCAAGCGGTACCGGAGCGCTAAGTCTAGGTCCAAGAGGCTCCTAAATAGCTTCTACCCCCAAGCCATAAGACTCCAGAACAGCTAATCAAATGGGTACCCAGACTATTTGCATTGCCCCTCCCCCTGTTGCCAGTTTGTCAAGTCAACCAGCGTTTTTGTCTCAGCTCCTGCTTTTCCCAGTCTCTTTTTCTCACCCTTCTGGTTTTGACCCTTGCCTCTCCTGACTCTGAGCCCGCCTGCCTGACCACTCTGCCTACCCTGACCCTGAGCCTGCCTGCCATCGGGTACCGTTGCCCCACCTCTGGTTTACTGCCCTGCCTGCCTTGACCTGTCTATTGCATGCCCCTGTTGGATTATTTAACCATTGTTAATTCGACGTTGTCTGCACCTGGGTCTTAACTTCATACCTGATCGTATGTGGCCTGCTGGAGGTAATTTTGCAGGGCTCTGGCAGTGCACCTCCTTGCACAAAGGTGGAGGTAGCGGTCCTGCTGCTGGGTTGTTGCCCTCCTACGGCCTCCTCCACGTCTCCTGATGTACTGGCCTGTCTCCTGGTAGCGCCTCCATGCTCTGGACACTACGCTGACAGACACAGCAAACCTTTTTGCCACAGCTCGCATTGATGTGCCATCCTGGATGAACTGCATTACCTGAGCCACTTGTGTGGGTTGTAGACTCCGTCTCATGCTACCACTAGAGTGAAAGCACCGCCAGCATTCAAAAGTGACCAAAACATCAGCCAGGAAGCATAGGAACTGAGAAGTGGTCTGTGGTCACCACCTGCAGAACCATTCCTTTATTGGGGGTGTCTTGCTAATTGCCTATAATTTCCACCTTTTGTCTATTCCATTTGCACAACAGCATGTGAAATTTATTGTCAATCAGTGTTGCTTCCTAAGTGGACAATTTGATTTCACAGAAGTGTGATTGACTCTGAGTTACATTGTGTTGTTTAAGTGTTCCCTTTATTTTTTTGAGCAGTGTATAATCACGCCTATGCAAAAGTAATGCTACCCTTTTCAATATGACCATTATAAAAACGTAATAAAAAATGAAACCAACCATGACTTTACGTTCTGCCTTTAATGACTGTACGACATAGGGGAGGATCTCTATAGGATATTTACTTCGTTTCCGAGCCGTTCCCACAATATTCTCATCCAGCAGGTTGTAAAGAGCACTGCGTTCATCTTCTAAGAAGTGATATTTTACTGCTGCAATTTGGAAGTCTTTCTGAATCAACTTATTTGTTTTATAATGGGAACTAAACATCTGCATACCGTACCAAAAATTGTCAATAGACTGAGCAACAAAGTCTCCTATGTGCCTTGAGCTGCTTAGCCAGAATCAAACTATCTGTGCTCACAACTACAGTAGGTTACATTTCTAACACTTTAATATCACATGCAGCCAGCAAGAATGATTTCCCAGAAACAGCGAAGTTATGGGGTACACAGGTGCAGTGAACAGATATTCTAGGTTTAGTGTAAAGCATGTTCACCATCTTCAAAACAACTGATCAAAAGAGGAGAATATCAAACTCATTTCATTGTGGTTGATAGTACACATATATTTCATCTGTTCAATTGAAAGGCAATAGCCATATTTTTTAATAGGCGACACAGTTAGGAAATATGCCAGAGAGATATGCTCCCTCTTCCTTTCGAGTCTCCTCCCATGTCTGATCATTGATCAACACGTTCTTTAACAGCGCTCTCGAAGTTCTAGAAATCAAGAGACCAAGTTAAACTGAGTCTTGCGCTTCGATCACACCGACAGGATCATTGCATTTTGGTATACCAGAATTACATTAAATTCCAAAGTAACGCTGCATTTGCCTTGCAGCATTGCGTTGCGGTGCGTTCGGTGTGGTGCATACTGTATGTTGGATTTATCGAATGTATGCGTCAAACTGTATGCGTAGACAGAAATGGTAGCAGAAGGTAAATGTTGAACTTTTGTGGCATACAAATCCAGACTGCCATGTATACTCCCTCTCCGGCCTCGAGGTCATCAGGCTGCTTATTATTCTGCACACCTGTCACCATCGTCAAGCGCACCAGCGCCTCATGACACTCACCTGGACTCCATCACCTCCTTGATTATCTTCCCTATATCTGTCACTCCCCTTGGTTCTTTCCTCAGGTGTTATTGACTCTCTTTCATGTTGGTGCGTTGTTTGTGTTTCGTGTTTATTGTTTTGTTTATTTATTAAAACACTCACTCCCTGTACTTGCTTCCTGACTCTCAGCGCACTCGTTACAGAATAACACCTCAACTAAAGGAAGCATCAGGGAGTGTTTTTAGTTTTTTTTGTGTCAGTGTATATGACGTCGGGTCCGGGAGTCGCTACAGGCTCTCATGCCTCAGCCGGATCTCCAGGCTCCCATGCTTCCACTGCCTCAGCTGGTCTGTCAGGTTCCCGCGCCCCAGCCGGCACGACAGGTTCCCGCGCCTCATCCGGCATGACATTTACATTTAAGTCCCCTTTGTCGGAGTCCTGCGCATGTCGGGAAAGGGGTACGGTCACGTATACTTCCTCTCAGGCCTCTAGGTCATCAGGCTGCTTATTATTCTGCACACCTGTCACCATCGTCTTGCGCACCAGCGCCCCATGACACTCACCTGGACTCCATCACCTCCTTGATTATCTTCCCTATATCTGTCACTCCCATTGGATCTTTCCTCAGGTGTTATTGACTCAGTTTCATGTCGGTGCGTTTGTGTTTCGTGTTTATTGTTTTGTTTATTTATTAAAACACTCACTCCCTGTACTTGCTTCCTGACTCTCAGCGCACTCGTTACACAGACGATGCTGCATACTATTTTGCGCAACGACGCTTCGAACACACACCTACAGCGTCATTTCGCAAAATGGTATACAGCATCATCTGGATATTTATGCTACAAAAGTTCAACCTTCACCTTCTGCTACCATTTCTGTCAAGCTGTCTATGCATATGTAACGGATGTGAAATGGCTAGCTAGTTAGCGGGTACGCGCTAGTAGCGTTTCAATCAGTTACGTCACTTGCTCTGAAACCTAGATGTAGTGTTGCCCCTTGCTCTGCAAGAGCCGCGGCTTTTGTGGAGCGATGGGTAACGACGCTTCGTGGGTGTCAGTTGTTGATGTGTGCAGAGGGTCCCTGGTTCGCGCCCGTGTCGGGGCGAGGGGACGACGTAAAGTTATACTGTTACACATACAGTTTGACCAAACACACGGCAACTGCCTCTGCAATGCTGCAAGGCAAACGCAGTGTTTCACTGGAAATTAATAATTCTGGTGTACCAAAATGCAATGAGCTGTCGATGCACTGCAGATATTTCAGATTAACGCAATGCAGCCTGGAGACCCGATGTTGAATTGCATAAGTGAGCGTTTGGGTAAGGAAAGTTTCCTCTCACAACCTCTACAAGCCAGAATGTTTAATAAAATTATATTTTAACTTACTTGACCGGTTGTCTGCTATTCGTCCTTTTGCAAGTAGGAATGTGAAATAATATATCCATAGGAAAGTATAATTACCTCAACTTTTCAAAGCGCTGGTAGTGCGTCAAGATTTCTATCACTTGAAGCATGTGCAGAACCATGTAAACACGTGCACAATAAGTATGTATTTGTCTTCTGCATGCATTGTCATTTTATGCACATGCTTCAGGTAATGTACAAGCAACCAAATTAATGCCTCTTTGGCACTTTCATTGTACTGAGCTTTTGTAGACTTCCGATCTGTGCGCGACAGTAATGACTGATTTGATTGGAGGTGCCGAATAGGCATTGTTTCAGTCATTTTTTATATACCTTTTTGGAAGTACATACCGGCTGTAATGGGAGTAAATTAAGAGAGTTTCTCAGCTAAATTCTATATTTGTGAGTAACGAACATATTTTGACATCACGTTTGCAGAGCTGTCAATGAGAGTTTGAATCAGAGCTTCCTGGGCGTTAGCAAGGAGATCCGTCATACTCATCGCCGACATCTCTAACACACCTTTATCTCAGCTAGTTAATTAAAGTAATATGTACATATCAAGCTGTATTATTATTTGTCTTTTGCAAGCTAGCTACAGTTGAAGTCGGAAGTTTACATACACCTTAGCCAAATACATTTAAACTCAGTTATTCACAATTCCTGACATTTAATCCAAGTAAAAATGTCCTGTTTTAGGTCAGTTAGGATCACCACTTTATTTTAAGAATGTGACATGTCAGAAAAATAGTAGAGAGAATTATTTATTTCAGCTTTTATTTATTTCATCACATTCCCAGTGGGTCAGAAGTTTACATACACTCAATTAGTATTTGGTAGCATTGCCTTTAAATTGTTTAACTTGGGTCAAACGTTTTGGGTAGCCTTCCACAAGCTTCCCACTAAGTTGGGTGAATTTTGGCCCATTCCTCCTGACAGAGCTGGTGTAACTGAGTCAGGTTTGTAGGCCTCCTTACTCGCACACGCTTTTTCAGTTCTGCCCACACATTTTTCAGTTCTGCCCACACACTATAGGATTGAGGTCAGGGTTTTGTGATGGCCACTCCAATACCTTGACTTTGTTGTCCTTAAGCCATTTTGCCACATCTTTGGAAGTATGCTTGGGGTCATTGTCCATTGGAAGACCCATTTGCTACCAAGCTTTAACTTCCTGACTGATGTCTTGAGATGTTGCTTCAATATATCCACATAATTTTCCTCCCTCATGATGTCATCTATTTTGTGAAGTGCACCAGTCCCTCCTGCAGCAAAGCACCCCCACAACATGATGCTGCCACCCCCTTGCTTCACGGTTGGGGTGGTGTTCTTCGGCTTGCAAGCCTCCCCCTTTTTCCTCCAAACAAAACAATGGTCATTATGGCCAACCAGTTCTATTTTTGTTTCATCAGACCAGAGGACATTTCTCCAAAAAGTACAATCTTTGTCCCCATGTGCAATTGCAAACCGTAGTCTGACTTTTTTATGGCAGTTTTGGAGCAGTGGCTTCTTCCTTGTTGAGCGGCCTTTCAGGTTATGTCGATATAGGACTCGTTTTACTGTGGATATAGATACTTTGTACCTGTTTCCTCCAGCATCTTCACAAGGTGCTTTACTGTTGTTCTGGGATTGATTTGCACTTTTCACACCAAAGTACTAGTAAATCTCTAGGAGATAGAACACTTCTCCTTCCTGAGCGGTATGACGGTGCTGTGGTCCCATGGTGTATATACTTGCGTACTATTGTTTGTACAGATGAGCGTGGTACCTTCAGGCATTTGGAAATTGCTACCAAGGATGAACCAGACTTGTGGAGGTCTACAAAAAAAATTCTGAGGTCTTGGCTGATTTCTTTTGATTTTCCCATGATGTCACGCAAAGAGGCACTGAGTTTGAAGGTAGGCCTTGAAATACATCCACAGGTACACCTCCAATTGACTCAAATTATGTCAATTAGCCTATCAGAAGCTTCTAAAGCCATGACATCATTTTCTGGAATTTTCCAAGCTTTGTAAAGGCAAAGTCAACTTAGTGTATGTAAACTTCTGACCCACTGGAATTGTGATACAGTGAATTATAAGTGAAATAATCTGTCTGTAAACAATTGTTGGAAAAATTACTTGTTTCATGCACAAAGTAGATGTCCTAACCGACTTGCCAAAACTATAGTTTGTTAACAAGAAATTTGTGGAGTGGTTGAAAATTAGTTTTAATGACTTCAACCTGAGTGTATGTAAACTTCCAACTTCAACTGTAGCTGTTGACTTCATCACAGACCTTCCTGAATCCTCTGGTAACACCACCATCCTTGCCATAGTAGTTTTTCAAAAATGTGTCTGGTTCCTCTTCCTCATTTGCAATGGAATTGGCGGAGTGTATGTTCCAGCAGATGTTCTGTCTGTACGGGTTTCCGGAGGACATCGTCTCTGACCGCGGGCCCCAGTTTGTCTCCCTGGTGTGGCGAGCCTTCTGTGACCGACTGGAGGTCTCCTTCAGCCTCTCCTCCGGGTACCACCCCTAGACCAACGGGCAGACGGAACTCCTGAACCAATAAATAGGGAAGTACCTCCGCCAACAATGTTCTGCCTCTCCACACGACTGGAGTTGGTATATGGCCTGGGCCGAATACGCTCAGAACTCACTCATGCACTCATCCCTCCGCCTTACTCCGTTTCAGTGTGTCCTTGGTTACCAACCCCCCATGTTTCCCTGGGAGGTGGAGCCTGGTACTGTCCAAGCTGTCGACGACTGGTTTCAGCGTAGTGAGTGTGTATGGGAGACCGCTCACCGGAATCTGCAGGAAGCCTCTAATACACAGAAATGCTTTGCCGACATACGCCGCCGACCTATGCCACTCTTTCACCCTGGACAGCGTGTGTGGCTCTCTACCATAGACATCCGGCTCCGCCTCCCCTGCATAAAGTTCTGTCCTCGCTTCTTTGGTCCCTTCAAGATAACCCATCGCATCAACCCTGTCACGTATCGCCTCCAGTTACCCCGTCAGTATAAAATCTCCTTGGCCTTCCATGTGTCTCTTTTAAAACCGGTCACCTACGGTCCTCTTCATCCTCTAGTCTCTACCTGCACTGTACCCCCACCGTTGGATGTCAGAGGGGAACCTGCCTACGCCATTCAGGCCATCCTTGATTCCAAATGCCTGAGAGGTCGCATCCACTACCTAGTGGACTGGGAAGGTTATGGGCCTGAAGGCCGGTCTTGGGTCCCCGACCAGGACATCCTCGACCCAGAGATGATTCAGGCATTTCACCATAACCGTCTGGATCATCCCGCTCCCCGACCTCGGGGTTGACCCCCGAACAGACCCACTGGACATCAGCCTCGACGCAAGTGATGTAGAGATGGTTGTTCTTCTGGAAGGTTCGCCCATCACCACAGAGGAACTCTGGAGCTCTGTCAGAGTGACCATCAGGTTCTTGGTCACCTCCCTGACCAAGGCCCTTCTCCCCCGATTGCTCAGTTTAGCCTGGCGGCCAGCTCTAGGAAGAGTCTTGGTGGTTCCAAACTTCTTCCATTTAAGAATGGAGGAGGTCACTTTGTTCTTGGGGACCTTCAATGCTGCAGAAATGTTTTGGTACCCTTCCCCAGATCTTTGCCTCGACTCGAATTCCTTCGACCTCATGGCTTGGTTTTTGCTCCGACATGCACTGTCAACTGTGAGACCTTACATAGACAGGTGTGTGCCTTTCCAAATAATTTCCAATCAATTGAATTTACCACAGGTGGACTCCAATCAAGTTGTAGAAACATCTCAAGGATGATCAATGGAAACAGGATGCACCTGAGCTCAATTTTGAGTCTGAATACTTATTTGCATAAGGTATTTCTGTTTTGATTTGTAATACATTTGCAAAAATGTCTAAACCTGTTTTCGCTTTGTCATTATGGGGTATTGTGTGTAGATTGATGAGGCCATGTTTTTTATTTAATCCATTTTAGAATAAGGCTGTAATGTAACAAAATATGGGAAAAGTCAATGGGTCTGAATACTTTCCGAATGTACTGTACTGTAGGCCTACTCATAGAATCCCATGGAAAAGCCACTTATCAGATCACCAGTCCAATGCAGCAGGTCTGTCTGGCCCTGCACCATGCTGAAACGTACATGTCATATTCTGGTGTAAAAACTGTAAGATGATGTGACTTCTGTAAAGCCAACGGATTAGACTTATTAAGCCTGTGCTCCCGCTTGCTAAGCTGCATGTGAACTCTGACAGAACAACTTCTTAAGTCACTAACAATTCACCCTGCCTGCTGATACCCTAAATTATCTATCCTTTGCATGAGCTTTGGAAGGAATGCATGTCTGTCATAAACCATTCTTTCACAGTGTTAATTTGGTGGAGCCCAGAGAGGCAAGTATTTGGACAAAGTCAACAATGTCTCAATAACAACGCAGAGTAAGCTGGTGGGGACAGGGCGCTCTAGCTGGACATTCCCAGCATGTGTTTTTGTGTGGGACTGACTGACTGTTGGCACGGGCTGGGAAACCTTTGGCTAACCACCCACTGTTCAACTGGTTTACAATAAGCGGGGCCTACTTTACACTGCCCAGTGCCCATTTCAGATTTGTGCTGAGGTTATGTTTTGCCAAAAGACTGAATCATTGACAGTTCGGATATTTTTCTGTCGACCCTCATCTGTTAAACTGTCTCTTTTTATTATTTTGATTACAGATTGGTCTTGACTTCACACCTTGGTATGCCCCCACTTTTCAGGACAGATAAGAACAGTTGACTGTTTTCAACAAGCAATTACAAATGTACAAGGAGCTGGATTTGCCAGTGTCAGTTCATCGTGGATAGTGCCTTGATCCATATTGCTATGTGTACTAGACACACCATTACATGAATGTTATCAGACTGTGGGCAAGTGCAATGAGCAGTGTCCTTGGCAGGGATAAGAACAGGCTTTGCATGGAATGTCTCACTGTAACTGGATATTACGGAGCGTTATTATTTGTCACCAGTATATTTCTACTGACCGTTTATTGTTGTGTAACCAAAGTTGAGGGCATTTCCTCTGTGACGCAGGAACATCCATTCCCAATCAGCTGCAAAGGTCACCATAGCTACTCTGAAAGAACAGTGTGGGTGTATTAAAATCAGGATTGCATAAGAGGACTGCCTCACTGCTGAAGTGATGAATGTGTTTTTAGAAGGCCTTAACATGTGCTATTTTGGCTATCCTATTAGGTACCACTCGTGCTTTGATGCACAACTTTGCAGGGAAACCATCAGTGGCCACGGAAGAAGTGGAGGCAGGGTACTTCTTCTCCTTCTCTCCAGCTGTCTGCAGGAATGAACAGGTGAGCGATAGTTGTTCATTAACCTGCAGTACTCCAGTAATCTCTCAGTACTGTATGTCCTCATTGTTATAGATATCCCTTACCTTTTCTAACCCCTTGATCTTTGAATATGCATACAAAGCTCTTGTTTCAAGTTTTAAAGATTGGTTAAAGGCTGCTTTCACTTTGCCAAATGCTGTGTGTGTTTTCTGCAAAACATAAAACTCTGAAACGGCCGTATGGTGTGATAAAACCAGACATGATTTTTGATAGTTCCTGTTGAGTCCCCTCATAATGACTGTGTTGTTACTGTGTTGTAACAGAGAGCCAAACTGATTCCATTGGAACACATCTGTCTGGAGACAGACTCTTTTGTCTTGGGACCATAAAAACATGTGGGTTATCATCATTTGGAATGCAACATTATGGAAAGCAGCAACCTGGTTGTTTTGAATCGTTAAACGTATTATATATCTCCTCTCTCCAGTAAAGGAATGAACCTAAGAACACACTGCTTGTCTGTGAGTACATTGCTCAAGTCAAAGGAATCACACCTCAAATGGTTATTCATGCCACCACAGAGAATGCCCTCCGATTGTTCCTTGGGTCACACTGTAACGATTCTCGTGGGCTGAAGGAAGAGTGGACCAAGGCGCAGCGTTTAAAGTGTTCATAATTTAATCCAAAAACCAAATTGAACAAAAACAACAAACAGGAGAACGGAAGCGAAACAGTTCTGTCTGGTGCAGACACAAAAACAGAAAACAACTACCCACAAAACACAGGTGGGAAAAACAACTACCCACAAAACACAGGTGGGAAAAGGCTACCCAAGTATGGTTCTCAATCAGAGACAACGATAGACAGCTGCCTCTGATTGAGAACCACACCCGGCCAAACACATAGAAATAGACAACATAGAACAAAAACATAGAATGCCCACCACAACTCACGCCCTGACCAACCAAAATAGAGACATAAAAAGGATCTCTAAGGTCAGGGCGTGACACACACACATCACACTAAATGTATAGGTCTAATTCTTGGCTTTTTGTAAATTAATTCATATTGTGTTCTCTCATGCTGTATCTCTGAAAATGAAATGGAATTGTGAAATAAAATGGAGACTGGTGTTTGTGCATGTTGATGGACCCTTCTATGTATAATTGAAGTGCCATTTAATTGAGGTTCATACCAGATGGGCCTTTTGTTCCTCTGGTTCATACCAGGTTTATTTTTATTTAACCTTTATTTAACTAGGCAAGTCAGTTAAGAACACATTTTTATTTACAATGACAGCCTACCCCGGCCAAACCCTAATGACGCTGGGCCAATTCAAATCAAATTTTATTGGTCACATACACGTGATTAGCAGATGTTATTGCGGGTGTAGCGAACTGCTTGTGCTTCTAGCTCCGACAGTGCAGTAATATATAACAAGTAATATCTAACAAATTACACAACATATACCCAATACACACAAATATAAGTAGGAATGAATTAAGACTATATACATATATGGACGAGCGATGTCAGAGCGGAACGGACTAAGATACAGTAAAATAGTATAGAATACAGTATATACATATGAGATGAGTAATGCAAGCTATGTAAACATTATTAAGTGACTAAGATACCGTAGAAGTATAGAAAACAGTATATACATTTGAAATGAGTAATGCCAGATATGTAAACATTATTAAATTGACTAGTGTTCCATTCCTTAAAGTGGCCAGTGATTTCTAGTTTATGCCTATAGACAGCAGCCTCTAATGTGCTAGTGATGACTGTTTAATTTTATTTATTTTAATTTTTTATTTATTCTTATTTTATTTAACCTTTATTTAACTAGGCAAGTCAGTTAAAAACAAATTCTTATTTACAATGACAGCCTAACCCGGCCAAACCCGGACGATGCTGGGCCAATTGTGAGCCGCCCTATGGGATGCAGCCTGGATTCAAAACAGGGACTGCAGTGATGCCTCTTGCACTGAGATGCAGTGCCTTAGACCGCTGCGCCACTCGGGAGACCAGTCTGATGGCCTTGAGATAGAAGCTGTTTTTCAGTCTCTCGGTCCCAGCTTTGATGCACCTCGCCTTCTGGATGATAGCGGGGTGAACAGGCAGTGGCTCGGGTGTTTGATGTCCTTGATGATCTTTTTGGCCTTCCTGTGACATTGGGTGCTGGAGGGTGGGTAGTTTGCCCCCGGTAATGCGTTGGGCAGACCACACCACCCTCTGGAGAGCCTTGCGGTTGCGGTCAGTGCAGTTGCCGTACCAGGTGGTGATAGAGGATGCTTTCAATTGTGCATCTGTAAAAGTTTGTGAGGGTTGATGAGGCTCTGTTGCACTTTCTTCACCACACTGTCTGTCTGTGTGGTTCATTTCAATTTGTCAGTAATGTGTACGCCAAGGAACTTGAAACGTTCCACCTTCTCCACTGCAGTCCCGTCGATGTAGATAGGGGGGTGCACCCTATGCTGTTTCCTGAAGTCCACGATCATCTCCTTTGTTTTGTTGACTTTGAGTGAGAGGTTATATTCCTGGCACCACACTCCCAGAGCCCTCACCTCCTCCCTGTAGGCTGTCTCGTCATCGTTGGTAATCAAGCATCCTACTGTTGTGTCTTCTGCAAACTTGATGATTGAGTTGGAGGCGGGGAGTACAGGAGGGGGCTGAGCACGCACCCTTGTGGGGCCCCAGTGTTGAGGATCAGCAGAGTGGAGGTGATGTTTCCTACCTTCACCACCTGGGGGTGGCCTGTCAGGAAGTCCAGGACCTAGTTGCACAGGGCGGGGTTCAGACCCAGGGCCCCGAGCTTAATGATGAGCTTGGAGGGTACTAATGTAGTTGAATGCTGAGCTATAGTCACTAAACAGCATTCTTATATAGGGAATCCTCTTGTCCAGATGGGATAGGGCAGTGTGCAGAGTGATGGCAATTGCATCGTCTGTGGATCTATTGGGGCGGTAAGCAAATTGAAGTGGGTCTAGGGTGGCGGGTAAGGTAGAGGTGATATAATTCTTGACTAACCTCTCAAAGCACTTCATGATGACAGAGGTGAGTGCTACAGGGCGATAGTCATTAAGTTCAGTCAACTTTGCATTCTTGGGTACAGGAACAATGGTGGCCATCTTGAAGCATGTGGGGACAGCAGACTGGGATAGGGAGAGATTGAATATTCCCGTAAACACACCAGCCAGCTGTGCACCACCCTATGGGACTCCCAATCACGGCCTGATGTGATTCAGCCTGGATTCTATTCAGGGACTGTAGTGACGCCGCTTGCACTGAGACGCAGTGCCTTAGACCGCTGCGCCACTTGAGAGCCCGCTGCGCCACTCGGGCCAAGGTGGGCCTTTTGTTCCTCTGGTTCATACCAGGTGGCCCTTGAAAAATATAAAAATGTCACTATCCATGAGTTTTTATTATTAGCCATCACATGGTTTCAATTTGAGCAGAATTTTAAAGACCACGTTCATGGTGGGAAAAACATGTCATAGCATAATCCAGAAATCCTGACAGTCAGCAGACACTAACATCAATGTCTATGGTCACACATAAAATCAGCAATCATTGGCTATGACGATGGCAATGCTTACGTTTTTGCTCCTGGTATTTGGTGACATGTCCTGCTGACCAAAACGGACCGTTGCTCCGGAGTCTCTGCCCTGGAGCGACTTGAAGTCGCAGACGATTTGCAAATGACAGTCAAAATGTATCTTCTCTGTTCTTTCCCATAACCAAGCTTTCTAACACCACTGTAGCAGTGGCAATTTCAGCATGTAAATATTGGTGGGGCAAACTCCACCAAATGAATTGCTATAACGGTGGAAAACGGTGCCCACAAACTGTTAAGGCCTACAGTACAAAATGCTCTTCCGACAGTGGAGCTTTCCTTTCAGCACCATGGAGTGAATCCTTACTACGGCTACACCTGGCTATCAGCGGAGGCTCGTCTGGCATCGAAACAGTTCATTCAGCCTCATTTACTGCTTAAAAAAAAATCATAGCTGATATGCCTGTCTTGCATAAACAAATGTGGTTTCTACTGACTACTTGTGGATTTGTGCAAGTCGATAAGAATCACATTCTCCTTCAATAATAATGAACGCCAACATAGAGTTTTGACTTTTGCACCATACACAAACATTAGTACATTTATGTTGAGTAAATTCATAAAGTTTGTTTTTGTATCATTAACACTTAGCTCCAAGTATAAGCAAGTGCATGCAAACGTGCTGCTACGAGGTAGGCCTATTCGTTCTGCACTTTCAAAATGGACACAGACAGAAATTCTGATAGATGTTAGTACAGAAGATTCAACAAGATGTTGAGGCCTTAAGAGAGAGCAGAGAGAGACGCAGTTAACCTACCATTTGAAATATTTTATCAGGCCTATGTGGTCTAAAAGGGACGGAAAATATGATCCACTTTTAAAGACAATATACCGACCCACAGACAGTGCATTGCACAAACAAAAGAACCCTCGCTATATCAACTGGAATTACATGGGTTATATTACTGAACTTTTTGTCGAAAACAAATATTTGAATGTGAAGAGACTGTCACACGGTAACAGACCCAACAACATTTTATAGTATCCCCTCCTCATGAAGAAAATCACATGAGCTAATTATAATACACAAAGTAAGCAAAACAATTAAATCCTTCCAACATTGCCTAAATCTATCAATAAGACACAGTACTAATGAGATAGACGTATATAAGCAATAGGCCTATAACAATTGAGATGTACAAACTATGCCATGAGGGAACAATGAGCTGATTAAAGGCAAGCCGTAATTTCGAGGAGCAAGTTAAGACGGACGTAGTCAATATAACTATTTGTTCAAGACTTTTGAAATGTACCGTGACAGAATTCAGAACATGGGCCGCTCTTACAGTTTTATCCCTGTACACCAAGTCAGAACAGAAGAATAATTAACGGGGGCAAATGAGCAGACAACGAAAGCTTTTACACTATTAGATGATGACATTTCTCTAAAATAGGCTGTAGGCTACATGTGCACCACTAATTCAGAACAGCAGGCAAAGTTCTGAGGGGGAGAGGGACCAAATTATTAGGGTGAGACACATGGGCTACTAATAGCTTACTACACAACATACACTTAGTATGAATTTCTTAGCTACAGTATGCATATCTCCCTGGTGTATTACATTTTTGGATTGTGCTATGCTCACTTGAACAGGAAGGTGGCACGGCGGTCCTTCTTGTGGGCAAATGTTTTCATCAAAGTCTAGCATTCTCTGGATTCATAGTGCTTTCATGACATCTGGGAAATCTGGAAAAAAACAAGATAAAATCATGATGTCAGTGATCTTCAGGCTGGAGCTCTAGAAAGAGGCCTGATTTCCCGCCTTGTAATTCTGAGTTGGATGACCATTCAAAACCCTATTTTCCCAGTCGGAGCTTGTTTTTTTCTGAGTTCCCAGTTATTTTGAACTCATTGAGTCTGAGATTTCCCAATTCCGAGTTTCCAGTTGTTTTGAAAGCGGCAGAAGTCATGCTGGATTGACAGAATAATGTTTAATAATTAAGCGATAATGTTTTAAATCCTTAAATCCAGACTTGGACCACACACCCTCTCCACCGAATAGCAGGCAGAGGACGCAAAATAGTGATTGCTTTGCAACGCTTGCAGTTGGCCACTGATTCCTTCCAAACCACTCATTGTTGAAGTTGCGATTTCTGACTTGTTGTGTAATGTTTATGTCCAATGGCCGATGAGCACCGATACGTTTTATCTATAATTTCTCTTCATATATAAAGGTTTGAAAATTATTTTCCAGTAGATTGTTGACATGATTCATGATGATGACTGCTTGTCAAGCTTGCTAGCTAAGATTTTGAAAGTATGATGTTGGCATGATCAGTCCAATCAACGCTATGGTAGATATAACGTGATTTGACATAATTTTATCTGTTGGCCAATGATCTTGAGCCTTCTTGGATGGGGACTTTGAATGTAAATCTATGGCAGCACCTAAGGGGGATTGAATTGCCTAGCTCGCCCTGTAGATTCTGTGGTGACTCATAGTGTCCCCATGAGTGATAGAACACTCAACAAATCACTGCGCAATTAGAGAAAATTATAAACGCATATGCGTTGTATTTTCTGATGGCTGCCCCTCAACCACAGAAAGCACTGAGCTAGGCTGAAACACCTGCATTTTGGACCTGCCTTATTCAAGAAAGCAAAAAAGAGACCACGTTTGTATGCAGCTTTATTAACTCAATATACAGTGCGTTCTGAAAGTATTCATACCCCTTGTCTTTTTCCAAATGTTGTTACATTACAGCCTTATTCTGAAATGGATTACATTTTTTTTGGTTAATCAATCTACACACAATAGCCCATAATTACAAAGCAAAAACCGTAAAAAAAAAATATATATGTATAAAAACAGAAATACCTTATTTACATAATTATTCAGACCCTTTGCTATGAGACTCGAAATTGAGCTCAGGTGCATCCTGTTTCCATTGATCATACTTCAGATGTTTTTACAACTTGATTGGCGTCTACCTTGGGTAAATTCAATTGATTGAACATGATTTGGAAAGGCACACACCTGTCTATGTAAGGTCCCACAGTTGACAGTGCATGTCAGAGCAAAAACCATGCCATGAGGTTGAAGGAATTGTCCGTAGAGCTCCGAGACAGGAGTGTCGAGGCAAAGATCTGGGGAATGGTACCAAATAATTTCTGCAGCATTGAAGGTTCCAAAGAACACAGAGGCCTCCATCCTTCTTAAATGGAAGAAGTTTGGAACCACCAAGACTCTTCCTAGAGCTACCCGCCAGGCCAAACTGAGCAATCAGGGGACATATGCCTTGGTCAGGGAGATGACCAAGAACCTGATGTTCAGTCTGACAGAGCTTCAGAGTTCCTCTGTGGAGATGGGAGAACCTTCCAGAAGGACAACCATCTCTGCAGCACTCCACCAATCAAGCCTTTATGGTAGTGGCAGACGGAAGCCACTCCTCAGTAAAAGGCACATGGCAGCCCGCTTGGAGTTTTCCAAAAGGCACCTAAAGAACTCTCAGACAATGAGAAACAAGATTCTCTGGTCTGACGAAACCAAGATTGAAAGCTTTGGCCTGAATGCCAAGCGTCACGTCTGGAGGAAACCTGGCACCATCCCTATGGTGAAGCATGGTGGTGGCAGCATCATGCTGTGGGGATGTTTTTAACGGCAGGGACTGGGAGACTAGTCAGGATCGAAGGAAAGATGAATGTATCAAAGTACAGAGAGATCCTTGATGAAAACCTGCACCAGAGCACCAGGACCTCAGACTGGGGCAAAGGTTCACCTTCCAGCATGACAACGACCCTAAGCACACAGCCAAGACAGCGCAGGAGTGGCTTCGGGACAAGCCTCTGAATGTCCTTGAGTGGCCCAGCCAGAGCCCGGACTTGAACCTGATCAAACATCTCTGGAGAGACTTAAAAATAGCTGTGCAGCGATGTTCCCCATTCAACCTGACAGAGCTTGAGAGGATCTGCAGAAAATAATGGGAGAAACTCCCCAAATACAGGTGTGCCAAACTTGTAAGATCATACCCAAGAAGATTTGAGGCTGTAATCACTGCTTCAACAAAGTACTGCGCAAAGGGTCAGAATAATTATGTGAATGTGATATTTCATTTTTTATTTTTAACACATTTCCACAAATTACTTTGTCATTAAGGGGTATTGTGTGCAGATTGATGAGAAAAAAACAATTGAAACCATTTTAGAATAAGGCTGTAAAGTAACAAAATGTGGAAAGAGTCAAGGGGTCTGAATACTTTCAGAATGCACTGTATTTTGTTTTTACATTGTTAGCAAACTGATATGTGACACAAATGAATGCCAAAATAACATGCAAAACAAGCCAAATATATACACTGCTCAAAAAAATAAAGGGAACACTTAAACAACACAATGTAACTCCAAGTCAATCACACTTCTGTGAAATCAAACTGTCCACTTAGGAAGCAACACTGATTGACAATAAATTTCACATGCTGTTGTGCAAATGGAATAGACAACAGGTGGAAATTATAGGCAATTAGCAAGACACCCCCAATAAAGGAGTGGTTCTCCAGGTGGTGACCACAGACCACTTCTCAGTTCCTATGCTTCCTGGCTGATGTTTTGGTCACTTTTGAATGCTGGCGGTGCTTTCACTCTAGTGGTAGCATGAGACGGAGTCTACAACCCACACAAGTGGCTCAGGTAGTGCAGCTCATCCAGGATGGCACATCAATGCGAGCTGTGGCAAGAAGGTTTGCTGTGTCTGTCAGCGTAGTGTCGAGAGCATGGAGGCGCTACCAGGAGACAGGCCAGTACATCAGGAGACGTGGAGGAGGCCGTAGGAGGGCAACAACCCAGCAGCAGGACCGCTACCTCCGCCTATGTGCAAGGAGGAGTAGGAGGAGCACTGCCAGAGCCCTGCAAAATGACCTCCAGCAGGCCACAAATGTGCATGTGTCTGCTCAAACGGTCAGAAACAGACTCCATGAGGGTGGTATGAGGGCCCGTCGTCCACAGGTGGGGGTTGTGCTTACAGCCCAACACCGTGCAGGACGTTTGGCATTTGCCAGAGAACACCAAGATTGGCAAATTCGCCACTGTGCTCTTCACAGATGAAAGCAGGTTCACACTGAGCACATGTGACAGACGTGACAGAGTCTGGAGACGCCGTGGAGAACGTTCTGCTGCCTGCAACATCCTCCAGCATGACCGGTTTGGCGGTGGGTCAGTCATGGTGTGGGGTGGCATTTCTTTGGGGGGCCGCACAGCCCTCCATGTGCTCGCCAGAGGTAGCCTGACTGCCATTAGGTACCGAGATGAGATCCTCAGACCCCTTGTGAGACCATATGCTGGTGCGGTTGGCCCTGGGTTCCTCCTAATGCAAGACAATGCTAGACCTCATGTGGCTGGAGTGTGTCAGCAGTTCCTGCAAGAGGAAGGCATTGATGCTATGGACTGGCCCGCCCGTTCGCCAGACCTGAATCCAATTGAGCACATCTGGGACATCATGTCTCGCTCCATCCACCAACAGACTGTTGCACCACAGACTGTCCAGGAGTTGGCGGATGCTTTAGTCCAAGTCTGGGAGGAGATCCCTCAGGAGACCATCCGCCACCTCATCAGGAGCATGCCCAGGCATTGTAAGAAGGTCATACAGGCACGTGGAGGCCACACACACTACTGAGCCTCATTTTGACTTGTTTTAAGGACATTACATCAAAGTTGGATCAGCCTGTAGTGTGGTTTTCCACTTTAATTTTGAGTGTGACTCCAAATCCAGACCTCCATGGGTTGATAAATTTGATTTCCATTGATAATTTTTGTGTGATTGTGTTGTCAGCACATTCAACTATGTAAAGAAAAAAGTATTTAATAAGAATATTTCATTCATTCAGATCTAGGATGTGTTATTTTAGTGTTCCCTTTATTTTTTTGAGCAGTGTATATATTTTTTTAGCTACACAGGTGGGGCTGAAACAGCTGGGGTTTTGCCCCACCTGCCCTGAATGATGGGTCGCCACTGCGCTATAGCAAATAGCAGCCAAATGATGTGGTGTATAATGAGGTGTTGTAATGAGCGCTTTTTTGTGCCTTCTAGCCCCGCTGCGGCTTCCATGGATTTAGAAACCTGAGAATTTCGCGCAGCAAAGCTAACTGTGACATCATACAGATCCAATTAAATTACTAAATTATTAGAATTCCTAATGATATGGTGGAAGTGAGTTACGTGTGCCAGTGGCTCTTGAAAAGTAACCTTTTGAAAATGGGTAAATCTGAGGATGAGTTGAAGACCCACGTTTTCAAATGCATCAATACACCCTGGCCTAATAAAAGTGTAACATCCCATCTATAAATCTATTGTAGCTATTAAGGCCTACAATTAACTGAGCAATTATATTTTTTAGGCCTATGTCATTGAGGTGGATGATTTCATTACACATTCTCTAAACATTAGTTTTCTAGTGCGAGTGTCCAATATGCTAGGCAGACCTACTGGATTTAACTAAGATTAGGATTAGGGAGAGATAATTGAGGAGACCATGTGTCACTAACGAACGATACCACATTTGAACCTCAATACTATTTAGGAAATTATGCAGTTTATTTGAATAACAGCATATTACTATCACAATATTTTTTCTTCATCTACTATGCATAGAGGCCGGTGCGCACTTGTTTCGTTCACATATTTGGGACTGGTTGGGGATCATAACCGTACTGTAGAGTTAGTGCTACTATAACACAGTCCCTTCGGAGAGCCCTCCAAATCCTGCATTTTGATTGGTCGGAGTCATCATCGGAAGGCCTCCATGTGTGAGTTGTGTGATGTAAATGCACCCTGCCCCCATCCCATGCGCATCCCCTGCGCATCCACTAAAGCGCCACCGACATAGGCTACCATGCGAAAGAAGGCGCTTTATATGAGAGCGAATAATACAGATAGCCAACAACATTTTAAAAGGTATTTTTCTAAACGGTATGAATAGTTGTTGTATTACCTACTAACTGAATGTTGGCTCTGCCCTATTTTGTGTAAACGTACTTCCTGACTATAAGGTATAGAGATAGGCAACGTCCGCCCAGCATCATGGTGGCTGGCGAGTTAGTACAGGAGCATTTGCGGCTTGACAACGCATCTGAAATAAACATCAAGACGCCGGTTCATAACGGAGCAGTCCCAACCGGGGATCAGTACTCCGACCTAACGAATGGAGCGGCACATCTGACAGAACTGGACTCGAAGGCGTTGGAACAGGAGATACCGCCAGATGAGAAACAGGCTATGCTTCCTGGAGATGAAAAATGTATCGAAACTAAGCTCTTTTGGAGAAGATTCGCCGTTTTAGCTGTGTTCAGCCTCTACTCCCTCGTCAACGCATTTCAATGGATCCAGTACAGCATCATCACCAACATTTTCGCCCACTTCTACAATGTATCCAGCGACAAGATCGATTGGCTGTCAATTGTATACATGGTTGCGTATGTGCCTTTGATCTTCCCCGCAACATGGTTACTGGATAAAAAAGGACTGAAATTGACAGCCCTTATGGGCGCGGGTTTCAACTGCGTCGGTGCGTGGGTGAAATGCGCCAGCGTCCGGCCCGATCTTTTCGGTGTAACAGTGATTGCACAGATAATATGTTCCGTAGCCCAAGTCTTCATCCTCGGGCTGCCCTCTAGGATTGCATCAGTGTGGTTTGGCCCGAAGGAGGTGTCTACCGCATGTGCAACAGCCGTGCTAGGTAACCAGGTGTGTAGGCCTATTGAGTCATGTGATTGGGGGCTCCTAATGAATCCCTTAGCCTAATGACATTGTAAACGTTACAGGCTAATGCTGTGTACATGTTTGACTGCTGTATAAAAATGACATTTCTGTATTTTGATGGAGTATGTGTGACATTGATGAATTTGTCTGATCCCTCTTTAGCTGGGCACTGCTATTGGCTTCCTGCTTCCCCCTGTCCTGGTCCCCAACACTGTGGAAAACATAGAGCTGATGGGACACAACATCAGCATTATGTTTTATGGGACGGCTGTAGTCTCCACTGCTCTGTTCATCTTGACTGTAATTGGTAATTAAGTTGAGACAAGCCTTGTCATGCCATCTGGAATGGTACTCTGCAGAAATGCACCCGGTGGATAGCACATCATAGTCACTGTAGCAACAAACTCCATAGGTCCAGACGACTGCACTTATATTTTCCACAGGTTACGGATACCATACAAACATACCAACCATTCAAACATACCACTGTAAACCAGGTTTGCATAGGAGTCGTTGCAGTCACATGCTACTGAGTGCTTTTGAAGCAAGAAACAGAGAAACACTTGTCCATTATGTTGTAAAGCTGTAAATACAGTGTTAGTGTTGACTATGACACTTCTCTCCTAGACATAAAATACAGACCCCCACTACTTTCCAGCCAAATGTGTTGATGTTGTCTGTGTCTCTTTTCTCCTAGTCATGGAAGACAGACCCCCACTACCTCCCAGCCAAGCTCAGGCTGTCCTACCTGACTGTGCTCCTGAAGACTACTCCTACCGACAGTCCATCATCAACCTGTTCAAGAACAAACCTTTCATCCTACTGCTCATCAGTTATGGTGAGACACCTGACTTATACTCTTCCCTTATCTTACACCTTATCTTGTAACTACACTATAACTATGGTATTACTGCTGTATTACATGCAGTAACCTAAAGCTTCTTAAAAGTTATGGTGAGACACCTGACTACTTGCCAGTAGCCTGGACTCAGGTCTGTGCTTTAGCTAACTCATCTGTTGTGTTTGTTGTCATTACAAAGTTTATTACATGACAATGAAAGTTTGAGGTGTTGACCAAAGCACACACAGATCTGGGGCCAGGCCAATTATCCTGTGTGCTGTCCTTCAAAGTCTCTTGTTATAGCATTCTGTCCATTCCACTGATTGTTTCCTGGGGATAGTTGTTCATTATGAGATCCTTCTGTCTTTAACCCCATACACCCCAAGGCAGACTGACTGCCCAGTCAGTGCTCAGTCCGGTTATTAGCTAATCCTTTCTTGAATTTGAGTTTCTTTTGTTGGTGTTCAGTTAAATTTCATGGTTTTGTGTGTACTATACAGATTATTGAAGTTTATCACTATGTCGGTATAAAACAGTAAAATAAATACATTTTCTTTTAGGTATCATGACTGGTTCTTTCTACTCTGTGTCAACACTTCTCAATCAGATGATTATGGCATTTTACGAGGTAAGTGGAGTACAAAATGTGTGTTCCAATTACTGAAAATCAAGATTATTTGATGGGTTGATTTACTACATGCATAGCTAGATCAAACACAAGCTCTGGAACGGCACAAAAGTAAAACACTTGAAGGAAAAGGGAGTGAAATGAGAGCTCAAACCATGACAGGGCACGAATCCATTGTCTCCTGTTTGTAGTTCATAACCACTTTTCACGCATGCCTGCTACCCTTGGAAGAGAGAGACAGTCAGGGTTGGTTGAAAGACTGAAAGACAAGCAACATTCCGTGAACTCTAGTAGCAGCCTCTTCTCACTGTAAAATGTCAAATGATGGAAACATCACTTTCCCACCAGACCTTCCATAAATCCCTGAACTGTACCCCCTAAACCGACAGACCATGTGACCAGCTTTAAGGTTATACATGCATCCAGCTTGGCTGTCGAAACGTTGGTTATTAAAGTATTGCATCTGAGCTCCTAGAGCGTGCGGCTCTCCTTTTCTTTCTAAAGTATACATGCATCCAGGCCATATTTTGTCTGGTGTCCTCTTGAGCCTCAACTTTTCGCTTATGGCCTAAACTCACCAAAGGCGAGCATGCGAGGGGTGTATGATTTATTTTTGAATGCATTGTTTTGAATTATAATGACCCAACTGAAGCCGGGCGGGTGGGTTGTCTGCTTTGACGCCTCGCTCAGTGAGAAAGTGTCTCTATTTTTGTGTTTTATCGCAGGCGCTGTAGTCACACAAAAAAACAATACAAATGTTGTCATTATTAAAGTTTTTTTAGAGCTCATTTGAACTGGAAGAGGTAGCTATGGGTTGAGGCTTTACCGTACATGCTAAATTAGACCAATTCATCCATGTATGGAAACCAAACATCCCTATCAACAAAGATGATTGGAGTTATGGACTATCCTGCTATCGTATAGTCACTGTTCTGCCTGTCCTGTCCTTTCCATTCGCCTATCTCTGCTTGCTCTGCCTGCCCGCTTCTGGTGAGTTTTTACGCTTTAGCCATGTTACTCCAAGAGCCACCCATCAAACATATAGATAATGTTATGAACAGGAACACTGTCTCATTCAGAACGTGTAAAACTGCAATCTTTAATCAAAGTTACTATATTTAGCATCGAAATCACAGCACATCTTGGGTAATTTCCCTAGCAACGTTCTGACGTTGCCATTTTTCACCTTGGTTGCTTTTGTTGCACACTGGCACACAGAACAGAGAACTATTTGTCCGTTCAGTGTTCGCCCTTGCATAAGGTCAAGCAACACGTTACCCGTCCTTCACTGATCCAGATGAACTCTGAAATAAGGAAATATATTTCAACCGTGTGCATTGGTTTTGGCAGTTAATAGAAGTCGCTTTGGCAGATGTATTTAGCCTACAAGGCCATCATTGCTTTGTTTTTCCTGCTAGCCAAACTAAAGAACGCACAACGTTTGCTAGCTAATACAGCTCACAAAACATTCAAGGTGCCGACAGCTACATAAAGCGCTGGTTTGGCATCTGAGAAAAATTTATTTAGCACGTTTCAACAACTTCTAATCTTTTATTATTTTGGGATTCCTCTCGTCCGATAAATATGTTGCTTTCTATAAGCATGAACAGCGTAACGTGTGACATGTCAACCTCATAATGTTGCTGGGAGGAATTACCCAAAATGCGCTATGATTTTGAAATTGTACCTTTGATTCATAATATTGAACTAATGTTAAACTTTTACAAGTCTTGAACCACAGTGTTCATATTCAAAAAGCTATCTATGTAATGATGTTGAAACCTTGCAGTTTTATTTCCTGGGTCACGGAATGGCTTTTCTGATGGGTGGTGGCCCTTTTTTGGTGGGTGGCCCTTGATGCGAATATGATAGTGTGACACATGTCCCTGGAAAAGCCTGCTGTACCTTCCACTAACATCAACCTCTTCACCCCAGAACCAGGAGCTGAATGCAGGCAGGATTGGCCTGACACTGGTGGTGGCTGGAATGGTGGGCTCCATCATCTGTGGACTGTGGCTGGACCACACCAAAACCTACAAGTAGGTACCATCCCCAAGCCCAACTGCCAGTGACATAAATCACTACATTCTTTGGTGACACAGTTATTAAACTATGTTGCACATGATGCAATTGTGAGTTGCAGAAGGCAGTTACAGTATGTCTATCTAAAGCGTTACGGTTATTTCTGGAGACTTTGTGCGCTGAGGTGGCTTTTTTTCTGGACATACAGTACTCTGCGGTTACTAGAAAGGGAAGTGTTGTAAAGACAAACTGAAGTGTCCTTGAGTTTTAACTCATCCTTTAGATAAGCAGCCTGCTGTACATTCCAAAAATGATGTCCTGCCAGTTCAGATCCAATTAACACAGGTTTGAAGTAACATGCTCTTAATGCAAGTCATTTTGACGAATCAGATTTAGGGAGATTTCTCACATGACTAAGCATTCTCATTTGCTCTGAAAGTCACCCTCTGCTTAACTTATTATCCTCTGGAGAACTGTGATGTGTTCTGATATGCTATTCATACAGGTGCTGGGTTGGGTATGAAACCAATGGTTAGAATCAGGGACATTTTCAGCAAGCTATGAAGTAATTCATAATAAAGTCAACTTATATAGGCTATCTACAGTAAGTCCCTGAGACATAGAGAGAATGATGAAGGTGGGAGTGACGTTGTACATTTTCCCTGCCCATGATACCGGCCTATTCCCTCTTCAATTGTGAGCCTCTGTATAGAACATCCACTTTTATTCCCAACGATGTTCTGTCCTGTGCTTGTTCCTCAGAATGACCACTCTGATAGTGTACATCCTGTCTTTCATTGGTATGGTGCTGTTCAGCTTCACTCTGAACCTCAACACTATTTACCTGGTGTTCTTCACTGCTGGGGTGCTGGGGTAAGATAACCCTGCTTTGTATTTTTTTATTATTTCACCTTTATTTATACAGGTAAGTCAATTAAGAACACGTTCTTATTTACAATGACGACCTGGTTTGTTCTAAAATTGTAAATAAGTTCTTGAAATGACAATTAAGAAGTAATATAGTTATAATTGCCAATGTTGCACATTGTGTCAACATGAAGATCTAGTGAACAGTATGGCGTTAAAAAACAGGCACCTTCTTTTCTTGTCGTTACTTATTTTGTCATCAGTTCTTCTTGCTCTTGTATGTTTTGAAGGTAAACACTCACACACACAATTCCACTTTATTAGCTATGTAGTGGCCAGAGGCTATGTTCAACCAAAACAACGGCATCGCCATAAAGCAGTCTGTTTTCCCTGAGGGCAGCCATGGTTCACTGATGATTTTGTCATTCTGTAGGTTCTTCATGACAGGTTACCTTCCGCTTGGCTTTGAGTTTGGGGTTGAAATTACATATCCTGAATCGGAAGGGACATCCTCTGGTCTCCTTAATGCTTTTGCACAGGTGAGCCCCAAACACGTGCTAACAATCACAAGTCTTTTTCATTGTTTGTGGAACCATGTGTGACTGACTCCAGAGAATTTTTCAGGTAAATACTTTTGTGCATTCTCATACAACACAAAATGTGTCCTCCTCTTAACAGGATATTGTGTAACCTTACCCTAACCACAACCATTTTCAAATAAGTATATATCCACACAGTATATACTTTCTATTCTGATTCTTCATACAGGTTAAGCTTATTTGCCAAGTGGGAAGGCAATCTGTTTTGTCAGTTAGTATAATGCTTGTATACCCTTGACACAATACAGGTGTCCAATGTTTTTTCACTCTCATATCACCTTCTTCCCTCAGATCTTTGGGATTATTTTTACTTTGATCCAGGGGAAACTGACAACAGACTATAACCCCCTGGTTGGGAACCTGTTCATCTGTGTCTGGATCTTCCTGGGTATCTTTCTCACAGGTTGGTTGGCTCACTGCTCTGATCTGTTCTGCTCTGATCTGTTCTGCACTCATCTGTTCTGCTCTGTTCTGTGGAGTATGGATGTCTTCCATATGATTCACCTTCTGCTATGAAAACTGAAACAGACTGAGAATACAATATAATACAATACATAACAATACTATGAAGGCTACGCCACAAATGTTTATGTTTATATATTGTTTGAGGCTCTCTTAATCACTTTCTTTTGTTTTGTTTCAGCCTTAATAAAATCAGAACTGAAAAGGAACAATGTCAACATGGGCATTGACAACAAAACTCTTCAAGCAGTAAGTCACGTTCTCTCCTTTTCCCTAAGAGAGATTTTCTCTTATTTTTTCTTTCTACTGAAAGGTCACCCCCTCAATCACTTGTGACCTTTTCCTTGAATGATGTATCACACGCAGAGGTCAGGTCACTAGTCTGCTTGTTCTTTTACATTGACAGCCATTTTGAAGCTGTCTCATATGTCATGAGATTGCCCACATCAAGACCCGGGTAAACATCAAAAGACAGAACAGTCTTTCTGCCGGGCTTGTCTAATGTCAATCTGTATCATGCAGAGAGCAGAGTGAAAGAAAATAAAACCTTTTAATTCATGTATTTTCAATGCATTGTTTGAAATAGTCTTCAGGCAGTTGAGATGCCCTATGACGTTGGAATTTGGCTCTGTGATTATGCACCCCACTGTGTTGGTTTAATGAACAGTGATTGGCTTATGCCATTGTTACTAGCCACTTGAGTGATGAGAAGACTCTTCTCATGAAAGGACTATGTAAGACTTTAATTAAATATATCTTCCTCCTCTTGTCTTAGGTCACTACTAAGTGCCTATCAGACAAGCCAACCAATGGCGCCAAGATGGACACATCAGTCAGCTTTTCCCAGGAGACCTCACTGTAACCCAAATAGGTCGCTTAACAATCTACTGAACATTTTGGAGGCCTACAGCGCATTCAACAAAGTTTCCTGAGGTTACTTGAAATCTCCATTTTCTCTGGATTGTATCTTGTAATGTGTTATTATGATAATGTTTTTACTGTAGTGGTTTTAGCTGAGCCATGATTTGTTTACAGACAGGTAAACTATAAGCACTCAAATACACCTTTCAGACTTCCCATAGTCCCCCTGCTTCTTCTGCTTGATGATCCACTACTGTCTCTACAATCACCATCATCTCTGGTTCATGAAGTGGTGCTTATTTAAACCTATTTAAGGCATAATACAGAACCACACGGGAGCATAGAATGTAGGATCTCTGACCTGCCTTGGCCTGTGAGGATGATCATTGTTACTTCTTGTCTTGAGATTTAAGCCATTCATACAAATATGGACCAAATATGACACACAAGGTGCACAAGGCATATGGCAAATGTGCAACATGCACAGTCTACTTTTCAGTATATTACTAACATGAATGCTTTTGAAAGTGTTAAAACATTGATACGTTTGTTGAATACATGGCACAGATAATTGTTCTGCCGAGATAGGTAGCTAATGGTATAGCAGCGCCACCTAGAGGGATTTTGTGGAAATACTAAGAATGCTGTGTGGATGATGAAGCACAAACAGGAGTCATAATGACTGCAGCATCACAATTCAAACATCGCCAAACCTTCATAGGAGCTTATATAGCTCAGTCTGTGTCTTTAAAGACTATGCACAGTAGCCATCTCCCAGAACATTTCTAAACCACTATATTGGCTCTTGTATTTTCTTTGTTTTAACAGGAATAATTCCTCTCATCCAATCAATAATCAGAAGATCCAATCCATAGGCCTTTATTTGTTATCCTGCTTCCTGCAGGATATGTGCTTATAATTATTCATATTTGAGTGTCAGAGCGAATGTTATTATTTAGCTACTTATGACTGTAGAAAAAATATTTATTTGGTTGACAGATGTTTTCCTTTCTTTTCTAGCATTTTACTTAGTTCTGAATAATGAAGAAGTACCATTTCTATATGGACATTCATAACATTTCATTGCTTTTTTCTAATTTTGATAATGAACTTATTACATGTTTTATAGCAATGTAGTTATGTCTCAATTATTTATTTATCTTACTTCAAATTTATTCCATTTACCAAGCTCTTGATATTTCAAAGACCACTGAAATTAATAATTGTATTAAATGTAATCCTTGCATAGACACTCATTCTTATTTGTCCCCAATTAAGAATGAGTACATCCAAACTGAACTAATTATATACAGTATTTACACTGCATCGCCAAAAGTATGTAGACACCTGCTCGTCGAACATCTCATTCCAAAATCATGGGCATTAATATGGAGTTGGTCCCCCCTTTGCTGCTTTAACAGCCTCCACTATTCTGGGAAGGCTTTTCACTAGATGTTGGAACATTGCTGCCGGGACTTGCTTCCATTCAGCCACAAGGGCATTAGTAAGTTCGCCCAATGATGTTGGGCCTGGCTCACAGTCGACATTCCAATTCATCCCAAAGGTGTCCGATGGGGTTGAGGTCAGGGCTCTGTGCAGGCCAGTAAAGTTCTTTGATACCAATCTCAACAAACCATTTCTGTATGGACATCACTTTGTGCACGGGGGCATTGTCATCCTGAAACAGAAAAGGGCCTTCCCCAAACTGTTGCCCCATCGTTGGAAGTACAGAATCGTCTAGAATGTCATTGTATGCTGTAGCGTTAAGAGTTCCGTTCACTGGAACTAAGGGGCCTAGTCCCAACCATAAAATGCAGCCCCAGACCATTATTTCTCCTCCACCAAGTGGAAACACATTTCATGAAGCTCCCGACAGACAGTTCTTGTGCTGACGTTGCTTCCAGAGGTAGTTTGGAACTCTGTAGTAAGTGTTGAGACCGAGGACAGATGATTTTTACGCGCAACGCACTTCAGCACTCGGCGGTCCCATTCTGTGAGCTTCTGTGGCCTACCAATTACGCGGCTAAGCTGTTGTTGCTCCTAGACGTTTCCACTTCACAATAACAGCACTTACAGTTGCCCGGGGCAGCTCTAGCAGGGCAGAAATTTGGACGAACTGACTTGTTGGAAAGGTGGAATCCTATGATGGTGCCACGTTGAAAGTCACTGAGCTCTTCAGTAAGGCCATTCTACTGCCAATGTTTGTCTATGGAGATTGCATGGCTGTGTACTCGATTTTATACACCTTTTCAGCAACGGGTGTCGCTGAAATAGCCAAATCCACTACTTTGAAGCTGGGTCCACATACTTTTGGTTATGTAGTGTATGTGCAATACACCATATGGTAGACTGGCGGTTAGAGCGTTGGGTCAGTAACCGAAAGGTTGCTGGTTCGAATACCCAAGCCGACAAGGTAGAACATCCATCAATGTGCCCTTGAGCAATGCACGTAACCCGACTCCAGGGGTGCTGTGCTACTATGGCTATAAAACCACACATTTTACTGCACCTATCTGGTGTATGTGACAATTAACCATCAATTATTATATGGCTTTGACACGCCATTATCTAAAGTCTCTGACAGCCTGATTATAATTTAGCAATGTAATCCACAGTATAGTCAGTGCCAACACTGTTACACTGCAGCTGCTATATAATGTGTATGATGTTGCACAATCCCTTCAAAGTGCCCCAGAGTGTACTGTAAAACTAAGGTGTTTGTATTGCTTATGTTTTTTGTCCTTTGAATTTTGTCCGTGGAAAGGGGCCTCATGGATACTTGCTTATCTGCAGATAATGTTAATTGAAAGTGAAAACAATACAATAAAAGGATTTTCCGCTCAGTATTGTCAGTGGTTATTATTTTGCATCTTTTTTATAACTTGGAGTCAATGAGGTGGTTACAGAAGAGTTGTAGTAATGACTTAGACATTGTAACAACGGTTTCTTCATGTAGTGACCAATATGCAAATCCATTTTAAAAGCATACTGTGTTCTAATAACTTGATGGTTCAACAAATTATGTTTTTTTGTGACAGTATCATAAGTGATTGAAGTGCTAGCTCTAGGTTTTCCCAATACTGGAAAACGTGTAGAGAAAGTTAGAAAACCCAATTAGAATTGGCTGACATTGTCCAGAATATGTGCATATTTGACCAACTAGCCTGTTACTGGAGTGCATATTTTCACATTTCTAAACAAGTAGGCCTAACCTTGATATCCCGCTAGGGTATTTTGATACATAAATAAAATGTCCTCCTATCACTTAACAATACTTATTGGTTCTATGCATTAACAATCACGCCTTTGATCATCTTGGACAATATGTAAGTATGTCCATAAGTTTACTTTCTGAATAGCCACTGACCATTTCACGTCCGACACCAACTGGTTACCTTGAATCAGTGTGAAGTTGTTACATTGTAACAACCTTTATGACAGTACGACTTTAAAAGTGTTGACCAGTGGTGGAAAAAAAATCCCATTTGTTGCAAATTTCACTTGTTGACGCCCTCATCCGCTATCGCCACCAATCACAGAAAGGGACTAGTTCCTTATTTGGTATGAAGTCTACGTAAGTCCGCCTCTCTTTGTTGCTACACCCAATGAAATAATTTAGAACGCGGCTGGCTGCCGGGGTTACTATAGACAGAACCACATAGTGACATCATTTAAGCAAAAAATTAACCATGTGATGGATGACTAAATTACCAAAGAGGAGTTTTCATCATGAGGACAAAGCTTTCGAATAGCCTACTCGATATTGGGGAAATATGTAGACTACGAACGGGTCGGAATGCATTGCAGGGGTTGTCTCAAGCTGTGGGGGTCATACGTTCCAGCAGTGTTCTGAGCAAAGGATGAAGTTAAAGAGGAGCGAGCCTAACCGTGAATATTCTACTACGGCTAACCAGCAAACTACATTGTTATGAATGGTCCACACATTATGCGGTATTTAAGTAGGTTATGCTTTGCGGTTTGATTACTTGGTGGCATCTTTCAGCCTTTTAATGAGTAAAGATTATGCTTAGCTGAATATGAAATGTATATTTTTTTCTGGTGCATTTCTACCTAAAAAGCTTGACATATGCGATTTTTTTCTTAATTTCGTTTATTTGAGTGATTGCAGTATCCGTTATTTGGATGTACGGTAGTGGATATTGGTACAGCAACATGTTATAGGAAGCCTGGGTTATTGACAAAAGCAAGTGGAATCATCACGGGCTGCCAACTGCAGGGACCTCCACTTTTGAATTGAACGATGACTGGACCCAACGCCACTAGCACTTGTTCATCTGCAGCTAAGATGGGGAGGCACCGATCCAAAAGTACCAGTGGCAGTACGTATTGCAACTCGAGCCCGGGTGCTGAATCTGCCACCCTTAGCACCCCCAACAACGCTGGACGTTCATCGGGAGAAGAAGATGAGAAAGATGGGGGTGTGCTCTTTTACGTGAACAGAACTGGTTTTCCCATTGAGGGTGTCACTTGGGAGAGGATGTGGACTCATGTAGCCAAAGTACACCCCGATGGACAAGACATGGTCAGCAAGATAAGGAATTCTGCATACCTTCCCAAAGTAAGTATAGCCTCAAAGCTAGACAGATAAGCAGTGATATTGTGCTAAAAATCCTGTGCAATTACCATGTAATAACCAACACTGACATATGCTTCAAATTGCAATTCAACAAATATCATTTGCAATTCCATCCATGCAAAGAATCCATCAAATCACATGCACCGAATACAACAGGTGTAGTAGACCGTACAGTGAATACTTACTCACAAGCCCTTAACCAACAATGCAGTTTTAAGAAAATATCTACAAAAAGTTAGAAATAAAAGTAACAAATAATTCAAGAGCAGCAGTAAAATAACAGTAGCGAGGCTATATACAGTGGGTACCGGTACAGAGTCAATGTGCGGGGGCACCGGTTAGTCGAGGTAATTGAGGTAATATGTACATGTAGGTAGAGTTATTAAAGTGACTATGCATAGATAATAACAGAGAGTAGTGTTCACAGGAACATAACAGGATGAGTTGAAGATTTCCTCCTGAAAGTCTTTCCTGATTATCCTGTTGAGGAATGAAGCATTAAGGCATGCAGACTATTTCAGCCTGCCCTGGCATCCAACAGGACACTACATTGCCTGAGTAATTTCATCAGAGGCCAGACATAACTGGGACTGAGTGTCACCAAGCAGGGATCAGTGTTGAGAGCCTCTTTCTCTGTCACTGGTGGGAGTGGAACTGTGCTGAGAAAGGAGACTCTGGAGCATTACTAATTTGTACGCCGGCAATTAGTGCATGTGATGGCAAATCCCAAGCTCATAGTACACTGTCAGCTATATAAAGCATATGACAACAATGCACACAGGAATCTTTGTAATTGCCACGGTCTGTGTCCATTCTTGGTGCTGCTTCTGCACTAGTTGTTGGAGCTATGACCAGGGGCTGCTTTGGTGCTGCTGTAACAGTATAACTTTAAACCGTCCCCTCGCCCCGACACGGGCGCAAACCAGGGACCCTCTGCACACATCAACAACTGACACCCACGAAGCGTCGTTACTCATCGCTCCACAAAGGCCACGGCCCTTGCAGAGCAAGGTGCAACACTACTTCTAGGTTTCAAAGCAAGTGATGTAACTGATTGAAACGCTAGTAGCGTGTACCCGCTAACTAGCTAGCCATTTCACATCCGTTACACTGCATCATCAAGGGACAGTGTGAAACTTGCTTTTATGTTCAGTGTCTTATGAACTACCTTTTGGCAGTCCACAATAACAGTAACCTGTAGGCCTGGTCAGTCCTGTGGGATTTCACTCATGTCATTATATACCATTGTCCATCATCTAACCCTCTCCACTCAAGAATAAACCAACACAAACACTATCTATAGTCTATGCCTTTGTGAATAGGTGAATGGTCGTTGTGTTCTGCATTCTTACGCAATACTAGGCGGTAACCCCCGGACGAGCCCTCCTTTCCAATTTGTAAGTCGCTCTGGATAAGAGCGTCTGCTAAATGACTTAAATGTAAATGTAAATGTAACTTAACACTGTTTTGAAAAACCCAAATGGCCCAAAAAGTGTGAAAGGAGAGTGGAGTCCTGAATATCCCAGAGGTAACAGTGACCTATATTGAGGCCTGCTTGACCAGCCTGTGATTTCCAGGTGCAGCCGTTGGGCTAGCTAACTCATTAAAGAGACTGGGCAGTGTTACAGGCAGCTCAGGGATAACCTCAGGGCCAGTGTCTGGGTAACTGTGTGGAGGAACGAATGAGCATTGCACTGCTGTCTGTGGAACTCACATGTATTCATACAGAGCTATAGGCTACAGAGAGAAACCTGTGAAGTGTCAGACAGCATCAACCTGCAGCACACTCTGAGGACTGGAGGTGTGATTAAAGCGTGCCTCGTGATCCATTCATTCCTTGCAATTTTTGCAAGGGTTTTCTGTATTTACCTGTAGTCATTCATTGTTTTGGAAACTTGATACATGGTTCCACTGTCCCACCCATATGGCATGTTGGTAAGACGTTAGCAGATTTGACTCTCGGTCTCCTGAAATACTGTATTTCTCTATGTTCTGCTCTATTGATATTATGGTAACATTACTATGCCATGTCAGGAATGGTAACACCACTGCGTGAGCTCTGTGCCCTTACTTTGCCCTGATTATTTGAAGGGGTTGGTTGTGAGCGAACTAATCCACCATCTCGGAATTGATTCTAGGATAATCTGTTATGGCATAATTATTTTCAAAAAGCTTTTTACAGGAAACAAAACAGGCTTTCAGCCCAAAGCCTCCCATTCTGTTTCAAACTTACCTCATGTGCACCTCATTGCATCACAATAGGATTTGGTTAGTCTGAACTGCATACCTGCATACCACTGCTGGCTTTCTTCTGAAGCTAAGCAGGGTTGGTCCTGGTCAGTCTCTGGATGGGAGACCAGATGCTGCTGGAAGTGGTGTTGGAGGGCCAGTAGGAGGCACTCTTTCCTCTGGTTTAAAAAATATCCCAATGCCCCAGGGCAGTGATTGGGGACATTGCCCTATGTAGGGTGCTGTCTTTCAGATGGGATGTTAAACAGGTGTCCTGACTCTCTGAGGTCATTAAAGATCCCATGGCACTTATTGTAAGAGTAGGGGTGTTAACCCTGGTGTTCTGGCTAAATTCCCAATCTGGCCCTCAAACCATCATGGCTACCTAATCATCCTCAGCTTACAATTGGCTCATTCATCTCTCCTGTAACTATTCCCCAGGTTGTTGCTGTAAATAAGAATGTGTTCTCAGTCAACTTACCTGGTAAAATAACGGATAAAAAAATAAATAAACTGATCTCCAAATGTGGTGCTACTGAATGAAGAATCATTTATGTATTTGTTTTTATTTCACATGCAGTCCAATGGGAGAAGGTTCAATCTAATGTTTTATGGTACCTTTATGGTAATCACATGAAAACCGTAAGCAATCATGCTCTGAACAGGCCTAGTCTCTGACCAATGCCCAACTATCTTCTTGAGAGAGACAGATGCCCAGGGTCTTTGGTGCTGCAGTCACATCTTGGCTGTCGCTATCAGGTTTCAGTGATGTCCCCTGGGGAAGTAAAGTTAGATTAGAGTCACCACACAGGGGACGGCCTGTTCGACCCCCACACGACCTCTCTAAAGCTGGGGAACAGACAGACAGGGGACGGCTGGACGGAAAGGGAGAAAGTCCCTCTTTGAACTACCTTTTAATTCCCACTTGTCCACCTGTGAGGAACGTATGGTACGTCTACAGACAGACAGACCATGCATTGCCAGCCTCAGCCTTGCTCAGTAAGGTCACCAGGTGTTAATACTATCCCACTTACTGCAGTGCTGAAATATAAATTTCAAAGCTTGTCTCCATTTCCCTCTGCGTAATTGTCCTCTTTTTTTTAATAAGAAGTCTTTCACACCTTTATAATAAGGAATTAAGTTGAGTCACACACTCTTACGTTCAGCTCCGGTAGTTCTCTGAGCTCCGCAGGGCACCCTCCTCTTCTCCAGATTGGAGAAAAGGAAAGGAAGAAAGAGGAGCAGGCAGACAACTAATTACACAGGGTGAATTGGGAACATTGTGTGTTGCGCTTCTGTAAACTCTCTCAACACTAACACTGCATCTAAATGAGAATAGAAGTAAAATAAGACACACTTTATAACTCCATGCTTTTATCTTATACAGTACCAGTCAAAGGTTTGGACACACCTACTCATTCCAGGGCTTGTCTTTATTTTTACTATTTTCAACATTGTAGAATAATAGTGAAGACATCAACACTATGAAATAACACATATGGAATCATGTAGTAACCAAAAAAGTCTTAAACAAATAAAAATATATTTTATATTTGAGATTCTGCAAAGTAGCCACCCTTTGCCTTGATGACAGCTTTGCACACTCTTGGCATTCTCTCAACCAGCTTCATGAGGTAGTCACCTGGAAAGCATTTCAATTAACAGGTGTGCCTTGTTAAAAGTTAATTTGTGGAATTTCTTTCCTTAATGCTTTCGAGCCAATCAGTTGTGTTGTGACAAGGTAAGGGTGGTATACAGAAGATAGCCATATTTGGTAAAATACCAAGTCCATATTATGGCAAGAACAGCTCAAATAAGCAAAGAGAAACGACAGTCCATCATTACTTTAAGACATGAAGGTCAGTCATTACAGAAAATGTCAAGAACTTTGAAAGTTTCTTCAAGTGCAGTCGCAAAAACCATCAAGAGCTATGATGAAACTGGCTCTCATGAGGACCACCACAGGAAAGGAAGACCCAGAGTTACCTCTGCTGCAGAGGATAAGTTCATTAGAGTTACCAGCCTCAGAAATTGCAGTCTAAATACATGCATCACAGAGTTCAAATAACAAACACATCTCAACATCTACTGTTCAGAGGAGACTGCTTGAATCAGGCCTTCATGGTCAAATTGCTGCAAAGAAACCACTACTAATGTCACACCCTGGCCATAGAGAGGTTTTTATTCTCTATTTTGGTTAGGCCAGGGTGTGACTAGGGTGGGCATTCTAGTTTCTTTATTTCTATGTTTTCTATTTCTTTGTTTTTGACCGAGTGTGGTTCCCAATCAGAGGCAGCTGTCTATCGTTGTCTATCGTTGAATCATACTTAGGCAGTCCTTTTTCCCTCTTTCATTTGTGGGTTCTTAATTTTGCATTGGTTGTTATTTTGCCCTGCAGAACGTCACGTTCGTATTTGTTTTGTTGTTGTCGGTGTTCATTAAAGAAATAAATAGAATGAACCCGTACCACGCTACGCTTTGGTCCACTTCTTCCCATGACGATCGTGACAACTAAAGGACATCAATAAGAAGAAGAGACTTGCTTGTCCTTTAGTCTGATGAGTTCAAATTTGAGAGACGCAGAGTACTGTAGGTGAACAGATTATCTCCGTATGTGTGGTTCCCACCGTGAAGCATGGAGGAGGAGGAGTGATGGTGTGGGGGTGCTTTGCTGGTGACACTGTCGTGGCTACCACAGTATTCTGCAGCGATTCGCCCTCCCATCTGGTTTGCGCTTAGTGGGACTATAATTTTGTTTTTCAACAGGACAATGACCCTACACACCTCCAGGCTGTGTAAGGGCTATTTGACCAAGACGGAGAGTGATGGAGTGCTGCATCAGATGACCTGGCCTTGATAGAATGCCAAGAGCGTGCAAAGCTGTCATCAAGGCAAAGGGTGGCTAATTTGAAGAATCTAAAATCTCAAATACATTTTGATTTGTTTAACACTTTTTTGGTTACTACATGATTCCATATATGTTATTTCATAGTTTTGATGTCTTCACTATTATTCTACATTGTAGATTTTTTTTTTTTTTACAAATAAAGAAAAACCCTTAAATGAGTAGGTGTGTCCAAACTTAGCCTTCGAAAAGTATTCAGACCCCTTGACATTTTGTTACGTTACATACTTAAATTACTCATGGGGTATTGTGTTTAGATTGATGAGGGGGAAAAAACTATTTAATACATTTTAGAATAAGGCTGTAACAACAAAATGTGGAAAAAGTCAATGGGTCTGAATACCTTCGAATCTACACACAATACCCCATAATGACAAAGCAAAACCCTTTTTTCCCCCAAAATTTATAAAAAATACAAAACTGAAATATCACATTTACATAAATAATCAGACCCCTTAGTACTTTGTTGAAGCACCTTTGGCAGCGATTACAGCCTCGGGTCTTCTTGGGTATGACGCTACAAGCTTGGCACACCTCAAGCTCTGTCAGGTTGGATGGGGAATGTCGCTACACAGCTATTTTCAGGGCTCCTCAGAGATGTTCGATCAGGTTCAAGTTCGGGCTCTGGCTGGGCCACTCAAGGACATTCAGAGACTTATCCCGAAGCCACTCCTGCTCTGTCTTGGCTGTGTGTTTAGGGTTGTTGTCCTGTTGGAAGGTGAACCTTTGCCCCAGTCTGAGGTCCTGGGCGCTCTGGAGCAGGTTTTCAACAAGGATCTCTCTGTACTTTGCTCCGTTTATCTTTCCCTCGATCCTGACTATTCTCCCAGTCCCTGTCGCTGAAAAACATCCCCACAGCATGATGTTCCCACCACCATGCTTTACCTTAGGGATGGTGCCAGGTTTCCTCCAGATGTGATGTTTGGCATTTAGGCCAAAGATTTCAATCTTGGTTTCATCAGACCTTTTGACAAACTCTAAGCGGGCTGTCTAAGCGAGGGTACAGCTGCCGCTACTCAAGTTTACATTGTACTATTTAAGATGGAATCCGCAGAAGAGGAAACAGCGCCACTGTCCACCCCACGGCCGTTCACTGATTGTTGAGTGTCATGCGCCATGGTCATTTTTTTTTGCAGTACATGTACATATTCTGCTGTTCTATCACACGTGCAATGATGTCCCCCCCAAAATACTGTGTTCATTCTTTGCAGTAACTTCTTTGTTGTTGTAATATTGCAAATGGACTTGGCAGTTTCACCATTAAGGATTCCAGCTTTGAGTGTCAATTAAGTTCTTCTTAGACGGTTGTGTTATTACATTTCTATATGTGATGTGGTTGGCTACACTTTGAGAAGATGTCTGATACCAAGCACTAGGAAATCCTTTCCTCAGTCAGCACTTATCCTCATCCTCCCATCCCTCCGTTTGCTGTGGAGAGAGACGTAAAGAGAGGGAGAGAAGAAAGAACTACCCCTGTACTCCTTCCCTGACCCAGCAGAATTATGTTCCATTCCAGGCTCTCCACAGTGGAGATAGGGCTGGCAGGGGGATTGTGTGAGGGATTATTCAGAAATAAGACCCAGCGCAACTAACTGCTGAATATTACACATTTTGTTTGCTTGTTCATTTGCACAGCTTTGATATAAAGCTTTTGAAATGAGCCTGTGTGATGAGTGAGAGCTTAGAACACTATCTGTAGGGGGTAGAGGGCTGATGAGACCTATCTGTAGGGGGTAGAGGGCTGATGAGACCTATCTGTAGGGGGTAGAGGGCTGATGAGACCTATCTGTAGGGGTAGAGGGCTGATGAGACCTATCTGTAGGGGTAGAGGGCTGATGAGACCTATCTGTAGGGGGTAGAGGGCTGATGAGACCTATCTGTAGGGGGTGGAGGGCTGATGAGACCTATCTGTAGGGGGTGGAGGGCTGATGAGACCTATCTGTAGGGGGTAGAGGGCTGATGAGACCTATCTGTAGGGGGTGGAGGGCTAATGAGACCTATCTGTAGGGGTAGAGGGCTGATGAGACCTATCTGTAGGGGGTGGAGGGCTGATGAGACCTATCTGTAGGGGGTAGAGGGCTGATGAGACCTATCTGTAGGGGGTGGAGGGTGGAGGGCACACACACACACACACAAAAACATATATTTGTTCTGTACAGAAACCCAGCCTAAAACACCAAACAGCAAGCAATGCAGGTGTAGAAGCACGGTGGCTAGGAAAAACTCCCTAGAAAGGCCAAAACCTAGGAAGAAACCTAGAGAGGAACCAGGCTATGAGGGGTGGCCAGTCCTCTTCTGGCTGTGCCGGGTGGAGATTATAACAGAACATGGCCAAGATGTTCAAATGTTCATAAATGACCAGCATGGTCAAATAATAATAATCACAGTAGTTGTCGAGGGTGCAAAAAGTCAGCACCTCAGGAGTAAATGTCCTCATTAAGAGTATCTCTACCGCTCCTGCTGTCTCTAGAGAGTTGACAACAGCAGGTCTGGGACAGGTAGCACGTCCGGTGAACAGGTCAGGGTTCCATAGCCGCAGGCAGAACAGTTGAAACTGGAGCAGCAGCATGGCCAGGTGGACTGGGGACAGCAAGGAGTCATCATGCCAGGTAGTCCTGAGGCATTGTCCTAGGGCTCAGGTCCTCCGAGAGAGAGAAAGAAAGAAAGAGAGAAAGTGAGAATTAGAGAGAGCATACTTAAATTCACACAGGACACCGGATAAGACAAGAGAAGTACTCCAGATATAACAGACTGACCCTAGCTCCCCGACACATAAACTACTGCAGCATAAATAATCGAGGCTGAGACAGGAGGGGTCAGGAGACACTGTGGCCCCATCCGATGATACCCCCGGACAGGGCCAAACAGGCAGGATATAACCCCACCCACTTTGCCAAAGCACAGCCCCCACACCACTAGAGGGATAACTTCAACCACCAACTTACCATCCTGAGACAAGGCCGAGTATAGCCCACAAAGATCTCCCCCACGGCACAACCCAAGGGGGGGCGCCAACCCAGACAGGAAGATCACGTCAGTGACTCAGCCCACTCAAGTGACGCACCCCTCCTAGGGACGGCATGGAAGAGCACCAGTAAGCCAGTGACTCAGCTCCTGTAATAGGGTTAGAGGCAGAGAATCCCAGTGGAGAGAGGGGAACCGGCCAGGCAGAGACAGCAGGGGTGGTTTGTTGCTCCAGAGCCTTTCCGTTCACCTTCACACTCCTGGGCCAGACTACACTCACTCATATGACCTACTGAAGAGATGAGTCTTCAGTAAAGACTTAAAGGTTGAGACCGAGTCTGCGTCTCTCACATGGGTAGGCAGACCATTCCATAAAAATGGAGCTCTATAGGAGAAAGCCCTGCCTCCAGCTGTTTGCTTAGAAATTCTAGGGACAATTAGGAGGCCTGTGTCTTGTGACCGTAGCGTACGTGTAGGTATGTACGGCAGGACCAAATCGGAAAGATAGGTAGGAGCAAGCCCATGTAATGCTTTGTAGGTTTGCAGGTTAAGACCTTGAAATCAGCCCTTGCCTTAACAGGAAGCCAATATTGCCACATGTTAATGTTTCCACCACCACCAAGATCAATCTAACATAGTCTTTCTTTGTCATTCCACAGCACCCTGTGCCATCGGTCCCCAACTTCAAGCCCTCCATGTCTGTCCCTGCCTGGCTGCTGGCCATCCAGAACTACATGAAGACACTGCAGTATCCTTTCCCTGCCGAGCACGCAACCTGCCACCTCCCTTCCCTTATCTTCCTCTCATCCCCCGTTCACAGAACACGCTGAGAAGAGAGAAACCACAGCTCCTTTTAGGGCACAGTGTCCTCCTATAGCTCATTGCAGATCCGTGACACATTTCACACTGTTTAATTCACTCTGGAGCCCTGGGGGTTGAACAGTATGTATGCAGTGTGTTAGCTAACTAACACTGTGTCAACGTTTTCAGGTGGGTTTAATTTGTTGTGATTGTAGCCAGGGGAGTGCAGGTGCACCAACTGTCATACTGTAGCTACAGGTGCTCCGTGGGTCTGTAAATAATGTCACAGTACTTTAAAGTCTTCACTCTGTTAACTGCAGGAGACACATTCAGATGAAGAATAGCCATAGTTTTCAAATTAGTTTCAGTTAGACTTGACACATGACAGTGAGGGGGACAAAATGTAATAAATGAGGTCTTTGAGGTACAGTTTAATTTCTCTCAGGTATTCATAAACCTCTAGCCTACAATACATTACATCAACCTGATATCAGAAACATCACCATTCCCCGCTCGCCCAACCGTTGTAAATAATTACAGACTCCTTTGAATGCCCCTTAACTGTCTGTCAGATACAATCACACAGGAACTCAGTTCTTTGAGATAAGGAAAACCAGACCATTGTGTGGGTAAGTGTGGCTGTGAGGCCGTTTCTGTGGTATCTCAATTGGTTTTTGTTTGTGTCTTTACTGTGTCTGCCACTGTACCGAGCCAGAAGAGAGGTCCCACTACTCTGTGAGACAACATCATTTGTCTGTAGAAGAATATAGGCCAGTTCATATGTGGAAAATAGCTGTCCTCTGCCTCTTGCTGTGTCCTTTACCCAGAGTACACATGCAATGTGCATGTACTCTGCAAAGACAGCCAGGACATTTAACGTGTTATCGAAAATATGTAAAAGGGGTCATCGTATTTAGAAGATGGTGCTTTCATTAGTGTACTTGGCTTGTACTTGACACATTTGAAGTCAATCAAACAGGGTTTGTTGTAAATCCTGTTTGAATAACACCATTGTGTCATTGCTTGTATAAGGCACCAAAGGGGACTTTGTATGAAACAAGAATATTCACTACAATCATCTTTGTTCTCTTTCAGGTTGATGGAGACTGCGAGAGAAATGATCAGGGAATCTCTTCCAATCAAATGCCTTGAAGCTGTCATCCTTGGAATGTATCATTTCTTTGTCTGTAGGCACAGTCAGAGATACACATTAACCGATGGGAGTTAGAGCTGATCTGTTTCAGGTCCTGAGGTGCCCGATGAAACCCCTGAAATCAATTAGATGCATTCAGTTGTGCGACTGACTAGGTATACCCTTTCCCTTTAATATTCCCCCTTAGGCCAATAAAACTCACAGATGCCCCTGTTGCTAGGAAACAAGAGTCTGAAAGTTCAAAATGTAACTTCCCTCCTAGCATATAGGCAGGCAGAGCAAAGTTTCTGCAGCGTCTCGCACATTGCCATTTAGAGCTGCTTGGCTGCTGGGCCTTTTCACAAACGATTACTGTCACGTCCAAGCCTGATCTTTCTCATGGGCACAGGTTTATCCTCAGTCAAAACCGCAGGCTGGTATCATGAAGAAAAAGGCCGTGTCTGTTGTGTCTGTTGACTTGACAGGCTTTTCTCTCGGTTTATCTCACTGGGCACAGACGTCAGTTCAACATCTAGCTTTCATTTACATTTGGTTAAGTTGTCAACTAACTTGAATTCAATATGAAATAATTAATTAAATGTCATCATGTCATTGGATTTAGGTTAAAAATAAATACCAAATTCTCTTACGTTAATTACTTTTTTTCAAATCCAATCAGTTGGATTGATTCAACGTCATCACATTGAATTCTTTGGTTGAAATGACGTGGAAACAACGTTGATTCGGCCAGTTTTTGCCAAGTGAGATGTCATAGGCTCAAGTCCAAGTCTGTCAGGTGAGACCGAACCTGTTAACCCTCATTGACAAAGATGATAAGCTCAATGATGCTTTGACTTGCAACAGACGTTCTCTGGTCTCCTAGATGAAAGAGCCAGCCAAGCTGTATGCTAAGATACAAAACCAGTTGATATGTTCAGATACTCACCGACAACACTCAGTTCATGCATTATTAACACTGAGAAAAATGAGAGACTCAGTTGTTACAGCATGGCTCTTAGTTTTGTTCTGTGAATGGTTTAGTCGATGGAGTGTTGTATACTCGTGTTTTCTTATGATACAACCTATGTTTCCCTCCAGATCAACTACTTCAGCCTTGTCTTTGTGTTGAGCTGAGGCCACCAGTAACGTGGTGCATTAGTAGGTCCACCCAAGGCAGATTCCTCTACTACAGATAAGAGGTTCTGAGTACAGTAGCCTAAGATGCTTTTCGCAGAGAGGAGAAACAGAGTTTATGAGTAATTATGAGTAACTCTGTTTCATCAGGTCTTGGACATATTTGTAATGGAACTATGTATGCTCTTATTACTGTCACACATTTAAACCGATTTTTTGTCGTTGCCTGTTACGAGGATTGATAGAACATCAAAGAATTAGGGTAAGTGAGGGCATATCATTTTAGTACTTTAGAAAACAGTGAATGTGCTGGATCAGGGGTCAATGGCAGTCTTGTCCTAACAGAATTTTTAGATGTTTATTGTGAGTTGGTTTTGCCTTTCACTTAATGATTGATATTTGGTTTTAAAAAACATTTTTAAGAGGGGCAGCAGATGGTTTTACTAAAGTGCTGACCCTCCTCTTGACCACACAGTGGTGCATCGTGGATCATATTTACTCTGGGCCATCTTCCACACACAGCATCATGGCGACCGAGCAAGCATGTATCTTAATCTACCACACACTGACAGAGTGTTTGCCATATACCTAGAGATATGCTGTTCTGTTGGAGAAGGGCTTAGGGGGCAGTTAACAGGCGTGTCATTAATATTTGCAACGCTTCCCTGGAGTTTGCCCAGCTCAGGTGTCAAAGCAGCATGAGCTAGTACTGCTGGAGCTAGTAAACACGTCGCTTTGCTTGGTTTCTATGGCAACAATAATCCTCCCCAGGTGATGGAAAGAGCTCTTGCCTGGTGGCAGATAAGAGGAAATATGCTACTATTGGGGTTGGGGTGGATCACATGCCTTGCATCATTGGTAATATGTGATATTTTTGTAGTTAGTTAATGGGGCATTCATTAAGGAGAAGCAATGGGGGGACTTTGTGTGTGTGTACAGTATGTGTGTGTGTCAGTGGCGTGCCGTGGGCCTGGGGCCTGGGCCTTCAGTGAGGTATTACACAGTCCCACCCGAATTAATCCACCTCATTATGATGCCATGGCTCTAGACACTATACATTTAGACAGAAACGCAGTATAACCAGGCGTTGCGTCACCTTGAAATTGACAAATTGACATTTTTGGGTAAACAGTGTTTACCCAAAAACATGACACAATCAATGAGTCTTTTCAATATTTCCCTTCACCTTTTCATTGTGCAGCTCCGTTGCCCTGCACGCGTGTTCTTTGAGCTGTAGATCCACTCCGGTGTCCCCAAAAGTTTTCAAAAGCACCATTGCTTGTTAGTGCCCAGCCGTACTTTGGTGTCTCGTTGCTGCCTTGGTTAGACAACTCAAGTTTGCAAAGCCAGTGTGGCTCCAAACACCAAATCGATCACTTGCAAATAATAGGCATTCCCAGCAGTACAGTTTGCAGTGCTTCTCGGAGCCAAGGAGCCATTGACAGCGCTCGTAGTTGAAACTTTGAAAGTGACGAGCGAACGAAGCCCTTTCCCGCCTGTGACAGGCTTTGTGGCGTCGGGCGACCTCTCCTTACAATGTCTAACTTTTCTTGAAAAGTTTGTCTTGAGAATGGCGTTATAATTATATCCTCGACCAAATCGATATCTTCTCCTCCTTCCGCCATTGTGGGTTGAAAAAACAGCTTAGTAGTACGCGAATTAATTCGTTTATCAAATTCAGTTTCCTAGATCTCCATAGGACCTGCCTCTCAATATTGGTAATCCAATCAAAAGACGTGCACGCACTACGCCTGCTAGCTGGCTCCTGTGTAACACTGGAGCCAGCCAGCAGGCGTACAATAGCCAACTCTAAAGCTGATTAGTTGACACTAAATTTTCATTTCCATTCACTATAAGCGACAAGCGCCCGCACTGTTGATTCTGAAGGCCTGAGGGCAGATTTTAGACCCCTGGCAACACATGATGGCTGAATATGATTGGATAAAAGATCTAACATAAAGACCAGCCCTCCAAATCTCAACCTGGGGCTGGAAGCAGTGCAACCAAGAGGAAAGCTATGAAATGAAGAGTATAACTCTTACTCTGGGGAATAATTTAATACATATTTGTGGGAAAATATATTTTAAAAAAAATTATATTCTGATGATGTTTAGGCCAGCAGAGAAGGCCTTGCAGGCCCTGACGGCCCACCACTGGTGTGTGTGAGTGAGTCAGTGTAGACAGACCCAGCTACCACAGGGGAGGACAGAGGGGCTTTCGTTTTTTTCTGTTGCTCTAACTGCCGCCTCAATGAATAATCACACCAACTATCTGCAACCGACGCCACACTGCGCTCCCTACTCTGTGAAAAAACAAGGTGTCAGAAAAAAGTATTGTTTCTGAGGGTGATTATTTCTACTGTATGTCAGTATTCTACCCACGTTGGGTTTGTTTCTCATGGGAAAACAGAGTGTAACTGACCAAAGTGTTGATGTCAACTACCATAACCTCCTTTCATGATGCTTCCTGTCCTGTGGTGATCTTAAATAACACCTGTCACTCTTCTCTCAAACCTCAAGAGCTCTCTTCTTCAAATGGGATAAGCCCACTTTATTTAGTTGAGGCTTCCTCTGTGAATATTGCTCTACAGGCCTCTTGCTTGTGAAACATGACTCGTGACCGTACACGGACGCTACAAAGATGCCTTTTAACTATGTATGTTGTGGAAGGGAATCCCTATTGCAGCTGTTAAACTGGTCGGCTGGCCCCTATGATTATTTAATGAAAGTACAGTGCTGTGATGTTAGGGGTGGGCGGGCGGGCGGGATGTGAAGATGACGGACAGGTGCTCTGGCCATTGAGAGGGCTTGACGTGGAGAGATAAAAAAATAAAAAAAATAGATGGTTGCTGGTAGCTGGTAGCTGAGAGGAAACAGAGCCAAGCCACAAACCAGTCAGTTGATGCTGAAATGTGCTCCCTCTCTCAGATCCAATGTATTATCTCAACCACAGTAGCAGCCAGCTTGTGTTATTGTTACTGCACAACACTGCAGAGTGAGGGCGCAGCGAAAACAGCCTGCTTATTGAAAACATGAGACGACAACATTACTGATGATGATACGGATGAGTGGATCATTGATCATAGATGCATAATATATGTCTGGATGATGATGAGGTCATTATCACAGAGTACTGCTGAGGCTAATGGTTGGTAGTGGGTCAAACTCTGATCTGATTGACCCTTTCTCAGGCCAGTCAGTTGCTTTTTACTGGTCATTAGGTCACTGACACACACAGTGGAGTTTCATATTCTTGTGTGTGTCACTATAGTGCCTCTACTGCCTCGGGACCTGGACAGTCCCAGATAACCCATCTCCAAGCTTGCCGTGTCCCCCTCCGCCCCCCTCTCTCCTGGGCAGGCCAGATTTGTCAAATCTGCCGCATCGTGTGCCGCGCAGCCACGCTGCAGTGGATCCACAGGCCAGTTACATAAGAGTTCTGGGGAGCCACATACAGAGTATAAGCCCCAGGGACAGGCTAGCCTGGTGTGCATTGTGTGAGACACTAGATGCCACGTTGGGACACACCAGCTATTTATTCCTGGGACTTTTAGGAATAACAGTCTTTGAGTGTCTGGCTACTTTCGAATGAAATATGCATATACTGTATCCTCAAATTTCGTTTGAAAGAAATGTATCTGTTTTGTGATAGTATCCCATCCTATGATGTGCAGAGATGTACTACAGTCTGTCTGCTGTAATGAAACTGAAGCAATGACTGTTACACCTCTCAGCTCCAAGCCCTCTCATTCACTCCCTCCATTAGCTGATTTGATTTAGAGATATCGTGAGTGTGGCTGTGTTTGGGTTCAAAGACAAGCCATTCTTACTAAATCTGCTACTCCATTAATCAAACAGCCAATGCCAGTTAGCTAATGAGTTAATGGAAAATAATATAATGAATTTGTGAGTGGGCTTAACACTGGCTTGGATACGCCCTTCTCTCTCTCTCTCTCTCTCCCTCTCTCGTAAACATCAAGTGATCACCATTCAGGAGACTATTAGGGAGTATTAAATCTCTGAAAAGTTGTTGTTGGTTATGCTACTGATGCTAGCCCCTTCAACCATGATGCTTTTTGCTTTGACCTTCTTATAAATGTCTTTCTTTCTTTTTTCTCTCTCGCTCGCTCTCTCTTTCTGTGTATATAATTACAACCATTTAGTAGACAGCATTAAATTCCCTGAAACTGTTGTTGTTGCTAATGATGCCAGTTAACGTCCTTGACCATGGTCACCCCAGATACCTGACCAACGGGCTGACGTCGGTGGAGCGGTTCCCCATCAGCTTCAAGACCCAGTTCTCAGGGAACCACTTCCACCACGTGGTGCTGGGCGTCTACTGCAACGGACGCTATGGTACGCTGGGCATGAGCCGCCGCCAAGACCTCATGGACAAGGCCCTGACCTTCCGCACGCTCAGCGAGCTGGTGATGGAGTTCGAGGACTCGTACCGCCGCTACCAGCACACGCTGAAGAAGGTGAAGATCGGCCTGTACGTGCCCCACGACCCGCACGTCTTCCAGCCCATCGAGTGGAAGTACCTGGTGCTCAACGCCGCCCGCCTAGGGAGAGAGGACATGAGGAAGGAGCTGGAGAAACATGGCCGAGACATGAGGATGAAGGTGACATGTTGTTGTCCTACTTTCTCACATTTTTCTCCTCTAGGCAGACATGAGAGGTCATATGTGTCAAACTTGATTACTTGACGCCTCACTGCCCTCTTTTCATACATTTCCCCCGTTTAGTATCTACAACACTGTATGTAACCCTGTGGATGCCCAAGTACTATATTTCACCTTTGAAAAATACTCTGAATTTTAGGGTACAGTATACTGTACCCTTGAACTCTGTTAGGTTGAAAATGTTCAACACAATAGATAAGCTCTCTAGTCGACTGACCCGAGGTCATCCCTGAAGGAGCGTTCAACTCGTTTGTGTTGCTTTGGCTTGGCCTCCGTCTGGAACGGCATCATGTCATGGAATTCCCCCTTTGTTCCCCGTCTGAAACCAGGGCGGCTACCACGGAGGGGCGATGGGTGTAATATGAACCGTCAGGGATAATTAAGGCCAGAGTTCCCCTCAGTGGAAGAGAGAGAGAGAGAGAGAGAGAGAGAGAGAGAGAGAGAGAGAGAGAGAGAGAGAGAGAGAGAGAGAGAGAGAGAGAGAGAGAGAGAGAGAGAGAGAGAGAGAGAGAGAGAGAGAGAGAGAGAGAGAGAGAGAGAGAGAGAGAGAGAGAGAGAGAGAGAGAGAGAGAGAAGCTGGCTGGTTGGACCACATCTCCCAGATTTATCTGACTCAGCTGTAGCGTGGTGGTTGGTGGGGGATGGTAGTAAGATGGTGCGTCTGACTATCACAGCAACAGTAAATGTAGGTCATGTGTTCCCAGCTGCCCAGCGCTGGAGAAACAGCCTTAACCTCTGTATTTGACCTCTCGTCAGCTGTGCATAGTTCACGTACATACCGAAAATGTGTCAGTGTATATATAGATATTTCTGGATGCTGAAGAACTCACCTACGACCCTTTTCCTTTTTAGAACTAGTAATAGGGACATTAGTGTAAAAACACTTTTCTCATTTGAAGGAATCAATCTAAGAATAATTTTACAGTGAAAATCCTCAAAGGCTATTCGGGAAATTCATCTAGTGTGTCTTCTATGCACAACACAGACAGAAAGCTTGCATTTTATACAGTATAGCAGAGCACTGTCTGTCCTTTATTAACCCTCCCCCACTACAACACACATCCTTATGTCTATCACCAATCGTATGACTAACATCCTGCCTATGCTCTCAGCTGCATGTGGTTTCTAGAGCACGGAATATGAGCTGCTTCCTGTTTGTTCATTCCAGGAAATCCTTTTCATAATTCTTCTCCAGTCTCCTCCGGACTGTCCGTCAGCAGTGAGCTCTCCATAGGTTTCTAACAGGACAGGGTGACCCTGAAACTCGAATTCTGCTAACCAAACAGTGGATGTTAGTAATATGTTAGTCTCTCTTTCAGTGCCTGTAGTGTGTGTGTGTGTGTGTGTGCTTGCATGCATGTGTGCATGTGTGCCTGTTTGTTTTTGCCTGTGTGTGTGCCTAAAAACTGCCTATATGTGCCGGTGTGAGCCCCGTGGGTAATTGAGTTTGCAGAGGGAGTTGACTAGTGGGCTGATTGGGTTAATGGGGTATCATCACGTTAATGAGGGCACTGCCTGGGAGGCTGTCTTCATTACTGTCTGTTAGTGTTTTTACTAATGAAGAGAGACACTCTCGGCTCTCCTCTCCAAAGTCTCTCCACTCCCCACAGTGTCGTCATCCCCTCTCCTCTTCTCCCTACATTGATTCATAGATGGCGCCTTTACTCACTATGTCCCTGAGATCCCACTGTGTCATTAAAAGTGAACTTCTTCAACTGCTCTCTTTATTGAAGTGGAACTTTTCATTTCCCCAGCCCCATGGCACTGAATGGTGAACATGTCTGCTAATTGATGTTTTTTAAAGCAACTCCTCCTGTAGCTTGCAGCTTTAAACAAAACCAACAACACTTACATATTAGTGCAGTAAAGAAACTGCAGCTCAAACCGGATCTTATACATTAGATTCCTAAGTCTTATTCTGTTGTTTTATCTCAGATCCTGAAGTCATCGAGTGCCCAGTCTCCCATCAAAGAACGGACCAGAGGCAAGTCTCTCTCCCCCCACCGCCGACAGAGCAGCCCCCAAAGACGCCACATCCACCGGAGAGACAAGTCGTAAGTATCCTTGGGATCAATCTTAGGTTATTAGCATCACTGAGACAAAAGGTGGAAGGGGGAATGGCCTTTCTTAGATTGTTTTACATTAACATCTCAACACTCCCTAACAACTAGGAAGAGTTCACATCAGGTTACTTTTGAAGAAAGTTTCCTGGATATCATTAGTTTAATGTTTTATGGTCAAGAATCCTGAGATTAGAGTTCATTTAAATCTTTTCTTAGAGATTTAATTGAAAGTTGGGCAGGTTTTAATTAAAAGTAAATGAATCTAAAGCAAATCAGATTGGATATGCATGAGTGAGATTAATAATTCATATCAACTTGATCATCACAACTATAAAACCTCTCAATATCCCATCTTGATTTCTTGGCTAGACGCTATGATGTTAGAGAGAGATGAATTGGCTGTGTGTATATGCCATGTTTTTCATCCTCTTTTTATATCAATGAGGGCACCCAGCTAGCACATTTGGTTCCTTGGAAGTTGTGGGAACGTATGTTTTTGGTTTTCCATTGGTTCTGGGAATGAAGCCATATGTTTCCTGACCAGTAAATCAGAATGCTTTTGAGAATGGTCTGAGAATGGAAGTGAAATGTAGCCTTTTCTGGGAATGTTAATTTTAAGGTTGCAGGGAGGTTCTGAAAACTTTGTACTATGGTTCCCTGAACATTTTCCTGGGAGGTTTTTATTAACGTTGTGAGAACGGAAATAATAGGTTATTTTGAGGTTTTTGAATAACTTCCTTAAAACATTCACTGAATGTTTCAATTGAGACTTTTAATAACTGCCAGCTTAATTTGGGTTAACTGTTTTGAACTCCAAGCGCATATATGACTAATGAAAATTAATTTGCTTAGGCATTATAATAATAATGCAAACACATTTCTTCTTTATTGTGGCACGGCGTCAGTGAGATTCCAACCTGTGATCTACTGTTCTCTCTCCATGGAATTAGTCCACTGCGCCACCAGGATGGAGCTAGCATGCCATTTTTTTTTACACATACAAAGCTGTTAATTTGAGTCTATTCAACAGACCCCATTTCAAAGGAAGCAAGCACTCATTAAGATCAGGTGTGGCCAATTAGTGGGAGCAGCCAACCTTCCTGAACACACTTAATTAACAAGATAGAGGATAGAGAGAGTTTTGTTTATGCTGAGAATAGAAAGTATATATTTTTTTAAACATTCTTTGAACATTCTTTGAACGTTACTAATGTTTTCTTGTGGTTTTTATGGAAAGTTTTGTTAATGTTCTGAGAGCATGACTTTAAGTAGAACCATGCTGAAACCTGCAGAAAACATTATGCTGAAGTACTGAAATTCCCGCAGAATAATGTTATTTCTTAATATTCTCTCAACGTTCTGAGATCATTACTTTAATGAATTAATTAGAATCATGAGGAAACCTGTAGAAAACATTATGCTGAAGAACTGAAATTCCCACAGAAGAACATTGTTTCTTTACCTTCTGAATTATTTGAGAACATTCCCAATGTCAAACCAGTTGGAGAACGTCCCTAGAACATTACCAAAAATGTAATTAAATTTAACCATGTTTCACATTTTATGAAACGTTCTGTTAAAGTAATGAAATACCAAGAAAATTGTTATTTTGTCAAGTTCCTTAAATGTGCTGAATGTTCCAAAGCCAAGCAACTATCTTGCACCATTCCCAGAACTTTGTAGGAAGTTTGTATGCAAATAATCATTGGACAACTAGGCTTTCACCAAGCTATAAGAAAAATATGGTTCTCAAAACGTTATTTGCTAGCTGGGCATGGAACCCTGACACACTTACTGAAGTTGCTGACTGTAGCCCTTTACACTCGTACCCATATACGGGTTGAAAATGGCAGATTTTGTCAGGAGTAAGAATACTTACTGCACATTTTCCAGGAATAGTCTAATCATGTTACTGGATGTATCTAGAGTATTATCAACAAATGTGGCGAAAAGTACAGTAAATTTAAAATGCACATCAAATCAACCGTGTAATGTTTGGATTCAGTGTTGTGTCAGGTGAACTGATGTGCACTCACCTTTGGTCTAATAATTTTCACATTATCTTCAAACTGTTCACGTTCAATTGCTACCATTGTTATGCATATGAATTTAATATTTAGTCTGTAAGAAACATTTCAATCTACCCCTATCCATATAGGCCAATTCCCACGATTGTAAGGGGTTAAGGAGTTAAGAAAGTTAGATGTTTACTGTAGACGATTGCTCTTCTCTTATCCTTAAACCCCCTTTTCCTGCCTTGCTTCCTGGCTAAAGATCCCAGTTCAGGAAGAGTTCAGTCTGTCATATTCTTATCAGCTGCAGCAGCCAGTTAGAGGAAACAGGGGGCTGAGCAGCAGCACTAGAGTAGATACGGACATTGGCTGATCAGGGTGAACAGCTCATGGTTAAGTTGGAGTTAACGTGGAAGCACACTAGCTTCAGTATGTGTGTGGGGGGGAGGGAGTGAATGTGTGCAATGTGCATTCCAGTGGTATGTAGCCTACGCGTGAGTGTACACCACAGTATGTGTCGTGATGGAGGACCTAACTCAGCGGCTTGGCTGGGCTGACGGTCCATTCTGACAGCACAGCAGTATTATGACAGCCTGCCGAGCAGAGGGAGGGAGGAAGGAAGAAGTTCTGCTGACAACATCTGAAAGCCCCAGTCAGCCCAGAGGAGTGTGTCTTATAGAAGGGAAGTGTCCTCTCCTATTATCAATCACCAGAACTGTTGGAGGATTCAGGATGGAGGATCCTGCCCTGACAGAGAGGCTGCTGGGATACTTGCACTGTGGAGTGTAGAAGATGTTGCCCATCCCCCCAAATCAGATCTTGTCTCATCCTCGATTGGTTAAGGTTAGGAAGGGGGCTAGTGTAATCTGATCGTAGATCTTTGGTGAAGGACAACTTATACCTCAAGCCTGTGCAGAAGGCATCCTGGGATTTATGCATGGACTCTCATAATTCCTCTTGGCTATATTTAAGTTTGCTTTTGACTGAGTGTGTCACACAGAGACACAGCCAGAGGAACAGGACTGGAAGTGTTGTCAAGCTAGTGGTTCTGACGAGATAGAGGCTGGAAGAGAGACTCATCCACTCTCACTGATACTTTATTTAAAACCAAACTAGATTTTGAAGTTGTTGATACAAATAAACACACATAAGTGCGTGGTTCAGCTGTTTGGTCACCCGCACCCTTCCGCAATTGCTAATAACCCATCACACAAATAACGACTATATGTGCACCCGACCCTAACACGCAAATATTGAACATGTGCTGTAGGCAACAGTCAGAGAGAGCGGAATTATTTTTTTTACAGGGGGTGCAGGATTTTTTGCCTAATTTATATATGTTCCTGCTTATAATTTCCGACATTTTGGTAGGCTGTTTGTTAGTTAACTTGTCTATAATTAGATACATGTAGCTTCTCTTCTGTCAGTATATGTTGCCCTAGAAGACTAAATAAACCCTTGCTCAGCAGAATAATGTCGGTAAAGTTCTTTCTTTCATCTCTGCATCTTTCGCGTAGCAAAGACATTAGGGACCGGGGAGAAAATGCAAAAAAAATAAATATGGGAAATGTTTTCTGTGCAAAGTTTCCTAATTATATCAGTTTGACCAGTTGTAAGGAAATAGAATGCTGTGAAAATGACCCAATACGTTTCTGATAAGATTTAAGTTCAGCTTGGATGCATATTTTATGTGGTTGACATACTATCAGCTTTTATGATGCAGATTTTTTTTAAATGTATCCTTTATTTAACTAGGCAAGTTAGTTAAGAACAAATTCTTATTTACAATGACGGACTATACCGGCCAAACTGTTATAGGCCTACTCAGGCTGGTTATAGGCAAACTATCACATTTGACCTATACCGCAGCCTATAGCCCATCTATCCTATTTAAAAAGGACTGAAGACAGAAACAGATCATTTGGTTCCATTTCAACATATTTATTAGTGAAACCAAAGTGCTGTAACATATATACATTACATCAAATAGCCTAGTAAACACACCAAAACTTTTCAAATGTTCAAATCAAAAGGCTATTGCACATGAAAACGTGGACAGTCGGGCATCACAAATTCAGAACCGCTTGACAGCAACATAATAAACTAAAGCACTGATCATTGGGAACGAGATCAGAATAACTGCTAAGGCTTGATCATTAAATGAAATAATGAAATATGTAGCCACGCCTACAAAACTAAAACAATCCATATGTTCAAATCAAAAGGCCTGATTAACATGACATCAATAACGCAGCCACATCCCGAGTCCCCAGTGCAGACACATTCAGATGTAAAAATATGGTTTAATATTTAGTTTAAAAGCTATGACGAAGGCCAAGAGAACAAGAAACACTTTTCAATGAGAAAGCAGAAATACACTTTGGGTAAAAAATAATAAAAAATCTGTTTTCTAAGATGTAACCTACGATGCAATACTCGTGATCATTTTAAGGAGAACAAAAACTACTTAGCCTACATTTGAACACCACCGCAGAAGCTTCGCTATTTGGCATCTTCACAATTAAGTAGCCTAGTTTTGTTGTTTGGCTACTTGAAGAGAACTAGGGCCTATCACTCGCAGCCACCTCTTCCAATGCATTGTGGAAAAGTGTGCATCGAATTCTAAGTATAACATCCTGGCATTTAAACCATATTAGAGTTTTGAAAATTCACATACTATAAAACATTCTATTTTTGCATACTGATAATGTGTCATGCACGATTGCGTTGTTTCCTACTATTCATTGATTTCAGTAGCACATCCCCATATTAAATTGAGCAGCTGTTGTCAAAGCCGCAATTAGTATGGCATCTGGGCATTGAAATGTCACATGCTATTAAACTTTTATTTTTTTCATACTCAAACAGCCTGTATGGGACGCGGCCACTGTTCCTAAATGCGCATTAGCATTCTCTCCACTCCTGTTCCCGAGTCAAAATGTACATTTGGTGTATAATTTTACTGCAAGAATTGCTTAATTCTGCAGGAGTTAATATTTAGACCATGTGAGAGGTTATAGACCTACAGTCAGTGTTCAGATTTCAGTTTCCATTTAACCCCTCTATACTATGAAACAAAGTTAAATGATATAAAGACTGATAGTAATAAGCTTTGAAGCACCTTCAATTCAATTTTGGGCAAAAAGGCAAACTCGTTCATTGAATCAGATGGGTCATTTATCACCAACCCACTGATATTGCCAACTACTTCAATGATTTTTTCATTGACAAGATTAGCAAATTTAGGCATGACATGCCAGCAACAAATGCCGACTATACACAAAAGTATAACTGACCAAATTATGAACAACAGGCATTGTAATTTTGAAAAGTGAGTGTGGAAGAGGTGAAAAAATTATTGTTATCTATAAACAATGACGAGACTCCTGGGTCTGACAGCTTGGATGGACATTTATTGAGGATAATAGCGGATGATATTGCCTCTCCTATTTGCCATATCTTCAATCTAAGCCAACAAGAATGTGTGTCCCCTCAGGCATGGAGCGAAGCAAAAGTCATTCCACTACCCAAGAATAGTAAAGCCCGCTTTACTGGCTCAACTAGCTGACCAATCATTATTGAAATTGATTGTTCGGTGCAAACAGTCAATACTTTTTCTAAAATCAAATACTTTCAGCACGCTTATGGGGAAGGGCATTCAACATGCATGGCACTTCAAATTACTGATGATTGGCCGAGAGAAATTGATGATTAAAGATTGTCGGAGCAATTTTGTTTGACTTCAGTGGGGATTTTGATATTATCAATCATAGTCTGCTGCTGGAAAAACATATGTGCTATGGCTTTACACCCCCTGCTATATTATGGATAAGTTACCTGTCTAACAGAACACAGAGGGTGTTCTTTAATGGAAGCCTCTCCAACATAATCCAGGTAGAATCAGGCATTCCCCAGGGAAGCTGTCTAGGCCCCTTCATTTTTTCAATCTTTACTAATGGCCTGCCACTGGCTTTGAGTAAAGCCAGTGTGTATATGTATGCAGATGACTCAACACTATACACGTCAGCTACTACAGCGAGTGAAATCACTGCAACACAAACAAAGAGCTATAGTCAGTTTCAGAATGGGTGGCAAGAAATAAGTTAGTACTAAATATTTCAAAAAGTAAAAGCATTGTTTTTGGGACAAATCATTCACTAAACCCTAAACCTCATCTAAATCTTGCAATGAATTGAGCAAATGGAAATTGAGCAAGTTGAGGTGACTAAACTGCTTGGAGTAACCCTGGATTGTAAACGGCTATGTTCAAAACATGTTGATGCAACAGTAGCTAAGATCAGGAGAAGTCTGTCCATAATAAAGTGCTGCTCTGCCTTCTTAACAACACTATCAACAAGGCAGGTCCTACAGGCCCAAGTTTTGTCGCACCTGGACTACTGTCTGGCCGTGTGGTCAGGTGCCACAAAGAGGGACTTAGGAAAATTACAATTGGCTCAGAACATGTACACGGAGAGCTAACATTAATAATATGCATGTCAATCTCTCATGGATCAAAGTAGAGGAGAGATTGACTTCATCACTACTTGATTTTGTAAAAGTATTGACTGTTTAATGCACCGAGCAATCAATTTCAACTACTAGCACACAGCTCGGACACCCATGCATACTCCACAAGACATGCCACCAGAGGTCTCTTCACAATCCCCAAGTCCAGAACAGACTATGGGAAGCGCACAGTACTACATAGAGCCATGGCTACATGGAACTATATTCCACATCAGGTAACTGATGCAAGCAGTAGAATCAGATTTAGAAAACAGATACAAATGCTCCTTATGGAACAGCGGGGACTGTGAAGAGACACACACCCATACACATGCTAACACACACACTCTATACACACATACACATAGATTTTGTATTGTAGATTTTGTATTGTAGATACTGTATGTGGTAGAAGAGTAGTGGCCTGAGGGAGGGACTGGTGAAGTGCACCAGTCCCTCCTGCAGCAAAGCACCCCCACAACATGATGCTGCCACCCCCGTGCTTCACGTTTTCGGCTTGCAAGCCTCCCCCTTTTTCCTCCAAACATAACGATGGTCATTATGGTCAAACAGTTCTATTTTTGTTTCATCAGACCAGAGGATATTTCTCAAAAAAGTACAATCTTTGTCCCCATGTGCAGTTGCAAACCGCAGTCTGGCTTTTTTATGGCGGTTTTGGAGCAGTGGCTTTTTCCTTGCTGAGCAGCCTTTCAGGTTATGTCGATATAGAACTCGTTTTACTGTGGATATAGATACCTGTTTGTACCTGTTTCCTCCAGCATCTTCAGAAGGTCCTTTTCTGTTGTTCTGGGATTGATTTGCACTTTTCGCACCAAAGTACGTTCATTTCTAGGAGACAGAACGCGCCTCCTTCCTGAGCGGTATGACGGCTGTGTGGTCCCATGGCGTTTATACTTGTGTACTATTGTTTGTACAGATGAACGTGGTACCTTCAGGCATTTGGAAATTGCTCCCAAGGATGAACCAGACTTGTGGAGGTCTTGGCTGATTTCTTTTGATTTTCCCATGATGTCAAGCAAAGAGGCACTGAGTTTGAAGGTAGGCCTTGAAATACATCCACAGGTACACCTCCAATTGACCCAAATGATGTCAATTAGCCTATCAGAAGCTTCTAAAACCATGACATAATTTTCTGGAATTTTCCAAGCTGTTTAAAGGCACAGTCAACTTAGTGTATGTAAACTTCTGACCCACTGGAATTGTGATACAGTGAATTATAAGTGAAATAATCTGTCTGTAAACAATTGTTGGAAAAATTACTTGTGTCATGCACAAAGTAAATGTCCTAACCGACTTGCCAAAACGACAGTTTGTTAACAAGAAATTTGTGGAGTGGTTGAAAAATATGTTTTAATGACTCCAACCTAAGTTTATGTAAACTTCCGATTTCAACTGTACTTAATGTGTTGTGAAAAGTGTTATGAAATGTAATGTCATGTAATATTTTGAATTGTATATTACTGCCTTAATGTTGATGGACCCCAAGAAGAGTAACTGGCAGCAGCTAATGGGGATCCTTAATAAATACAAATACAAACAGTAGACTACAGTTCCATTGACGTGCCATAGACCTATTTGCCATTGGCCGATCACACAGACTGGGATATGTTCTGGATTGCCTCTGAGAATAGTATTGACGTATACACTGACTCGGTGACTGAGCTCATCAGCAAGTGCATTGAGGATGTGGTTCCCACTGTGACTATTAGAACTTATCCAAACTGTGGATAGATGGTAGCATTTGTGCAAAACTGAAAGAGCGAACCACAGCAAGGTGACTGGGAACATGGACGTATACAGACAGACCAGCTATGCCCTCCATAATGCAATCAAAAAAGCAAAACGACAGTACAGAGACAACGTGGAATCGCAATTCAACGGCTCAGACAAGAGACGTATGTGGCAGGGACTCCAAACAGTCACAGATTATAAAGGGAAAGCCAGCCACGTTGCGGACACAGACGCCTTGCTCCCAGACAAGCTAAACACCTTCTATTTCTTAATTCCTTTCTTTTAATTTTGGGCGATTTGCGTGTATTGTTTTGTATTGTTATTACTGCACTGTTGGAGCTAGGAACATAGGCATTTCACTACATCCGCGATAACAGCTGCACAATATGTGTACGCGACCAATACAATTTTATATTATTTATTTTAAGTCCCTGTCTTGTGACTGTCAAATTTGTAAAGCGCCTCACAATCATCATGCATAACATAGGCACTGCTATCATCCTCCACCACTTCACCAAATCTTTCCCAAACATTACTTTTCTAGCCATCCCTTCTCTTTATTTTCAACTCTCCATTTCGCAGCTTTTCTCTTATTGAATTAAACTCCAACATTGCCCTTTTTGCCTCAGTGGATCGACGTGAACTTTTTCTTCCCATTCCCAAAAGCATTTGGCGACTAGGCTATTTGGCAATGAGGCTATTTGGCTCGCGTAAAGTTAGGCCCTAAAGCTGCTTACACACTAATGAAAGAAAAATCTCATTGTTGCCTATAGATATAAATTGCACAAGAATGATACACTTACGGATTTTTTTATGTATTACTTTCTCTTTATTCAACCCACCCTTCATCCACACAATGTTTCATGATCCTAAACCCGCCCGCCCCTTCGATATAGCCGCAGGGCCTGCGGGTTATGAGTCAACCCACGCATCTCTAACGCACGCACGCACACACACACACACACACACACACACACACACACACACACACACACACACACACACACACACACACACACACACACACACACACACACACACACACACACACACACACACACACACACACACACACACAAACACAAACACACAGTGCCCTGTTGCGATCTGGTAAGATGAGAGCCTTCTTACCCATCCTCCTGGCCTGGTTTGGTGTCCTCTCAGCTGGCAGAGGGCAGGCTGAGGCTGTAATAGGATCTGGGGCTGGCTCAGGGTGCAGCAGCTACAACAGTATTCAGGGAACACAGACATAGAGAGGAGGATCTACATACATGAGAGATGCCTTCTAGTAATCACACTTGTACAGCCCGGCTCAGACTGACTAGATATGTTTTTTTTAAGTCATAGTTCAGCTCAGCAATCCAAAGCCTATTGTTGGATTTTTGTCATGCATGGGTTACAGTATGTTTGTGTGTGTTGTAATTTGACATTGAGGGTGAAACCTCTTTGACATCTGGTATGTGTGTGTCTGTGTGCGTGTGGGCACGCGCGTGTGTGTGCATTTATACACTACGTATTTATTTAAATTTTTAAAAATTATGTAATTTTTATTATTTACCCCCTTTTCTACCCAATTTTGTGGTATTCAATTGGTAGTTACAGTCTTGTCTCATCGCTGCAACTCCTTATCTGTATTGAACACGAGGGGAGACAGAGAGCTGGTTTCAAGGACAGGGCGCAGCAGGTGTTTATTACAAGGGACCACAGGAGGAGGCAGGTAGCTGGGTCCAGGGGCAGGCAGAAGGTCATACACAGGGGGTCCAAAAAGGGAACAGTACAGGCAGGGAAAAGGCTAGTAGCGTAGTCCGGGAGATCAGGCAATAGGTAGATAACAGGAAATTCGATAGGCTAAAGTACAGGCAGGGAATAGGCAAAAGGAGTCGTTAGTGAGGCAGGCAAAAACTATCATACACAGGAGGATTAAATTACGGGAAACCCAGCGCTCCGAATAGAAGTGTCACAAAACAAACCTCACAGTGATGGAGTGCAAAGAACTGAACTAAATAGTGTGTGACAATGACATACAGGTGATTAGAATTCAGGTGATTGGGATCTGGAGAGTGAGCTGTGTTCAGGGGATCTATGTGTTTGAGAGTGTGAGCTGCATTGAGGGGATTTACGTGTTTGAGGGTGTGCGTTGGAAGCAGACGTTACACGTACGGACTCGAGAGAGGCAAAGGTCGAGAGCCATGCATCCCCCGAAACACAACCCAACCAAGCCACACTGCTTCTTGACACAATGCCCACTTAACCCAGAAGCACCGATGTGTCAGATGAAACACTGTACACCTGGCGACCATGTCAGCATGCACTGTGCCCAGTCCACCAAACCCTCCCCTAACCCGGACGACACTGGGCCAATTGTGCGCCGCCCCATGGGTCTCCTGGTCGCGGCTAGCTGCGACAGAACCTGAACTCGAACCCAGAATCTCTAGTGGCACAGCTATTACTGCGATGCAGTGCCTTAGACCACTGCGCCACTCGGGTAGCCACACTACGTATTTATTTGGACAGTGATGGTAAAACTTTTCATTTGGCTCTAATCTCCAGCATTTTGGATTTGAGATTAAATGTTTCATATGAGGCAACAGTACAGAATGTCACCTTTTGCTTGAGGGTATTTTAATTATCTGTTTTGTCCTTTAGAAATGAAAGAACTTAATGTGTCTAGTCCCCACATTTGAAGGTATCATAAGTATTTGGACAAATTCACTTGTGTATTAAAGTAGTCAAATGTTTAGTATTTGGTCCCATATTCTTAGCACGCAATGATTACATGAAGTTTGTGACTCTACAAACTCGTTGTATGCATTTGCAGTTTATTTCGGTTGTGTTTTGGATTATGTTGTGCCGAATAGAAATTAATGGTAAATAATGCATTGTGTCATTTTGGAATAAATTTGATTGTAAATAAGAATAGAATATGTTTCTGAACTCTTCTACATTAATGTGGATGCTACCATGATTACGGATAATCATTAATGAATTGTGTCTAATGATGAATGAGAAAGTTACATAGCCATAACTATCATACCCCCCCCCCAAAATGCTAACCTCTTCTGTTATTCGTAATGGTGAGAGGGTAGCATGTTTTAGGGGTATGATCTTTGTGCATCTGTAAGTTTCTCACTCATAATCATTATTCACGATTCGTTCATGATTATCTGTAATCATGGTAGCATCCACATTCATATAGAAGTGTTCAGAAACATATTCTATTCTTATTTATATTTACAGTAAAGTACATTCTGTACTGTTGTCTCATATGAACATTTTATCTCAAATCCAAAATGCTGGAGTATAGAGCCAAATTAATAGTTTTAGCTTCGCTTTCCAAATAAATACACAGGGGAGTGTGTGGGTATGCAATTCTGAATGTGAGTTTCTTCATGTGCATAATCCCCACTTGAAGTGGCTTGACAATAGCCTCTTACACCATAGTAATTGAGACTAATGATGCACATTATCTTTCCTGACAGACCAAAGGAGTGGGAAGAGGCTCTTCTAAGTGAACAACAGTGACATTTAAAGAGGGCCTGCAGGCTGAGATCTACAGTGTTGTGAAAAAGTATTTTCCCCCTTTCTGATTTTCTCGATTTGTGCATATTTTTTATACTGACTTATCAGATCTTCAAACAAAACCTAATATTTAATCAAGGGAACCTGAGTGAACAAATAAAACAACAATTTCATTTATTTCATAAACAAAGTTATGCAACACCCAATGCCCCTGTGTGAAAAAAGTAATTACCCCCTTACAGTCAATGTGTGGTTGTGCCACCTTTGGCTGCAATGACTCCAACCAAACGCTTCCTGCAGTTGTTGATCAGTTTCTCACGTCGCTGTGGGAGAATTTTGGCCCACTCTTGCATGCAGAACTGCTTTAACTAAGTGACATTTGTGGGTTTTCAAGCATGAACTGCATGTTTCAAATCCTGCCACAACATCTCAATTGGGATTAGGTCTGGGCTTTAGCTAGGCCATTCCAAAACTTCAAATGTGTTGCTTTTTAGCCATTTTCATGTAGACTTGATTGTGTGTTTTGCATCATTGTCTTGCTGCATGACCCAGCTGCTCTTCAGCTTCAGCTCATAGACGCATGGCCTGACATTCTCCTGTAGAATTCTCTGATACAGAGCAGAATTCATGGTTCCTTCTATTAAGGCAAGTCGTCCAGGTCTCATCTGTCCATAGAACATTCTTCCAAGAGTTTTGAGGATCATACAGGTGCTTCCAGGTGCTTTTTGGCAAACTTGTGTCAACTTTTTTGATGAGATAGAGCCCATTATGTCTGGTGAACCAAACACTGCATTCCACAGATAGAACCTCATACCAAAGATCAAGCATAGTGGTTGTAGTGTGATGGTTTGGGGATGCTTTGCTGCCTCAGGACCTGGACGACTTGCCTTAATAGAAGGAACCATGAATTCTGCTCTGTATCAGAGAATTCTACAGGAGAATGTCAGGCCATCCGTCTATGAGCTGAAGCTGAAGAGCAGCTGGGTCATGCAGCAAGGCAATGATGCAAAACACACAATCAAGTCTACATGATAATGGTTAAAAAGCAAAACATTTGCAATGGCCTAGCTAAAGCCCAGACCTAATCCCAATTGAGATGTTGTGGCAGGACTTGAAACGAGCAGTTCATGCTTGAAAACCCACAAATGTCGCTGAGTTAAAGCAGTTCTGCATGCAAGAGTGGGCCAGAATTCCTTCACAGCGATGTGAGAGACTGATCAACAACTACAGGAAGTGTTTGGTTGCAGTCATTGCAGCTAAAGGTGGCACAACCAGTTACTGAGTGTTGGGTTTTACATAACTTTGTTAATTAAATTAAAGTAGTATCTCTTTTTTTTGTTATTTATAAACTCAGGTTCCCTTTATCTAATATTAGGTTTTGGTTGAAGATCTGATAAGTCAGTATAAAAAATATGCAAAAGTAGAGAAAATTCGAAAGGGGGCAAATACTTTTTCACAGCACTGTATGTGTTCAGTACCACCTTTCAATCTGATGGGTTTTATTGTGAGCCTGTTCTTAGACACCCACCTCTCTGCCTGTCACCTCCTGTAAGATATTAGTTATTGAGGAAGAGAGTCTTGTCCAACCCCTGATACGTCCTCAATGTACGTGTCACATTTTTTTACTGAAAAAAACACGACTTCACATGTTGAAATTCACATGATTTCACCTGAAATTTAATGTGAAATCATGTGTTTTTGGAACACTTCACGTGTTCACGTGTGAAATTCATGTGTTTTTTCCCGTAATGGCCTACACGTCCCCCCTAGGGAGACGTCATTGTCCTCTGTCACCAACACCTTCAATTATTCACCACAAACCCAGAGCCAACCAACATAGTCTATCCGAGTCCCTGGCTATGGTATACACATTTTTTTTCAGCCAGCGCCTCAGAAAATGTCATCAGCAGTCAGAGTTTGTGTACAAAGATTGGAGAGTAACATGCTGACCACACCGCTCGCGTGCATGTTGATTTTGTCCATCTACACCAGACGTGATCAGGACACGCAGGTTGAAAAATCTGAACCAACTATATTAATTTGGGGACAGGTTGAAAAGCATTAAACATTTTTAGCTAGCTAGCTTGCTGTTGCTAGCTAATTTGTCCTGGGATATAAACACTGGTTTGTTATTTTAACTGAAATGCACAAGGTCCTCTACTCCGACAATTAATCCACAGATAAACCAAGTTTGTTTCTAGTAATCTCTCCTCCTTCAGACTTCTTCTTCTTTGGACTTGGACCAACTTTAAGGTGTATTACCACCACCAACTGGACTGGATTGTGGACCTCTGTTCATCTTTCAATCACCCACATGGGTATATGCTCCTAAAAACCAATGAGGAGACGGGAGAGGCGGGTTCTATTTTAGCGCCTGGCCTCGCAGATGCTCGTTGACATGCGCGAGCATTGTGAGTGCAATGATTGAATAACATGTATGTTTAAACTTATTTTTCAAAGCTAGCGAGCGAGACGCGGGCGGTGTGGTCAGCATGTTATTCTAGCCGATCTGTGGAAGCCTGCTAATGCTCTTTTCTCTCCATCCATTGCCTGCTCATCGAGCAAAGCCGCCTCAGAGATTTGTAGATGTTGGGTTTGTTTAATGGCACGAATGCTGCCAAATAACATTGATTGGCAAAGACAGGAGTTTTATCCCCACAGTGATTTATTAACACAGTATTAAATCTAATTGGTTAAATGCAGAATGATAGCTAGACTTGAGAGCTTAATGTATCCCTGAATAGCTTGGAAAATCTCCTCTGTTGTGGATGAATGGTTCAGTAGATGTCCCCATAGAAATGTTAGCAGTGCCATGAAAAAGACTGAATATAGAGGTAATGCACTTAAGGGAGTTATCTAGAGCTCTGCTCAGCAGTGGGCTTCAGCACAGCATTATCGTTCTCATTAACACTCAAATGTGAAGCTGAGATAAAGTCTGACATTAACTTCACTTTGTAGACAAAGTCTTTGCAGCAGATGGACTTTTTTTAATTTATTTTTTATTTAACCTTTATTTAACCAGGAAGGGCTCATTGAGATTTAAAATCTCTTTTTCAAGAGCGTCCTGGCTAAGATAGGCAGCACCAAGTCATTACAAAAAAATACAGACAGACAACATGAAAAACTACAAGTAATCTAGTAAAAACCATTCATGAATTCACAAGAGTATAACAATATCAAAAACAGCAAATTAAAAACATTGACAGGTCAGGGAATCAGCCTCAAAATCCTTCATCAGTGATTTAAAAACACCAATCGGGACAAGTTCTTCCAGTTTAAAATTATTTTGTAAGGTGTTCCAAGACGATGGCGCAGAGTACATAAAAGACCTTTTACCAAATTCAGTTCGGACATTTGGAACAGTTAGCAGGATAAAGTCCAGTGAACGAAGAGAGTACCCACCACATTTCTGAACAATAAAAATGCCCAAATAAAAAGGTAGTAAACCCAAAATGGCTTTGTAAATAAAAGTATACCAGTGACTGAGCCTACGAGTGACTAGAGAAGGCCAGCCAACCCTGGTATACAAAGTGCAGTGGTGCGTAAGGGTTTTGCAGTTTAAAATAAATCTCAAAGTGCCATGGTAAAGAGTGTCAATTGATCTCAAACACCGAAGCATTCATATATAAAATATCCCCATAGTCTAGTAAAGGCATAAATGTAGCTGATACTAGCCTCCTTCTGGCTTCAAAAGAAAAACAGGCCTTATTCCTAAAATAAAATCCCAATTTCAGCTTCAATTTTTTTGTAAGTTGTTGAATATGCAATTTAAAAGAGAGGCCGTCATCAATTAGAATTCCAAGATATTTGTATGAGGTTACAACCTCAATCTCCTTGCCCTGACAGGTAGTAACAGGTGAAAGGTTCAGAGGTCTATTTCTTGCTTTAGAAAACACCATTAGTTTAGTTTTGTCAGTATTGAGGATAAGCTTCAATTGACACAAGGTATGTTGAACAGTATAAAAAGCAGTTTGCAAGTTCTGGAAAGCTTTTGTAAGAGATGAGGCACAACAGTAAATAACAGTATCATCAGCATAAAAATGAAGTTGTGCATTTTGGACATTTCTGTCTAAATCATTTATATAAATAGTGAATAAGAGAGGACCAAGTACAGAGTCCTGGGGCACACCATTCAGGACAGACAATTTAACAGACATAAGCCCATCAAATTGAGTGCACTGAGTTCTATCAGACAGATAGTTAGCAAACCATGCAACTGCATGCTCCGAAAGACCTACACTCAACAATCTCTGCCTCAGTATAGCATGATCAACTGTATCAAAAGCCTTAGAGAGATCAATAAAAAGTGAGACACAGTGCTGTTTTTTGTCAAGGGCTTCAGTGATATCATTTAAAACCTTCATGGCTGCTGTAATTGTGCTATGCTTCTTCCTGAAGCCCGATTGGTACATTGATAAAATAGAGTTAGTAAATAAAAACTCTTTTAGCTGTTCACTTACAAGGGTTTCAAGTATTTTCACCAGGGGTGACAGCTTTGAGATTGGCCTATAATTATTTAAAAGAGTTGGATCTCCCCCTTTTAAAAGTGGTAGGACAAATGCTGATTTCCAGATCTTTGGAATTTCATTACATTCCAGGGTTAGATTGAACAGATATGTAAGTGGTTCAGCTATGAAATCAGCTGCCAGATTTAAAAAGCAGGGATCCAAAACATCAGGACCTGCAGGCTTTCTTTGATCTAAGGATTTCAGGGCTTTATGTACCACCTGCACTGAGAATGGCAGAAAGCTAAAAGTTTGACCAGCTCTCACTGGTTCATCCACACAGGGTTGTACAGAGACAGAGGACACTGGTTCATCCACACAGGGTTGTACAGAGACAGAGGGCACTGAATCAAACAGCCTACCAGATGATACAAAGTGCTCATTGAAACAATTCAGCATTTCAGTTTTGTCATATATAGCAACAGAGTCCTTCAAAACACATGACGGTAATTCATTAACATTACTGTTACCAGACATAGACTTAATAGCATTCCAAAACTTTCTAGGGTCATTCAGGTTATCAGTGGTAACAGACATAAAATATTCAGACTTGGCCTTCCTGAGAAGAAAAGAACACTTGTTTCTTAACTGCCTAAAAATAAGCCAATCAGCATCAGAACAAGATTTCCTTGCTTTAGCCCAGGCTAGATTACGGTCGTGAATAATACAAGACAGCTCAGAAGAAAACCATGGATTATCCCGCCCTTTAACCCTGAACCTGCGGAATGGTGCATGTTTGTTTACTATTTGGAAAAACCCATCATGAAAGAATTTCCAGGCAGTTTCCACATCAGGGATAAGCTCAATCTTGCTCCAGTCAAAATAAAACAAATCATGAAAGAAAGCCTGCTCATTAAAACACTTCAAATTTCTCTTACGAATAAAACGTGGATTTGTCTTTGGAACCTTAGTATTTCTAACAGCAACAACAGCACAATGGTCACTTAAATCATTACAAAAAACACCAACCGCAGAATATTTATGTGGAACATTTGTCAATATCAAATCAATCAGGGTAGATTTATCTGGGCATTTAAGATTTGGGCGAGTGGGTGAATTAATCAACTGGGTAAGATTCATAGAATTACAAAACATTTTTAAATCATCAGACACCGGCTTTAACCAACACCAGTTGAGATCACCAATCAAGATCATTTCACTGTAAAGAAGTTTAGACATAAGGTGCGTCAAAGAAGAAAATGCATCACCAAGAGCAGAGGGGGGTCTATAACAGCCAATCACAGTTATAGAGAGGCCCTTTGAAACCTCAATATTTAAAGCAAGAAATTCCAACTGTTTACAAATAGTTTCAGACTTTGCCACACTTACATGGAATTTAGATTTTACATATATAGCCACACCCCCACCTTTCTTAACCCGATCTGTGCGATAAACATTGTAACCACTTATACAAATATCCTTATCAAAAATAGACTTGCTGAGCCAGGTTTCAGAAAACACAATTACATCAGCATCAGTTGATTTAGCCCAAATCCTAACCCCATCAATTTTTGACAACAGGCTGCGTACATTTAAATGAAAAATACCAAAACCAGATCTTGATTTAAAATCAGAGGGGGTTTGGAGACATTGCATATCAGGGCCAGGGTTAGGTTGCACGTTACCTGATATCAACAACAGAAGAATAACTAAGCACCTCTGTTTAATAACCTTGCACGGCTTCTCTTTTTTAAGAGACCTACTGCAAGCGAATTCTACAAGTGAGTTTCCAGACAATACAAAACAGTCATTTAAAACCATTAGACTTTGGTAGTGACACAAATTCGTACTGTTCACATCATGCCACAAATGCATCGGCACTTGGACGAGTGGACCGAGTGAAAAAGAGCGAGTTCCTGCAGACAAAATGTCTAATGGACGCGAGAGTACATTGTCAGATGTACTCACCCTGCGACAATGTTCGTTTTCTCCAGAGTTCAGTAAAGTCAGTGCGCAAAGCAATACCACGTAAATTGTCATTTTCTCTGACCAAAAAACAAGAGGCCAACGAAGGTAAGTGGAGAGAGGGACAGCGTGTATGTGAGTCAATGTGAGTGTTTGCGCGTGTGAGTAGATTGGGTGTTGAGGGCGATAGAGAGAACGGGTTGAGCTGCCACTGACAGCCAGGCGAAGAGCAAAAAGGAGCAGCTTGGACAAGACACTCCGCGGACGAAGGAGAAACTCAGGCCAGCCAGAGATAGGGTTACTTTGGTAAACTTCAAGTAATGAAGTTCCGAGTTGAGGAGGACCCGTGATCTTTACACCAGCAAAAATAAAATAGTTTGCACTACGCAACAACGAAGTTACGCAACCATAAATAAATAGATTATTAGTAGGTTAAAATGTACTAGTCACAAACAAACGACTTGACATGCTGCCATCTTGGATTTTGTTAAACTGAAAAATCAACACTAGGTGAGACAGAGATGAAATAGTCATAACCCACTGGGCACATACTGGTGGAATCAACGTTGTTTCCACTTCATTTCAATGAAATTACGTTGAACCAACGTGGATAAGATGTTGAGTTGACGTCTGTGCCCAGTGGGAAGTGTCACACTGGAGACGAAGGTGTATGAATATTATAAATATTGATTTCCTCCCTAGGATCTTCCTCTCAGACAGGCTGACAGACCCCAAGGCAAACGCTCTGCTTTACCACTCTTCTGGCTGTGTCACTTTCATCTGGCTTCATCGTAGGAGACAGTCATATCGCTACTAAACAATTATTGATTTGCTCTCCAAGAAACCTTCTAGACCCGCCCAGTTTCCCGATATCAAATGCAAGGTTATATTTAAGCAAAAATGCCTGAGGAGGTGTGGTTTTATGGGAAATATACCATGGCTAAGGTCTGTTGCTAGGCATGACACAACCCGTCAAATACCACAAACCCCCCCAAGGTGCCTTACTGCTATTATAAACTGGTTACCAACGTACTGCAATTAGAGCAGTAAAAATGCATGTTTTGTCATAGCCGTGGTATACGGTCTGATATGCCATGGCTGTTAGCCAATCAGCATTCAGGGCTCGAACCACCCAGTTTATAATACTGGAATATGTTAATGCTTGGAAGGAAATCACGTGTTTTACGGAAAAATGAAATATTCAATGATGTTGTTTAGACAAGGAAAGTCAGAGAGGGTCAGATCCGTTGCTTTAGACAAAATTGTCATTGTCATTCCTGTTCGTATCTTCACTGTCTTTCCTTTTTAGCTGTACATTGTAGAGGCAGACTGTACTGCAGCTGGGCTGGCTGTTGTCTATTCTGTAATGGGCTGGGAAGGGCTGGCTGCTGAATGTTAACTGCTGTGTTTGTCCTTTTCCTGCTCTGAGCTTCTGGCCTGTCAGAATACATTCTCTTCCTCAGAGCTTGGAGTCTAGGTCTGCAGCCTCTCATCTGCCTGCCAGCCTAGGGCCCATACATGGAGCCTCAGACACCACAGAGCTCTCTGGCTCACTGACCCCCCATGTCCTGTGAGTCCCCTAACCACCACAGACCACCTCCTCTGCCCTCTGTACCTTCAGTTCTGGGCAGTCATCCACGTTCAGACATGTGGCATAGTCTGCTAACAGTCCTCTGCCTACTAGGACCTCTGTCCTTGTGTTTCCCCTCCACACCCCCTGCCTACTCTCCTCAATACTGGTCAGCCCATACAAGTAACCTCAACCAGAGTGTCCCATAGCCAGTGTGGCCCCCTGTGGCCACTGACTCAACTAACCAGAAAAGGTCACTGCCATCACCTCTGCTGCTTTCTGCTTTGGCATCAGTGAGCATAGACTTGCCTCTCCTCACTTTGCCCCAAACCAGAGTTATCATTGTTCAACAGAGCTCTTTCTTCTATGTTGTGTAATCAGCTTTGAAACCCATGCAGTGGCATGTTGGACTGTGATCCCTACAGGGGATCATCACAGTTGTAATTGTTTTGATCAGGCCTAAAACAGAAAGCCAACCCTCAAGTAATTTGTCCTCTCTCTAAGGGCTTTATTCTGATGACTGGTCAGCAGTGGTGTTTCTTTGTGTTGAGGAATGATGATAATTCCGAGGCTTGTGGTGAAAGTTGGGCTTTTAACAAGGGCTGCTGGGAAGCCTTAATATGAGAATGGTGTGGCTCAGAGAGAGTTGACGCCTGTCTTACTAACTGATCGACTGACTAGGTGCTTTGAGTGTTGAAGCTTGGCCTCTAAGTGTACCCCCTCTCCCTGGAAGACAGATTGCTATTGATCGGAGCAGCAGGGGAGGGAGTTGGAGCGCTGTCCAGGGTACTGAAGAAGTATTATCCGATACTCTCACACATACACGCACACACGCTGGATTGATGGAGTGGTTTGATGTTGAGATGAGTGCTTATTCTCACTATTTCTGGCGGAGGGAGCTGGGGAGATGGGGATCGATGGATGGGAGAGACTGAGCAGCAGGGTTATGGTCAATTCCAATTGAATTTTAAATTCCAATTAAATGATTGAATTCACTCAAGTGGAGAATTTATGTTGAATTCAATTCAAATTTCAACAATCATTCAAGTTATGTAATTGTAATTGAATTGTAGTAAGACTGTTTGGACTTTTTGAATTTGAATTTAATTGGAATTTCATATGTGGAATGTAATATAATTTAATTGAATTAGAATTCAGTATTTTACATTTCCTAGTTAATGGAATTAATGCACATAGTATCAAATGTTGAATGCAGAATTTGTTTTAAAATATTTCTATATTTGCAGTATAGCTAGGCTGTTTAAACAGTGACATGATCAGCCTGAAAGCCTGAGGGAATTGAAATCTAATTGGAAGTTGTGGAATTGTTGGGGATAAAATTGAATTGGGAATTTAAATATTGGAATTTACCTAACATTGGAATTTAGAATAATTTAATTATCTCTGAATTCAAAGACTGATCTGGAATTTGCATTGAATTACATGGAATTTACAGCAAGAGAGAATTGAAGTATAATTGAATTTGTGGAATTAACCCCAACCCTGCTGAGCAGGAAATATACTCTGAGGGAGGGAATGGAGCATGAGAAACACTGACAGGAGGAGTGCCTTCAGGTCTTCGAGCCAAACAGAATATTGAAAACAGACAACATTAGAGGAGACATATGAAACCTTGGTTACTAAGCCTCTTTTTAGAAATACTTACTCTCTTTGAAATGTATTTTTGTCATTGTCAGAGAGAAGGTGCTGTGTGTGTGTGTGTGTGTGTGTGTGTGTGTGTGTGTGTGTGTGTGTGTGTGTGTGTGTGTGTGTGTGTGTGTGTGTGTGTGTGTGTGTGTGTGTGTGTGTGTGTGTGTGTGTGTGTGTGTGTGTGTGTGTGTGTGTGTGTGTGTGTGTGAGTGATAGCAGTGCCAGTGTTGTGTGCTAGAACTCTGCAGGGTTGAGCTGACAGGACAGCACCACCACAGCGCAGGATTATAAAGTGATGTCTGACTGTCTGACTGACTGTCCTGCTGCTACTTCATACTTCACTCTCTCTCTCTCTCTTTCTCTCACTCATTACTCCCTTTCTGTCTGCCCCGTACCTCTCTCTCTTTCTCTAACTCTTCCTCTATTTCCCCCTGAGTTCCCTGACAAACTAAATGTGTGTGTTTGTTTTACAGCTGTCGTGGTAATTTCCTGTATTACTAAATGATGAGAGTTTACAAACCACACACAAGTCAGAGTTATATTTTGAAGTCCATCTTTAATTATATGAGCTTCACCATAGCCCTTTGACTCTCAGATCAATTCAGTGTCTATAAATGAATTCTCTGAGAGTCCTTACAAAACAATTCTTAGTATCTTTTATAGCCAAGATACACCCCTCTCAACTCACATGACGAACCACAGATCTTAGGAACTTCACAAAGAAAGACTTTTACTTGAGAGAGCAGTATCCCATAGCCAGATAGCATTAGCTATAAATTATTGTTCAGTTTGGTCTCTTAGACGAGGTTCTACTTCTCGTTCTTGGTTCTTCATATTACCAAAATAAATTACCTCATCCAATGGCATATATCAATTGTCAATTCTAGATACTCCCATCTCAAATACACCCCCTCTTCTCCCCACTCCTGGAGAAGCTCACTAAGGGGAGTGAACCTCTAGGTCATATACTATGAAAGATAAGTTCAACATCAGAGGGGTGGTATAATGGTTCCAGACACTGCCATACTCCTCCCCGCAATGGGAAAAGGAGGGTATGACTGGCATACAGACATAGTGGAGCCCTTCACATGGTTTCACAGATATATTCACATATGCAAGACAATGGTCAAACCTGACTTCTCCCTTTCTGATATTCTGCATATTACCAGACATGTAAAAGACAAGCCTGACCTCTCCCCTCTCTGGGCCCCAAGTGACATTTTCCCTAGAGGAGAAAGGAAAATGCAACTGCCAACAGTATAGTCTAAAAGAAGACATTCTAATGACAAGTATAAAATAAATAAAACATCTTATTTATCTATGTTACCTAACTAATTCTGATTCAGCTACGACACAGCACAAACCCAATACCTATTCTGGTATCACTCACTCTTACTCTCTGAGCTCAACAGTAGGTATCAGATGCTTCTGACGGTGTAAGGTGCGTGCGTGCGTGCGTGCGTGCGTGTGTGTGTGTTTGTCAGAAAATGCTGCGCCTCTGCTCTCCTCAGCCCAAGGACAACTGCACTATGCTGATGAGAACCTATGGGGAGCCAGTCTACGTGACCACACTTCATAAAACAGTATTATACCCAGGCCGTGACACTAAAGGATGCCCCAGGCTTTACTGACACTGGGGAACTGAATAACTGGCTCTCTACATGAGCAAATGGTTTAGTCAATTATTCCCCATCTTACCTTTGCCCTGTGTGCGACAGAGGATCATCACTTCAATAGGAAGTTATTGAGTGTGTCTGAGGTGTTCAACACAGTTAATCAGCTAACGTGATAGGGCCTTAGTTTGATTGGCTATTTGTCTTTTACTGCTCTAAAATATATGATGCTAAAGCTAATTGGTCCGATCTCTCTCTTTTTGCAGACCTGCAGCTCTGGATCGAAAGCCTGCGGAACTCAGTACTTTGAATGACGGCTACCAGATCCGCATCTGAGACTCATTCTCCTGGTGTCCGCGACTCCCTACCCCCATCCCACCCTCTCCTGTCCATGGTGCTTCTTTCATGCACTCTGACCCCCCCCCCCCCCCCCCCCAGTCCGCCTCACAAACCCTCAAATGGGATATCTATTTAACAGACATTGTGTATATCATATTCATAAAGTATTTATAGGGTTTTACCAGCCTCTTCTAAAAGGGTGAATATGATGACATTATGCTCAGTGCTAAACTGGAGGTTGAAATCCAGTACGAAAACATACATCATAAGTATTTCAACATTGCTCTACTCCTGAAGGACAGTATGCCTTCTGTATACACATCTATTATGTTTTGAATAAAGGACTTATGTCTAAATAGCGGACATCATATCCAAGATCTCTCATGCCTTTAGGGAAGTACATACTGTATGTGTGGGTGCTCTACATTGTTTTATGTAAAAAGGAGATCAACAGTTACACTTCAGTCACATTTACAATGTGAAGCGAGCTTTAAAAGCTGTGAATTTGATGCTGACATCATGTAAAAAAGATCAAATAGTGTGACATATCTATTTTTTCAAGCCCTTCATAAAATGTAAAGATTCTTTAGATTGAATAGTTGTTGTTTTGCCTAAGCCTGTAAAGAATGTTGAGTAGTTATCCGCTGGGCTGAGCTGCAGCTCAGTGTGATGATTAGAAGTGAATGAGAGAGAGAGAGAGAGAGAGGTACTGTAGGCCTGAGGTGAGGGGAACCCAGAGGGGCCAAAGACCAAAGCAGTCAAGCAGAGAGCCTGCTGAGTACTGCGGCAAACCCCAGCCTTGACTGACTGCCTGTTAGCTCTGGGTTAGATTACCCCCTCTGTCTCTGTCGGCCCGCCCTCCTCTCTCACAGATACAGCATAAACCAGGGCTCTCCAACCCTGTTTCTGGAAAGCTACCCTCCTGTAGGTTTTCGCTCCAACGCCAGTTGTAACTAACCTGATTCAACTTATCAACCAGCTAATTATTAGAATCAGGTGTGCTAGATTAGGGTTGGAGAGAAAACCTACAGGACGGTAGCTCTCCCGGAACAGGGTTGGGGATCCCTGGTATAGATCAATTCATGTTTTAAGCAATTTTTCTCGTAAAGAAATCAAAGCTGGTGACAATGATGCTTTGGAGCTTAGCCAGAACATGACCTTTTATTCCAAAAATAATTTGACAGTGACGTTGGTTTGAATCTAGCCTCTGCGGAGTCACCCTAAAACGCTAACATCCAGTTAACGCTAACGCCTATTACGTTAAGTTAGGTTCAATCAAATGTCAACTCTTTTATGCCTCACTATACAGTTGTATGCAAAAACATATGTTTGATAATGTTATGTAGTTCCTAACTAGAGGCCTTTCTTGAAGTTAAGAATGCAACCACTGAACTGAACACCGCAAGACGGACATATCAATCAAATCAAAGCTCCTCATTTGCCTTCTTAACTGCCTGGATGCATTGTCAAAATTGTTTAGAATGTTTTTTATTGTATTCAAAAATCATCATCAGATATGCAGGAGGGTGCCAACTGAACAATATCAGATTTTGTAGCATTTGGTTAAAGAAGCTATGCACATCAAACAGATAATGATAGATTACCGTATGTCTTCCTCAATCCAAATGGTTTCTAGATTGCAGCAGAATTGAAATCCAGTCTTGTTATATTGAATTTTGAACAATATCAGTGCAGTGATGTTTCATATGATCCTTTTTGATTAGTGTGAATTGGTGCTGCTAGTCTGACAGTATACCATTAAGGCCAACATCATTGGTACCAGCCGTCTGAAAGACAACTCTAAGCACAAAACAGCCAGCTTAATATTTGACTTTGGTTTTACAATCATACAGAAGCACAATGCGCTTCTTTTTTACACAATACAATCCTTTGTCTAATCTATATAGGCTAGGTTTAACACTCTTATTGTTAAAAACTGCCGTAATAAAGACTTACCGGGAGAAAAGACTGCTTTCACTGCTGCAAATCTGAGAACTGAAAGATAGTACTTGAAAGGGATGTGGCTTAAATAGATTTTTTACTCATAACTGTTTAGTTTTGAGCTAAATCATGTTATGGATGAGTTCCATTGGTGATTCTTTGCTGTTTCTTGAACAAATATATTACTCAGTACAGTGTTTAATCATGCAGTTTGTTGTTTTTATGATGTGGTGGAAACACATCATAAAACACATTGTTTTGATGATGATGATGATGATGATGATGTAGTATTCTTTGGACGATGCGTGATTTTAAAGAAGGACACTCCACATTGTAGCAGTATCAATTTTCAAAGGCCTTGCTTTGTTAACAGGTTGGACACTAAATAGGCTTGAAACGTTACGTACCATCCAACGGGATACGGTTGAAGAAAAACGGTACCACTCCTCATGATGACTGTAGATGGGTTTTTTAGCGATTTTGTATTTACCAAATGGTGGTTTAAAAATATATATATAAGAATCAAGTTATCTGAATAACTGCCTAATATGAGTAACCTGAAAATAGCTGCCACCACTATAATGCACCACCACCTACTGCATTCAGTGGTTGATAACTTGAAAGGCAATGTTGTTGGGGCTAAGCGCTACTGAATATTTAGCTGTTTTCTAAGCATGATGTAGAACTTTACTTAACCTGTGTTTACAACTGTAACTCAGCTTTTAGATGAGACTACTTTACCTGTATTAAAGTGCATTTCATGAGGGGTGTTCTCTTGGCCTCTTCTCATAAATGGCAATGTAAGTGACTAGAACTCTGGGTGTTAGTGTTCTCTCTATACTAATGCCGCTAGAGCTACCAGTTGGCTGGTAATGTTGTCATATCTTTCTGGAAAGGGCTGATTTTTGTCCCATTGGCTGAAGTGGAAGAGGATAAGTATTGATGGTAGATCAACAGCAGAACTAATGGAAGCATTTCTTAATCCCCGTTTATACCTGGTTCTAGCATGCGTCCTTTGACCTGATTGTGTCCACATCCTGATTGTGCCCACATTTGTAGACCGGTGTATACAATCAAAAGACACATTATGATCTGATTGTGTGGGCACAATTAGAATGTGGGCAAGATCAGGACCAAGGATGCATGTTTAGCGCCAGGTATGAACGAGGCTTCAAAAGCCCTGATGTGGCTAACAGAACTCACTATTCTCTTGAAATGAGCCTTCAGAATCTGTCCCTGTTGTTTTTACATGTATGATGATGACAAAGTGTTATTTTTGCATTATTACCACTGGTGGAAGATGATGTCCTCCCAACTCCTACTGTCACAATGATCAGTTGACAATGTTTTTTATCAACTGTAGCATGTTATAATAAAAAATGATTTATCTTTTTGTAATTCTGTCTTTGTTGTTATTACTTTACACAAAGGAAGGACTAGACCGGGCCGATTTGACCCCATCGGAGTAAATATAAATGCTGAAATTCCAGAATATTCCCCAGTAGGCTATGGTTTCATACTGCACTGATATCTCTGTATATAGTGAGGCACAGGATGCCAGGTCTCTATTAATATGTTTACACCAGCTGTGTGTGACATGCAACGACACAGAGAGACGATTTATAAAATGAATCCCTAATTTCTCATCTCTGAAGCAGCTCATGGAATGCCGGGGAACGTTATACCTCTCTCTCGCTCTTTTTCTCTGTAGTGTATACTCAGTGGTGTAAAGTACTTAAGTAAAAATACTTTAAAGTACTACTTAAGTAGTTTTTTGGGGTATCTGTACTTTACTATTTATGTTTTGGACAACTTTAACTTTTATTTCACTACATTCCTAAAGAAAATAATGTACTTTCTACTCCATACATTTTCCCTGACACCCAAATGTACTCCTTACATTTTGAATGCTTAACAGGACAGGGAAATTGTCTAATTCCCACACTTATCAAGAGAACATCTCTGGTCATCCCTACTGCCTCTGATCTGGCAGACTCACTAAACACATGCTTCGTTTGTAAATTAAGTGTTGGAGTGTGCCGCTGGCTATCTGTAAAAAATATATATATGCAAATGGTGCCATCTGGTTTGCTTAAGGATTTTGAACTGATTTATACTTTTCCTTTTGATACTTAACTATATTTTAGCAATAACATTGACTTTGATACTTCTGTATATTTGGAACCAAATACTTGGACTTTTACTCAAATAGTATTTTACTGGGTGACTTTTCCATTTACTTGAGTCATTTTCTATTAAGGTATCTTTACTATTAATCAATTACGACAGTTGGGTACATTCCCACCATTGTGTATAGTTAGAAAATAAATGTGATAAACCCCAATACTTTCTGACCTTTTTTTCTATCCCTTGTTCCCACTTATCTAAATTACACATTAGGAAATCGTCAATGAGGGTAAAGGACAAGAGCTAAGGAAAGGAATCATCTTCAAAGTATTAGGATTCATCCCATGTCTAAGCAAGAAGATGAGTCATCATCAATGAGGCTGGATCTCACCAACCGTCAAACGATCAGCCTGTGAATGCTTTCATCCCAGAAATCCCACAAAGCAGAAGCAGCAGCTTTGCAATATCAGCAGAACATCACTGAACTCTAAAACCAGAGACGTGAGTCCTAATGGCCTTAATTCACAGTTCACACCACCATGTATTGGTTAGGTGGGGAGGAATTCAGATGGAGAAAAATACAGAAAGACAAAGAACAGCACATTACAAGAACATTTGAGTGATGTGGACTTGAGATAAAACAAGTCAAAGATGATCAACCAAAGCAAGTCGAGTTTATTTGAATGGGACATGGGTGTGAAGTGCCTACTTTTGTTTAAAAACCTTGGCATGTCCCTGGCAAGGAAACACACACTAATTCAATTTGGCCACAGACTTGATCATATTTTGACTAGAATGTCAGCAGTGTCAAAACAGAATTAAGGCCACATAGTGATACACGTTTACAAGCAGCGGTTTGTGTGCTAGAGCAGGGCGGTTGAAAGCACTAATGTGGCCATTATATAAGGCAACCAAATACAATAGATTTTGGAGAGTTGCTTCTGTCACGACAAGAAATTACAAATTCAATGTCCTCAAACTCTGACTTTGTTTCGATCTAAAGAAAAAGAGTGATGTGCAATATTAGGAACAAATGTAAGGATTCTGCAGTGTGTAGAATATTGAAAACACTCCTAACGTTTTGAGAGAAATTGCCTGTCAGGAGGCCGACTCCAGTGATTCTTCATCTAAAGGCAGAGATGACTGTTCTGTTCCTATAAATTAGCTTTTCACCTAACGCACAAGCAGGTTCATCTCTCAAGGTTATGTACCCTGGGTTCATTTCCATTCCTCTCCGGGTGAGAAAACTCTCACTTTTCTCTGATCAGCTCGTGGGAGCTTCTCTGTCCACCTGTGTGCCTTTGGTTATCAAACAATCCCTGGAACTCATTCAATGTAATGTGACATAATTACAGAGCGGAACTATATGCATGTACAGGGTGTCTTTAATTGCAGGTATTTTATTGTGCTAAATAAGGTACAATAGCTGTAACATAATAGCCTTCATTTTCAATACCAATATTATCAAACCAAATAGTATGTGCTCATGTGCATAATGACATAATGAATAAAACATGTAGATTTCTCAGTGCTATTCCTTATCAGCAGCACATTTTCAAATGAATTCATGTCAACATTTATTAAAACCATTCAAATATAAAAATGTCTCTTTTCATAATATCTTCAACCAATGTAAAATAAGATGAAAAATATTTGGAAAAGTGTAAACATCTCGACGCAGTAGCCTATATCTATCCACTAGAGATAGGCCACTGCCAAGTTGCAAGATCATCAATAAATGTCATTCAAATGACAGCCTTTCTCTGTGGTGATATGAAAATATGAGAGACAGAAGCTATTGGTTGCTGGTTAGAGGTATGGGTGAATTCCCTGGTCTCTCCAGTTCTTTGACCTCCAGGTCTGTTTGAGGCTCTGACCCTTAACCCTTGACATCCAGTCTCAGGGGCAGAGGCGGAAGCGGGCCAGTATGAGCAGATGGTCAGAGGAGTTGTGCTCGAGGTCTGTCCCACCAGGACCAGTCTGGCCAGCAGCTGCAGCCTTCGCCTGGGCAATGGGCCCTCTGGGAGTAACATACAACAGGCATGGTTAAAGCCCTGACGTTTCCCTAATGATGTGATCTTAGTGAAGAAAAACGCAGGGTCCTAGTCATGGTTACATAATTGCAGCCTGGGAGACTAATCACCTCCACAGCTCACTGCACTGCAGCAAAGCAGACTGCAGCATCTGTAGAGTTCACATTACAAGAACCACCTTATCATAAATAATATTTTGGATTGTCAGATCCCACTCTGCTTTAAAGTATAAAAATCTACCAACAAATCCTGTGTTGTATGTAGTGTACAGTACCAGTCAAGTTTGGACACACCTACTCATTCAATGGCCTTTCTTTATTTTGACTATTTTCTACATTGTAGAAGAGTAGTGAAGACATCAACACAATTAAATAACACAAATGGAATCATGTAGTAAAAAGTGTTTGAGATTCTTCAAAGTAGCCACCCTTTGCATTGATGACAGCTTTGCACACTCTTGGCATTCTCTCAACCAGTTTCACCTGGAAAGCTTTTCCAACAGTCTTGAAGGAGTTCCCACATATGCTGAGCACTTGTTGGCTGCTTTTCCTTCATTCTGTGGTCCAACTCATCCCAAACCATCTCAATTGGGTTGAGGCCGGGTGATTGTGGAGGTCAGGTAATCTGATGCAGCACTCCATCCCTCTTCTTGGTCAAAAAGCCCCTACACAGCCTGAAGGTGTATTGGGTCATTGTCCTGTTGAAAAAGCAAATATAGTCCCACTAAGCGCAAACCAGATGCGATGGCGTATTGCTGCAGAATGCTGTGGTAGCCATGCTGGTTAAGTGTGCCTTGAATTCTAAATAAATCACAGTGTCACCAGCAGAGCACCCCCACATCATTACACCTTCTCCTCCATGCTTCACAGTGGGAACTACACATGCAGAGATCATCCATTCAAATAAAATAAAATGTTATTGGTCACATACACATGGTTAGCAGATGTTAATGCGAGAGTAGCGAAATGCTTGTGCTTCTAGTTCCGGCAATGCAGTAATATCTAACAAGTAATCAAACAATTTCACAACAACTACCTTATACACACAAGTGTAAAGGAATGAATAAGAATATGTACATATAAATATATGGATGAACGATGGCCGAACGGCATAGGCAAGATGCAGTAGATGGTATAGAGTACAGTATATACATATGAGATGAGTAATGTAGGGTATGTAAACATTATATAAAGTGGCATTGTTTAAAGTGACTAGTGATACATTTATTACATCCAATTTTTCTGTCTCACAAAGACACGGCGGTTGGAACCAAAAATCTCAAATTTGGACTCATCAGACCAAAGGACAGATTTCCACCGGTCTAATGTCCATTGCTCGTGTTTCTTGGCCCAAGCAAGTCTCTTCTTCTTATTGGTTTCCTTTAGTAGTGGTTTCTTTGCAGCAATTCGACAATGAAGGCCTGATTCATGCAGTCTCCAGGTGGTGATCTCAGGCCTGCCGTCCTCTGTCAGGTAGTGGGAGTAGGTTGACGTCAGCCTCAGACTGTGCTCTATACTGGGTCTGGACTCACTGGTGGGACATGGGGAGGGGGAGAGACACACTGTCACACAGGGCACAAGCTTAACTTCAAATGTTAATTAACGCAGACAGATGCTCCTTGAAGTTGGAGCACTGCAATGACTGCACTGGACAAACAATGATGATTATCCAGGGACTTGTCACTTCTCCCTATGAGCAGTTCCACTCGCTTCACGTTAATATTGTATGGGAAGGATTTGTCAACTCTTGTCTCCTCTTCTCTCCAATGCATACAAACAGAGACGGCGAGAGAGTGATGAGTGGATGCATCCGATGTGCAGACGCTGATCAAAACAAATTAGAGCTGCGTCGAGCGGCACAGACACTCAACTGAGAATTCGTAGACGATCGGGGGGAAAAAACACTTCCCTACATTCTGCAAGCAAACGTGCAATCCTTGGAGAATAAAATCAACGAGTTACGTGGAAGATTAAACTACTAACGGGACATTAAAAACTGTAACATCTTATGCTTCACGGAGTCAAGGCTGAACGACGACAATATCAACATTCAGCTGGCTGGTTATATGATGTACCGGTAGGATAGATCAGTGGTGTCTGGTAAGACAAGGGGCGGCGGACTATGTATTTTTGTAAATAACAGTTGGTGCACGATATCTAAGGAAGTCTCGAGGTTTTGCTCGCCTGAGGTAGAATATCTCATGATAAGCTGTAGACCACACTACCTACCGAGAGAGTATTCATCTGTATTCTTTGTAGCTGTTTACATACCACCACAGTCAGAGGCAGGCACTAAGACAGCATTGAATGAGCTGTATTCCACCATAAGCAAACAAGGAATCGCTCACCCAGAGGCGGCGCTCCTAGTAGCCAGGGACTTTAATGCAGGGAAACTTAAATTAGTTTTAACAAATTTCTATCAGCATGTTAAATGTGCAATAATTCTATCCTCCTGATTCCTGCTTACAAGCAAAAATTCAAGCAGGAAGCACCAGTGACTAGATCAATAAAAAAGTGGTCAGGTGAAGCAGATGCTAAGCTACAGGACTGTTTTGCTAGCACAGACTGGAATACGTTCCGTGATTCCTCCGATGGCATTGAGGAGTACACCACATCAGTCATTGGCTTCATCAATAAGTGCATCGAGGACGTCGTCCCCACAGTGACCGTACGTACATACCCCAACTAGAAGCCATGGATTACAGGCAACATCCGGACTGAGCTAAAGGCTAGAGCTGCCGCTTTCAAGGAGCGGGACTCTAACCCGGAAGCTTATAAGAAATCCCGCTATGCCCGCCGACAAACCATCAAACAGGCAAAGCGTCAACATAGAACTAAGATCGAATCATACTACACCGGCTCTGGCGCTCGCGGATGTGGCAGGGCTTGCAAACCATTACAGACTACAAAGGGAAGCACAGCTGAGAGCTGCCCAGTGAAACGAGCCTATCAGACAAGCTAACTACTTCTATGCTCGCTTCGAGGCAAATAACACTGAAACATGCATGAGAGCACCAGCTGTTCCGGAAGACTGTGTGATCACGCTCTCCGCAGAAGATGTGAGTAAGACCTTTAAACAGGTCAACATTCACAAGGCTGCAGGGCCAGACGGATTACCAGGACGTGCACTGTGAGCATGCGCTGACCAACTGGCAAGTGTCTTCACTGACATTTTCAACCTCTCCCTGTTCGAGTCTGTAATACCAACATGTTTCAAGCAGACCACCATAGTGCCTGTGTCCAAGAACACTAAGGTAACCTGCCTAAATGACTACCGACCCGTAGCACTCACGTCTGTAGCCATGAAGTGCTTTGAAAGGCTGGTCATGGCTCACATCAACACCATCATCCCAGAAACCCTAAACCCACTCCAATTTCCATACCGCCCCAACAGATCCACAGATGATGCAATCTCTATTGCACACCACACTGCTCTTTCACACCTGGACAAAAAGAACACCTATGTGAGAATGCTATTCATTGACTACAGCTCAGCATTCAACACCATAGTGCCCTCAAAGCTCATCAATAAGCTAAGGACCCTGGGACTAAACAACTCCCTCTGCAACTGGATCCTGGACTTCCTGACGGGCCGCCCCCCAGGTGGTAAGGATAGGTAACAACACATCCGCAATGCTGATCCTCAACACAGGGGCCCCTCAGGGGTGTGTGCTCAGTCCCCTCCTATACTCCCTGTTCACTCATGACTGCACGGCCAGGCATGACTCCAACACCATCATTAAATTTGCCGATGACACAACAGTGGTAGGCCTGAACACCCGACAACAATGAGACAGCCTATAGGGAGGAGGTCAGAGACCTGGCCGTGTGATGCCAGGACAACAACCTCTCCCTCAACGTGATCAAGACAAAGGAGATGATTGTGGACTACAGGAAAAAGAGGACCGAGCATGGCCCCATTTTCATCGACAGGGCTGCAGTGGAGCAGGTTGAAAGCTTTAAGTTCCTTGGTGTCCACATCACCAACAAACTAACATGGTCCAAGCACACCAAGACAGTCGTGAAGAGGGCACGACAAAACCTATTCCCCCTCAGGAGACTGAAAAGATTTGGCATGGGTCCTCAGATCCTCAAAAGGTTCTACAGCTGCACCATCAAAAGTATCCTGACTGGTTGCGTCACTGCCTAGTATGGCAACTGCTCGGCCTCCGACAGCAATGCACTACAGAGGGTAGTGCGAACGGCCCAGTACATCTGGGGCCAAGCTTCCTGCCATCCAGGACCTCTATACCAGGCGGTGTCAGAGGAAGGCCCTAAAAATTGTCAAAGACTCCAGCCACCCTAGTCATAGACTGTTCTCTCTGCTACCGCACGGCAAGCGGTACCGGAGCGCCAAGTCTAGGTCCAAGAGGCTTCTTTACAGCTTCTACCCCCAAGCCATAAGACTCATGAACATATTGTTGAATGGCTACCCAGACTATTTGCATTGCCCCCCCCCCCCCCTCTTTACACCACTGCTACTCTCTGTTGTCATCTATGCATAGTCACTTTAATAACTCTACCTACGTGTACATACTACCTCAACTAACCGGTGCCCCCGCACATTGACTCTGTATCGGTACCCCCCTGTATATAGTCTCGTTATTGTTATTTTACTGCTGCTCTTTAATTACCTGTTACTTTTATCACTTATTATTATCTTATTTTTTTTCAACTGCATTGTTGGTTAGGGGCTTGTAAGTAAGCATTTCACTGTAAGGTCTACACCTGTTGTATTTGGCGCATGTGACTAATACAATTTGATTTGAAAAGCATTAATATTGAAGGTCTGCTGTGAGTCAGAGGAGCTACAGCTGGTGCAGTACCTGACAGGACCAGATCTCCTACAGTTACCTGACAGAACTAACTGACTATAGGGATCACAGGCACTGTCTGTCTCAACTAAATGATTATTTAACCCTGAAATGCAACCGGGGCTAACTGACCTGTTCATAGTTGCCATAGCTTGTGCTTCAAAGTCCTGTACAGACAGGTTGGAGATACACCCATCAACATCTGGGAGGAGAGAAGAGTATTAACATCACATACAGATCAGAGGAAAGACGGGTGTATTTCCTCAGTGTTGGTAATAGCCTAAAGCTGTTCACTGAGAGAGTGTGGGATAAAAGAGAGAGGGTTGGATGATGGGTTACCTGTAGGCGGTAACAGAGTGCGGGAAACATTCTGTTGCTTCACACAGTTTTGTCTAGCATTGTAAAGCAGCTTGCTGTACACTGTTAATTTCACTATCTATTCTTTACTACCTATTGCATCTTAGCCGCTCTGTCACTGTTCATCCATATATTTGATACTTATATATTCTAATCCCATTCCTTTACTAGATTGTGTGTATTAGGTTTTGTCGTGGAATTTGTTAGATATTAGGTTTTGTTGTGGAATTGTTAGATATTACCTGTTAGATACTGCTGCACTGTCGGATCTAGAAGCATAAGCATTTCACTACACTCGCAATAACATCTTCTAACCATGTGACCAACTTTTATGTGACCAATAAAAGTTGATTTGATGGCAAAGACAGGGCATTCAACCCAGATTGAAAATGAACTACAAATACTGCAGAAAGATGACGATTGACAGAGAGGAGCTCAACGAACATTCTATAACAGCCCAATTTTTAAATCAGGACTCCCGAAATATAATGTTCCTTCTGTAGTAATCAGCTTCAGCCACATAGCTTATTATCCCACTGCAGATTAAGGCTGGGCATGTCGATGATGAAGCCCTCACCTCGCGTATGGGAATGCCGTCGTACTCCAGGCTACTCTCCCTAACAAATTTGTACAGAGGGGACACAGAGTTAAAGTCCCCATAGAGGACGATGGGACAAGAGCTGCTGTCATAGAGGCGGGACACTGTTCTGATTTCTGCAAGCAGCATAGCCAGCTGGGCCAGCTTAATGTCCCCATGCCCAGGGTTTTAAAGGAGGTGTGTGTTGGCCACACACACACAGGCCTCTGGGCTGAAGGGTCCCGTGGGACGCAGTAACAGCACCAAGCCCAGGTTGTCCCGGTCTAGCAGGGGGATGCCCAGGCGGAAGTACTTCACTGGATGACTGGACAGCAGGGAGAAGCAGTCCTTCTTATAGACCCCCGCACAGCCACCAGGCTTGCCTGTCCTCTACTTGTACTCCCACTGGTAACCTGGGGAAGGGAATGGGGGGGGGGGGGGGGAACAACACAACATCAAAGGAAATGTGACATTTCTCATAAACTGTGGGGGAAAATGTACAAAATTTCAATATTTTTGAAAGTGAAGAAAGTGAAACAGGAAAACCAAGTGGTTTAAGAAATACATTCTATGCCTGTGGCTCCCTCTAGTGGTAATGTTACACGTGCGCTCCAATGGCAATATCTCTTGCTTCTTTACGCAGGCGGATACAAGATTTTCAGTTTAAAACAGGCTGAGTTTACAGCTCAAATGAATAGGCCTGGTCTTAATGAATCTCCCATGGGCAGACTCTGCATGTAGACCAATAACGAGGAGTATTAGTTCCATGTAAGGGGCTTTCGTCACTGGTTATTTGGATGTATCAGGATCGGGCTAAACCAGTGCTTTCACTGCTTCACCTCGAGTGCCCACACCGATCGGGGTGTGGGGATTAAGTCTTAACCCTTTACACGCATACCTGTATACACTATAATTGACGTCAGAGCTCAGGCTACGCGCATCACAGTGCTATATTGGTTTTGACTGACAGCAGTTCTGAACTTGATCACCACACGCGACAAGTAGTTGCCCCCATACCTCCCGCTAATTGGGCAACTTTAGCAAATATGTTGTTGTGCGGGAGATGCCGTAAATTAAGATGACTCAATGTATTTTGAAAGATGAGACGTTTAAAACGATAATAAATACTGCTTTGATGTCATACAAGCAAGTCAAATACCCTTGAGTCCAAATGTGCACTTAACATTTCCATATCATAAAACTCATGGCGTGGCAGGTAGCTTACGGGTTAAGAGAAAGGTCCCTGGTTCAAATCCCCGAACCGACTAGGTGAAAAACATCTGTCGATTGATCCTGTAAGTTGCTCTGGATAAGAACTTCTGCTAAACAACTAAAAGGTTACGTAAACAACAACTGTAATTGTGTGCCTGCAGGGTTGTGTTCCAAACAACTTGCTCTAGTTCCTCAACGGCACAGCTAAGAGAGCTCAAAGAAGTACCTTATAGCTGAAGACTCTTCTTTGAGTCATAAAAGTGCATTGAAATTACTTAGGAACCGTGCACAGTTTGGAGAGGAGTATGGAGACACCTAGTCTTTTCACTCAAACCCTTGTCATTTTTTTGTCTTATGTTGCACCTACTCCACATTTTACTGAATGTGTCCAGAGTATTTTCAGATTTCGTTATCAACAAAATGCTGTGAAAAGTACAGTAAATGTAAAATGCACATAAAATCAACAATGCAATGTTTGGATGAAGTCTAGTGTCAGGTGAAATGTAGTCATTTCCTAAACATCAGACTGTTACAAACTCTCCCTCAACGTGATCAACACAAAGGAGATGATTGTGGACTACAGGAAAAGTAGGACCGAGCACGCCCCCATTCTCATCGACGGGGCTGTAGTGGAGCAGGTTGAGAGCTTCAAGTTCCTTGGTGTCCACATAACCAACAAACTATCATGGTCCAAACACACGAAGACAAAGCCTATTCCCCTTCAGGAGACTGAACAGATTTGGCATGTGTCCTCAGATCCTCAAACAGTTCTACAGCTGCACCAAAGAGCATCCTGACTGGTTGGATTACCGTCTGGTATGGCAACTGCTTGGCCTCCGACCGCAAGGCACTACAGAGGGTAGTGCGAACAGCCCAGTACATCACTGGGGCCAAGCTTCCTGCCATCCAGAACCTCTACACCAGGCGGTATCAGAGAAAAGCCCAAAAAATGACCAAAGACTCCAGCCTCCCTTGTCATAGGCTGTTCTCTCTGCTACAGCACGGCAAGCGGTACCAGAGCACAAAGTCTAGGTCCAAGAGGCTTCTAAACAGCTTCTACCCCTAAGCCATAAGACTCCTGAACAGCTAATTAAATGGCTACCCTGACTATTTGCATTGCCCGCCCCCATTTTTACGCTGCTGCTCGTCTCTGTTTATTATCCATGCATAGTCACTTTATCTACCAAAATGTACATATTACCTCAATTACCTCGACTAACCTGTGCCACCGCACACTGACTCTGTACCGGTACCCCCTGTATATACTGTAGCCTCGCTACTGTTATTATATTTTTGCCCCTTAATTCTTTTTTATTTTCTATTTTTCTAATTTATTTATTTTTTACTTCAGTTTATTTTAGTAAATACTTTCTTCACACTTATTTTCTTAAAATGTCATTGTTTGTAAGGTCTACACCTGTTGTATTCAGCGCATGTGACAAATAACATTTGATTTGATGGTTACTCTGTAGATATGTATCTGAAAGAAGTCGCTATGAAAAAGACGCAACAGTTTCTACAAGGCAGAATGTTGAATAAAATCAGATTTACATTTACTTTACCGGTTGTACATGCTGTTGGTCTTTTTGGCAGTAGGCGATGGAGATGGAGAACTTTTTGCAGCACTGGTAGATTATGTCGTTTGCGTTCTCAATCTGTTGACGTATTTCACGTAAAGCACAATATGTAAATATTAGCCGAATGTACTTGGCCGAAGAACGTTTCCTCACAATAAGCCGGAAGTGTTAGCCATCTCTTTCTTCTTCCTATTCGATGAGGTTTAATGGCGGATGGCATCCAATAAATGTTGCATTACCGCCACCTACTAGTCTGGAGTCCAAATCCCTTATAAATAAAATAAAAATAAACAAATACTCTGCCATCTAACACTACACTCACACAACAAAATTAACAAATAAAAATAATAAGAACAACACCACCCTACTCCACTATTTAAATATATTTCATCCTACCTCAGGCCAACAACCTGAAAGAATGTGACACCACCACTTAACACACTCTGTAACTCCTGATGTCAAGTCTCGCACACCCAAATACCTCTCTGCAGCTGCCACTACAACCTCAATTTTATGTGACGTTCCATCCCTGCAGTACAGTTGATAACCATTGCTATAAATGTCCAAACATATTGAAACATACAGTTGAAGTCAGAAGATTACATACACCTTAGCCAAATACATTTAAACTCAGTTTTTCACAATTCCTGACATTTAATCCTTGTAAAAATTCCCAGTCTTAGGTCAGTTAGGATCACCACTTTATTTTAAGAATGTGAAATGTCAGAATAATAGTAGAGAGAATTATTTATTTCAGCTTTTCTTTATTTCATCACATTCCCAGTGGGTCAGAAGTTTACATACACTCAATTAGTATTTGGTAGCATTGCTTTTAAATTGTTTAACTTGGGTCAAACGTTTCAGGTAGCTTTCCACAAGCTTCCTACAATAAGTTGGGTGAATTTCGGCCCATTCCTCCTGACAGAGCTGGTGTAACTGAGTCAGGTTTGTAGGCCTCTTTGCTCCCACACGCTTTTTCAGTTCTGCAGACACATTTTCTATGGGATTGAGGTCAGGGCTTTGTGATGGCCACTCCAATACCTTGACTTTGTTGTCCTTAAGCCATTTTGCCACAACTTTGGAAGTATGCTTGGGGTCATTGTCCATTTGGAAGACCCATTTGCTACCAAGCTTTAACTTCCTGACTGATGTCTTGAGATGTTGCTTCAATATATCCACATAATTTCCCCTCCTCATGATGCCATCTATTTTGTGAAGTGCACCAGTCCCTCCTGCAGCAAAAGCACCCCCACAACATGATGCTGCCAACCCCGTGCTTCACGGTTGGGATGGTGTTCTTCGGCTTGCAAGCCTCCCCCTTTTTCCTCCAAATATAATGATGGTCATTATGTTCAAACAGTTCTATTTTTGTTTCATCAGACCAGAGGACATTTCTCCAAAAAGTACAATCTTTGTCCCCATGTGCAATTGCAAACTGTAGTCTGGCTTTTTTATGGCGGTTTTGGAGAAGTGGCTTCTTCCTTGCTGAGCGGCCTTTCAGGTTATGTCGATATAGGACTCGTTTTACTGTGGATATAGATACTTTTGTACCTGTTTCCTCCAGTATCTTCAGAAGGTCCTTTGCTGTTGTTCTGGGATTGATTTGCACTTTTCACACCAAAGTACGTTCATCTCTAGGAGACAGAGCGCGTCTCCTTCCTGAGCGGTATGACGGCTGCGTGGTCCCGTGATGTTTATACTTGCGTACTATTGTTTGTACAGATGAACGTGGTACCTTCAGACGTTTTTGAAGTTGCTCCCAAGGATGAACCAGACTTGTGGAGGTCTACAATTTTTTTGGCAGATTTCTTTTGATTTTCTCATCATGTCAAGCAAATAGGCACTGAGTTTGAAGGTAGGCCTTGAAATATATCCACAGGTACACCTCCAATTGACTCAAATTATGTCAATTAGCCTATCAGAAGCTTCTAAAGACATGACATCATTTTCTGGAATTTTCCAAGCTGTTTAAAGGCACAGTCAACTTAGTGTATGTAAACTTCTGACCCACTGGAATTGTGATACAGTGATTTATAAGTGAAATAATCTGTCTGCAAACAATTGTTGGAAAAATTACTTGTGTCATGCACAAAGTAGATGTCCTAACCGACTTGCCAAAACTATAGTTTTTTTAACAAGACATTTGTGGAGTGGTTGAAAAACAAGTTTTAATGACTCCAACCTAAGTGTATGTAAACTTCCGGCTTCAACTGTATATCACTTGTTGGCCTATCCCTCTGTACTGGTACATATCTACTACTCACATCACTCCTCTCAGGATCCCTCCACCTTGCCCCATCTTCCTCTACTTTCTTCACTGCCTCAGCATATGACAACTTCTGCACTACTCTAACCCTTGAAACCTCACCCTGCCTCTCTTGCACTGGACATTAATGATCCCCACGGGCACCCCTTCAATTAACACATACCACTACTTTCCCCAGTGCTGCATATTCCGTTGTCTCATGCCCTTCTGCACACTTCTCACACCTAGGAACCTCCCTCCTAACAACACACTGCTGCCACATGCCCATAAGCTTGACACCTGTAACAACGTAACGTATTCGGCACAAAAGCTTGTACATGTTAACTTACATATCCTAACATCACTTTGTCGGGCAAAGACTCAACATCAAAACTCAAAAGAACAGACAATGACTCTTCTGTTTCACCACTCATGCCTGTGTTGCACCAAATGACGAGCATCACAAACACCGTGAATCTTCCCCTTCAGTTGGTCAACTTTTATATTTACTGCTACCCCAGTAATCACTCCTTTAAAACCTCTTAAGGATTGGACACTTTTTTTTCAATTTTCGCCTAAAATGACATACACAAATCTAACTGCCTGTAGCTCAGGCCCTGAAGCAAGGATATGCATTGGTACCATTTGAAAGGAAACACTTTGAAGTTTGTGGAAATGTGAAAGGAATGTAGGAGAATATAACACATTAGATCTGATAAAAGATAAAACAAAGAAAAAAACAACCGTTCAATTTTTTGTACCATCATCTTTGAAATGCAAGAGAAAGACCATAATGTATTATTCCAGCCCAGCTACAATTTAGATATTGGCCACTAGATGGCAGCAGTGTATGTGCAACGTTTTAGATTGATCCAATGAACCATTGCATTTATGTTCAAAATTTTGTATCAAGACTGCCTAAATGTGCTTAATTTATTTATTAATAACTTTCATGTTCAAAACTGTGCACTCTCCTCAAACAATAGCATTGTGTTCTTTCACTGTAATAGCTACTGTAAATTGGACAGTACAGTTAGATTAACAAGAATGTAAGAAAATACATTGTGACAAATAACATTTGATTTGATTTTCTTTTCATTTTATCTTGTTTTTTCTACCTGTCCAGTTGGTGGCTGCAATACACCTTTTTGGGTTGTAGTCCGCCATAAAACCACAAAAGAAGAAGAAGAAGAAGAAGAAGCTCAGAGGGGAAATCACCTGATTCATTGAATAGAGGCGCCTACCCTTTGTTAGATATAAACAAGTTAAATCTTAAATTTTAACATTGCTAATTACATTTTAAATGAACCTTTTGATATTGTGTGGATTGTGACCGTATAACTCTGCCTATAAATTAAAGTGTTCCAACCATAACAGTTGTTAGGCTTTCAGCCCAGGAGACGATAGTGGGAAGATGGTGGAAACTAAGGTTTTGTTTGAAACTGCTAGTGAGTCGGGTGAAGACAATAGCACAGAAAGTGAGAATGAGTGGGTTACTGTGGCAAAGAAAAAGGGAAACGAGAAGTAAAGCTATCATGGAAAAAATAAATCTCTAGACTAGTTTTTAATCAGAGTGAGGGTTTTGGATCAATACTACTTGGGAAATCTGTTTAACGTCTCGAGGAAATTCTGGAATGTGTCGGAAGAAAGTGTGGAGTCGGTGAGAGTCACAAGAATCTTATTTAGATTTTTTTGTGTGTCTGCGGAGCAGAAGAAGCGTGTTTTAAGACTCAAAAAGATATCAGAGTGGAATGTTTCCTGCATGGATTTTCGTAGCAGGGTGCCTATCAAGGGGGTTATTTCTGGGGTGGCACAAGAAGTAAAGGCAGGATATAGGATATAAGGATATAACTGAAGAAACCGATGGAGTGGTTGGTGCACGTCGACTGACCTGTATGGTAGATGGAGAAAATAAATTCACTTCATCCATGCTACTGTTCTTAGATGAAGAGTCTCTCCCTTCTCATATAAAGTTAGGATTCAAGAGATACCCTATTAGAGCTTTTGCGCACAACCCGTTAGTTTCATAAATGTAAAAGATTTGGTCATGTGTCAGAAGGGAAGAATATCGTATGCCAGATGAAGTGAAATGCTGCAGTTGTGGAGGTGAATATGTGCCTGAATTCCTGGAGTGCCCTGTTCAGGTGAAGGAGACTGAGGTGGCAAGAGTAAGGAGTGTCCAGCGTGTCTCCTATCTGGAGGTGGTGAGAAGATTGGAAGGAACGAGTGGCAGGGAAGAAACAATGGTAGTAGAGCCTCCACGACCAGTGAAGGTTTCTCATCAACCGAGTGAAAGTGAAATGCTTCATGTTAAAAGGTGGACTTTGTTTTATTTATTGCAATAGTCATAAACTGTACAGCGCAAGCGGAGAAGAAGTCCAAGAAAATTGGAATCATTGAAGGGAGCTGAACGTTTTTTGTGTCTTCGTGATTTCACAGCCGAGGCCATGCAAGAAATCCTGTTGGTGAATGTTCCGCCATCACAGGCCTCTGAGCCGTGTAGGGAGGTATTTTGTAGTTGACTGTGATTGAAGAAGTGGGATGGGTTTTGTTAGTTGATGTGTTTAATTTTGTATGATGCCGGGCGGCAGGGTAACCTAGTGGTTAGAGCGTTGGGCTAGTAACCGAAAGGTTGCAAGTTCAAATCCCTGAGCTGGCAAGGTACAAATCTGTAGTTCTGCCCCTGAACAAGGCAGTTAACCCACTGTTCCTAGGCAGTTATTGAAAATAAGAATTTGTTCTTAACTGACTTGCCTAGTTAAATAAAAAATAAAAAAAACACCTTTGAAGCTGGCAAAAGGTAATGTTCATAAAGAGATGTTGAAATGTTCCAATTTGTAAGTCGCTCTGGATAAGAGCGTCTGTTAAATGTAATGATGTTGTTTTCCCCCTTTACCACGTTTTTTTATTTTCTCATTCAATACCTCGTCCAGCTGGTGGCGGTAATGCACCATTAATATTGGATGCCAACTTCCGTTAAACCCCATCGAAGAAAAAGAAGATAAGAGCGGAGGGACCTCAGGGACCGTCATAGCCCACCCATCTGTGGGGAAAACAACCGGTGGTTACCTAGGTTATCCCATAGCAAAAAGTTGACCTTTTTCAAACGCCATTTTATTGTTATCTGCTTGTTTTAGTCAGTTACAAAACGAAATGTTCCATGTCCAAAGATTACTTTCTATAAAAACGAAGAGACTTGCACACTCCATATAACCTACCAGTAATTTAACAGTGATGCCGAAACACCAACGTTTCGGCATCACTGTGCCGTCTTCAGCGTAGTCAGCACCTCTACACTAAATCATTTTCTCTGGGTGTGTGCCAGTTCATGCTTTTAATAAAGATTACTTTTCAACATTACCTGCTACTGAGTGTTCTCAATACTTAGAAAAACATAATATTGACTGTAGGGCCTCCCTCATGCCCCTTTTCATGATGGTGCTAGCAGCCACATCAGTGAGTGCTGGCTAGCTAGCAACCAGTCCAGAACATCAAGCTAGCCAAGACCAACCACACAAGCAAATGGACTATACAGCTACAAGTAGTGTACAAACACACTATACCAAACCAAGTTAAATGTACAGAACCAGTCAAAAGTTTGGACACACCTACTCATTCAAGGGTTTATCTTTATTTTCAGTATTTTCTACATTGTAGAATAATAGTGAAGACATTAAAACTATGAAATAACACATATGGAATCATGTAGTAAACCAAAGAAGTGTAAAACAAAACAAAATATATTTTAGATTTTAGATTCTTCAAAGTAGCCACCCTTTGCATTGATGACAGCTTTGCATTCTCTCAACCAGCTCCTCCTGGAATGCTTTTCCAACAGTCTTGAAGGAGTTCCCACATATGCTGAGCATTTGTTGGCTGCTTTTCCTTCACTCTGCGGTCCAACTCATCCCTAACCATCGCAATTGGGTTGAGGTCAGGTGATTGTGGAGGCCAGGTAATCTGATGCAGCACTCCATCACTCTCCGTCGTGGTCAAATAGCCTTTACACAGCCTGGAGGTGTGTTAGGTCATTGTCCTGTTGAAAAACAAATAATAGTCCCACTATGTGCAAACCAGATGGTATGGCGTATTGCTGCAGACTGCTGTGGTAGCCATGCAGGTTAAGTGTGCCTTGAATTCTAAATAAATCACAGACTGTGTCACCAGCCAAGCACCCCCACACCATCACACCTCCTCCTCCATACTTCACAGCGGGAACCACACATGCTGAGATCATCTGTTCACCTACTCTGCGTCTCACAAAGACACGGCGGTTGGAACCAAAAATCTCAAATTTGGAGTGTCCATTGCCCGTGTTTCGTGGCCCAAGCAAGTCTCATCTTCATATTGGTGTCCTTTAGTAATGGTTTCTTTGCAGCAATTCGACCATGAAGGCCTGATTCACGCAGTCTCCTCTGAACAACTGATGTTGAGATGTGTCTGTACTTGAACTCTGTGAAGCTTTCATTTGAGACTGCAATCTGAGGTGCAGTTAATGTAACGGATGTGAAATGGCTAGCTAGTTAGCGGGTACGCGCTAGTAGCGTTTCAATCAGTTACGTCACTTGCTCTGAAACCTATTAGTAGTGTTGCCCCTTGCTCTGCAAGGGCTGCGGCTTTTGTGGAGCGATGGGTAACGACGCTTCGTGGGTGACTGTTGTTGATGTGTGCAGAAGGTCCCTGGTTCGCGCCCGTGTCGGGGCGAGGGGACGGTTTAAAGTTATACTTTTACATTGATGCTGTTGACCCGGATCACTGGTTGCTGCGGAAAAGGAGGAGGTTGAAAGGGGGGTGAGTGTAACGGATGTGAAATGGCTAGCTAGTTAGCGGGTACGCGCTAGTAGCGTTTCAATCAGTTACGTCACTTGCTCTGAAACCTATTAGTAGTGTTGCCCCTTGCTCTGCAAGGGCCGCGGCCTTTGTGGAGCGATGGGTAACGACGCTTCGTGGGTGTCAGTTGTTGATGTGTGCAGAGGGTCCCTGGTTTGCGCCCGAGGTCGGGGCGAGGGGACGTACTAAAGTTATACTGTTACATTAACTCTAATGAACGTATCCTCTGCAGCAGAGGTAACTCTGGGTCTTCCTTTCCTGTGGCGGTCCTCATGAGAGCCAGTTTCATCATCACTTGATGGTTTTTGCGACTGCACTTGAAGAAACTTTAAAAGTTCTTGAAATGTTCTAGATTGACTGACCTTCATGTCTTACAGTTTTCCCCCTACCTACAGACTTGATATCATTGGCCCCTTTAATAAATGGAACACTAGTCACTTTAATAATTCCACTTTAAGAATGTTTACATATCTCATGTACAGTATATACTGTATACTGTATCCTTCACTATCTATGTTTTACTATCTATTGCATCTTAGCCGCTCTGTCACTGCTCATCCATATATTTTATACTTATATATTCTCATCCCATTCCTTTACTAGATTGTGTGTATTAGGTTTTGTTGTGGAATTTGTTAGATATTACCTGTTAGATAGTACTGCACTGTCGGATCTAGAAGCATAAGTATTTTGCTTCACTCCCAATAACATCTGCTAACCATGTGTATGTGACCAATAGCATTTGATTTGATTTGACAGTCGTGTATCTTTGCTTATTTGAGCTGTTCTTGCCATAATACGGACTTGGTCTTTTACCAAATAGGGCTATCTTCTGTACACAACCCCTACCTTGTCACAACACAACTGATTGGCTAAAATGCACTAAGGAAAGAAATTCCACAAATTAACTTTTAACAAGGCACACCTGTTAATTGAAATGCATTCCAGATGACTACCTCAAGAAGCTGGTTGAGAGAATGCCAAGAGTGTGGTTGATTGGTTTAACACTTTTTTGGTTACTACATTATTCCATATCTGTTATTTCATAGTTTTGATGTCTTCACTACTATTTTACAATGTAGAAAATAGTACAAATAAAGAAAAATCGTTGAATGAGTAGGTGTGTCTAAAAGTTTAACTGGTACTGTATGTCTTACCTGTGATTAAATGTTTTCCACATCCATACTGTAGCTACGTGTAGCCTACTTGGACACCTGGTCCCCACATTTCCCACTCTCCCATGCTGAATAGCCTGAAGCCACAGGGCTCTTCTCGCAGGCTCTGCTTCCCTATGTGGGATGATTGTAAATCGTAGTTCAGTATGTACATTACAATATGGGTCAATGGGAAATAATGTTTGTTTTTCTCAATTTGTGGGCATGGTCGAAGGGATTTCCTTCTTATGATGTCTACTTGGAGTATAGAATACCACAATAGTCACAATAGCCATAAAACCTTGTGGTCAAACAAGGAAATGGTTCCAATTGTTTCTCCACCATTCATTTTTCCAATTGGGTATTTTATATACACTTAAAATAAGGGCTGTGTTTCGTGTAGGCTTACTCTGGTGTGACGTTTTGAGAACTCTCTAGGACAAAGTTACTTTTTATCAATATATTCGCCTGTATTTACCCCACAAAAATGAAATGCAAATGATCTGCTAATGTGGCTATCATAAAGAACTACAAATGCCATGATGATCTGGACGAGACTGCCAAATCGAGGCAAAGCATTTTCAAATCTGAGAGTAAATGGAGACTAATATATTGATGTAATCCCCTTTTTCAAGAGATATTTATATGGTTATCAAAATGTTACGCCAGGGTAAGCCCTGTTTGACCGCTAGGTTTTATGGGTATTATGACACCTCCAATGTGGGGCTCTATTAGCGTTCAAAACAACTGGGAACTCAGAAATCTCGGACTTTTGACTTCAGTGTGTTCAAGATAACTCGCAATTTCAAGTCGGAAACTCTTGAAAAACTCTCTTAAAGATCGCTGACGTCATGATTTGACCTCGTTTTTTTTCCAGTTCAAATTGTAAAGAATTCCATCGAAAATACCATTACATTCTTTGACAGATTTCAGAGCAAATAATCATAATTAGCTAAATCTGCATGCGCTCGACGAAGACTAGCCTAGTCCATTGACATCCTTTTGTAGCCAAATAATAAATAATAAGGGCACTAGCTAGCTAACATTAAGACTCTGGTAAATCATCTCTGATAGCGTGACACAACATCATATCTGTGAATGATGCTTTTCCCATGGAAGTTAGCCAGGTATGCATATTCATTTGAGCGAGCGGTTATTATGCTATTTATTCTCAAATCCTAACCATTTTGTGGTCATATCTTCTTGCCGTTCGTCTGTCTTTGTTAACCCATGATGTGTCACTGCACAGAACTGTAAGATGCTGGTAATGCTGACCGAGGTGCCAGTGCTGTGCTGGTACCAGTCACATCTAATGCAATTTAAGTAATTATACTGAGACTAATTCACAATTTGTTAAATCAGGGAAGGGGCATCCAACCTTCACCATTATAAAATGTTATCAATATATTCTACATAGGCTACTTATCACTGCTGAACACAAAACTAATAAACAACCCTTTTCTGTATTTCTTTTATTTCTTTTTTGACATTGCAGCACTGGCTATTACAGTGTGTTTGTGTTTCAGGATCATAGACGTGTGTGTGTGTGTTTTTTCTTCTTCAGGATCATAGACATTTTGTGTAAAGGTCATCTCCATTTCAATTAAAAATAAATGGGAATCATAGGATATTAAAATATCGCCATTTGACATGTGCATTAAATTTGCTGACACAAATTCCATCATAGCTGCATCCCATCCCATTGAAATGTCATTACGAAGACAGGTTGAAGTCTAAATCAGAACTTATACACTTGAAGCAGCAGTTAGAATAATAGTTTTAACAGACCACGAGTTTCAATGAAAACAGCAATGAAAAATGGTGTCCCCTGTATTTTCATCTATATTAGCCCACAATAAATGACTTCAGCCCTGCTGAATGTCTTGTTGAACACTTGAATGTGCTGACATCAGTCCAAGTCCCTGCCATCTTATAAAGACTTATCTCAGTGACCTAAAACACCCTTTACTCTGGTATCCACCTCCTCTCTCCTTTCCCTCTCCATCTCTCTCTCTCTCTCTTTCTAAAAGCCCTTGGCTATAGTAAGCACTGCAGAAGTTTGTGATTGCTCATAGGGTAGTCCTCCTCTACAGGAAGGATTGTGTTGTGGGTGGATCAGGAGAAGGGCATCTCCCATCTCTGGGTGTAGGCTGTCAGTTCACAGGGGCTGATCACCAGCATCTTGCTGCTCTCGATGCCGTCCAGGGCCATCTCACTGTCCATGCAGAAGTGGGAGGCCAGGTGCTCCAGATGGGTGCCTGACTTCTGCCATCGCTGGAACACAACAGACAATACAAAGATCAATAACTATACTGTATACAGAGACATGCATTTCAATGTTATTAAACTGCTATTGCCCATTAATTGTTACAGAATGCCATTGGTTCAAATAAATCTAAAAGTTTAGGCAACTATTGTCCAATACTGACCCTGTAATTTTGTCAACTTCATATTTAGCTAATGATCTTTATTGCATGTCATGTTCATGGCACTGTCATGGCACATGGCACTCTTCCCACTATTCACCACTAGATGTCCCTCTTTACTCAATTTCTGGTGAGTCACAATAATAATTCAGAGCAGGGAATTCTTCTTGTTGATATTGTTGAACTTATACATTAACAAAACTAGAGGATATTAGCAAACATGCAAGGATTTTGTCATTGCCTCACACATCCATCACTGGTTAGAAGTGACGGCTGACAGGCAAAGCCTGTTGCCAAGACTAGTGGAGCGTATCGTGATCACATCTCTCTTCAGTGGTAGAAACAATACAGTGGATATAAAGGGGATTTTCTGGATCAAAAAGGGCAAAGGTTGTGGGCGTGGCAGGAGGCTTGGCAATTAGCGGCTGGCCCATGTGAGTGGCTACATTTTTGTGAACAGGCCCCAATCTCCGTGATGTAGAGAAATGTTTGAATTTTTGTTGGTCGTTTTAAAGCTAATTTCCTGCAATTATACATATTCTGCCATGGAGCTGGGAGAAAATCATGCACTTTTAAAGCTAGTTTCCTGCAATTCTATGCTTTTCACCATGGATAATGCTGTGCTCTTTTCTCAAACATTATAACAATGAATACTACTAAATGAATTGTTTTTGGAATTTTCAATTCTCCCTGACTGTCTACCTTTTATTTTGGTTATTGTTAGTTCTCAAAGATGATATTATGATATTATAAAAAAAACAGATATAGGTTCATTATATTTTCTACATACTTTATATCTGGTTTTAGTTGTTTAAATTTACACTGAAATAATTTTTCCATCCTGAAAAGCGACTTGAAAAAAAAAATGTTTTGGCACCCCGCCCAAGGATTAAAATGGCAGAAAAATCCATGGTGGATGTGATACAGAGCGTCTTTGTTTCACAGTATTTAAAGTCAGTGAACAGAAACAAGCTCTGTTCCATTGTGACCCTGATCAAAGCAGGAAAGTTTCAAATTGCCATGACATGTTTTTTTTCCTTTTTTTATGAAGCAAAGTGAGACTGCACTTTTTAATTGATAAAAGAAAATAATTAAAACAAAATCAATTTGTATTCAGTGCCTGTGGTGCCTCTAAGTAATTCTTCTTGTTACTGGCTGTTGATGCACAATTGATAGTTAAGCACATTTGTAGGCTCCTGAGAGCCTCTCTCTGCTGTAGCCTACAGTGGCCTGAGGGGAACACATGAGCACGGCTCTAATTAGCTATCATTGAACAGTTTCCATGTATGTGTCAGGGGTGGAACATGCTGCTTTGGGAGTCTTTTTAGCAGGAGGAGGTAGTATATACCTGCGCAACTTCTAAAAGTAGGAGACCTAAAATCTACCTGCCGATACAGAGGTCTATTATGTGGCCCTGACTTATCTATGCAACACTAGACTGTAACTGAGCTGTGTATAATGTGTGCTATTTATCATCTCTTTCTCTCTCACGATCCTTCTTTCTTTCACTTCCTATGTTTTCACCAGACACTACATCATTATCAACACATATTCATGAATCATCTGTTCGTGCAGTCACCACCCAAACAAAACAATGTGAATACATTATACAGTCATGCATGCTGCTCAAAACACCCTCCCACTCATAAACAGTATCTGCACACATTCTCCATAAACCAACTCCTCTGTTTTGTTTTCCTTGTTGTTTACCAAGAATGTCACTAAAACATGTACAACCTTTTCGTACAGACTCAAACCATGTAAATAGCCTCGCTAGCATACTGTTAGATAAGCCGAAACAGACTGAGGAGGACCTTGCCTCTGTCTCAGGGTGCAGCAGCAGCAGCAGCAGCTGGCTGGTGATACAGGCAGAACCCAGAGCTCTCAGGCACACTCTCCACTGCACTATCAGACTGCCTAAGTGAAAGTTGATTTATGGCTTGTCAGAAGTGACTTTGCTCGTTTGAGGCAGGGGGCCGGCACAGTGCAGCGTGATGGGTGTTCAGGTGAGGACGGGCGCCCTCTGGGCTATTACTTGTTTCCCGTCGCCGATGTTGCAGGGCATGAGCATGACCTGGGAGGCAGGGAAGGTGGTAGAGAGGGAGAGGCAGTGCTGTTGCTGGCGGATCTGCTGTCCGTGGGTGTAGATCCACTCCTGAGGAGAGAGAGATACACTGATAACACATCAACAACACGATCATTACGTACTAACAAAAAAGTCTACATGTATGTGAGAGTAGATGTATGAACACAACATTTAGCAGAACACAGTCATGTCATAGTACTGAAAACACACAGATTACTACAGACTGGGTGTGTATCAGTGTATGCTACATCCAATCGTGAGGCGACCCAATTCCTCCAGCCAGGGAGAGTGTGTGTCTTCAGTACAGCACACACCACTACCCACACCTCCAAAACATCTGTCTCTGGGAGTGGGCTCACTCTTCAGGAACATTCCATACATCATGACATAATAAGACTCTGTCTCTGTGGAACCAGACCAGGGAATATTACTGAGCCAGCATAGTGGAGATTGACACACACATGCGTACATACACCCACCCACCCACCCACGCACGCACGCACGCACGCACGCACACACACACACACAATCCACACACAGTCAAGTCTTGAGAATGGCCAAAACCCAGATGAAAAACAGTAAATATTTTGATTGCTGAAACTAAAGTAAGCCAATAAGATGCTGCTAAGCCTGTCCGTGTTTTCTTTTATACCTTTATTTAACTAGGCAAGTCAGTTAAGAACAAATTCCTATTTACAATGACAGCCTAGGAACAGTGGGTTAACTGCAAAGTTCAGGGGCAGAATGACAGATTTTTACCTTGTCAGCTCGGGGATTCGATCTAGCAACCTTTCGGTTACTGGCCCAACACTTTAACCACTAGGCTACATGCCGCACCAATAACCACTAGGATACCTGTGTATGGTGGTGCAGGCACATCCAGCCACTTTTCATGGTCTAGCTAGCTTACAGAGGATTTGATATTGAGTGGGCCCACAAGGATCCAAATATTCACACATAATATGTCATGGATTCTAGTGTTTTATTGCAGAATATCAGACAGAAAGACAATTTGAAACTCCAGGTACATCCCTGTACCCACATGTCCTAGTCAGGCGAGATGCACTCCAACAGAGATGCACTAAACTGTGGTCTCATGATATAGTTGTATTACATCTCCTTCCCCTGCGCTCAAACAATAAAGCATCTGTGTTCTTGTCTGGGTCCCTGCCTTTTTGGAAAGCTAGTTTTTTTTAAAAACATGATATTGTGATGTTCTGGAATTCAACTTTTGTGCACTTCCTTGGTTTCATAATGTCTAACCATGGGTTTAGAAAAAATATTTAAGATAACTAAATAGGACAGGTCTTCGACCACTTCAAGCTATAACTACAAATTTATGCTTGCTTGTACTGATTTTCCTATAGCAGAGCAAATTGAGAACTACTGATTTCACACACAAGTGCCTCAGATACATGTAATTATCTGTAGAAATGGTAGATCCTGTCTAGTTTCTTTTGGCACAAAATAAGTGAGTTGATAGCAAGCGACACCTGAGGGCTGACGCCAAGATAGGAAGAGGGTTCTGGCAACGTAATTGGAGGCAATTAGGAAGATATGTAGTGAGCAGCAGCAGTAAGGACAACCTTCCCAACTGAACTGGTGATTCCTATACTGGATGTTCAGCATAGTCACACAGTAGGAATGTATGTGTGTGTTTGACAACACAAAGGAGGTCCCGTGGTAATCACTAGACGGCCATGCTACGAAGGACCAAGTATATAGTCATAATTGATGAGCCTGTACATGAGATATTTGCTTCTGACCTTTAGCATGGACAGCGGTGGCCATGTACAGTAGATATGTTGCCTATTTCTAACCAATGTCTTTGAAAAGACATGCAGACCTAAGGATTCAGTGCAATGCCCAGAGTGAGGGCTTTTAATTATATGTACATTACAATTATTAAACTCTGGTACAAGTTTCTCTTTCCGCCGGGATTTAGCAACCATAGCGCATGCATTACCCAAACCATTACCCAATTATCAATGTACCAGAGGACATCCCAGGCAAACATCAAGCTGTAACACTGACTTGAAGATGACTGCCTAGAGAGGAGCAGCCATAGACTTCGATAGACATCGCATCATTGTATCGGTCCCGTTATGGCGTCTGTGAGAGCACGTGCAGCGCCATTGAGGCAATCTCCATTTTGAAGTGGTACATTTTCTTCTTCTACTACGTCTATGAGTTGGCAAACAAACTGCACACTGCCGCATAGAGTGTTGTTTGAACATGTATAAAGCCAAGGTTGGCCACCTGGAGTTATGCCACCTGCAGTTATGGAATGTTTCCTCACAAGTATAAATTCATTGGCTGAATCCTCCTGGTCACCTGGATGGAATTATGTGATCCTTCCTCAAAATGGTGAAAGTCCTCAATGGCGCTGCCCATGATAAAACAGGCTTTTGGGCACTAGAGTCCTCTATCTACACTCTTCGAAAAAAGGCTTCCAAAAGGGTTCTCGGCTGTCCCTATAGGAGAACCCTTTTTGGTTCCAGGGAGAACCCTTTTTTGTTCCACTTAGAACCCTCTGTTTGAAAGAGTCTATCTCTATGGAGCAGCCAAGGTTGGCCTAGCGTTGGAAAAGTGGTCCAGAGGAGTTAGCACTACGTTCATCCAGTCTAACGTGTGAAACACATTTCCAAGGGTTTTCATTCCCCAAGGATAGTAGGCAGGCACAAAACAGGTCACACAAAAACCAAGTCCCATCCATTCTCCCAGCCACACACCATAACAACCTCTACAGTAGCCTATACTAACAAGAGTACTTGAATAATAAGAACATGTGTTACGTAGGGAACAGGCCTGCATCAGCATGACATGTTGACATGCTATTTTACACCCCATTTGATATGAAATACACCGTGCTGCCTTGAAAATACAGCCCAATATTGGTGTGTATATGCCATGTTCATCGTAAGAGCTAGTCCATCTGGATCATTAGTCATCCTGTTACCCTGCAGCAGTCACATCATTACATTACAACCTTGCTGCTATAAGAATTCCATCCCTGGAAACACATCACAGAGGATAGGGCCCAGTGTGTGTGTCTGTCTGTGTGTATATGTGTCTGTGTGTGGGTGAGCCAGTGTGTGTTACATTATTTGTGGCATTGTGCGCACAAGTGACAGCAGCCATGTCAGAGGGCAGTGTGGGAGGTACGTGTATCTCACCTCTCTGTGGAGGTGACACCAAGAGGCCAGGCCACTACAGTAGGCATGTCTCTGGGTTGAGAACAGAGGGCTGTAATAACCAGGCCCAGCTGGGCTTTGTGTATTAAACGGCAGGTGGGTGGAGACGAGGCCTGCTAGCAGATTAACAGGTCGGAAGGCAGAGGGCATGCACACAACACTGCTTAATAGAATAAACTGCACAGTGAAAATGTGATCTGTATTAAATCTAATTACCCTGCAGTAATGGCACAGCTTTTTACGATATCCGTTGTGGCACGCAAATGTTAATTTACTGTAATGTTAATCTAAGTGGCTCCAAGTCTAGGGGATCTGTGCGCTGCTTGAGGAGACAGTGTGTTTTTAGAGCAGGGGAAAGCAACTAGATTCATCCGTGTGCTCTTAAGTATGCTGCCTCTAATTCTCCCACCTTTCTCTATCTCCCCTCCCGGAGGACCTGAGCCCTAGCAGCATGCCTCAGGACCAGCTGGCCTGACGACTCCTGGCTGTCCCCCTCCCCAGTCCACCTGGTCATGCTGCTGATGCAGTTTCTGCTGTTCTGCCTGCGGCTATGGAACCCTGACCTGTTCACCTGCTATCTTATACCGGGCCTGCTGTTTCCTCTCTCTCTCTTTCTACCGTACCTGCTGTCTTGGCCTCTGAATGCTCGGCTATGAAAAGCCAGCTGACCTGCTGCACCCTCTGTAACCACTGTGATTATTATTTGAACCTGCTGGTCATCTATGAACGTTTGAACATCTTGAAGAATGATCTAGCCTTAATGACCATGTACTCTTATAATCTCCACCGGCACAGCCAGAAGAGGATTGCCCCCCCCCCCCTCCCCCCACCCTGTGAGCCTGGTTCAACTCTGCCTTTCTAGGGAGTTTCTCCTAGCCATCGTGCTTCTCCATCTGCATTGCTACTCTTTGGGGTTTTAGGATGAGTTTCTTTATAAACACTTTGTGACATCTGCTGATGTAAAAAGAGCTCTATAAATACATTTGATTGATAGATAGAGGCTATATAATAGAGCACAGACAGGCTGGTTGGATAAAGTCTGAGTAAGAACATCCAGTCTTCCATATTGGCAGCTGCTGTGTTTTTGGCTGAATCGCCATCTACTTCCCTGTTTTAATCAGAACACCTGAGAACCACCATCTTGGAACATAACGAACAGCTGTGGCCAGTCTCAACTGAATCTGCTTTGAGAGCAGTGTCCTACCTAGACCCAGACACTTCTGCTATTCTTATACACTGTAATAATAACAACACATAACAGTTGGGCTACTGTACTGCAGAAGCATAATAGGCGTAGTCTAAATGAATGCTGACACAGTAATTATACAGTAGCCTGTTTTACCATGTTTCAGCGCTGAATTAAAGCCAAATAAAGCATAATGTGCTTCCTAGGGAAATTAATTGGGAGAGAAAAAAAAAGACTCCTCCCGACCAAAACAAGTCGAACCATCTGAGAGCCTTTCTTAACTTCTGCATAACACACATCTCTATGATATCATCTGATTTACATAACTAATCACAGCTAACACTTGGCCTTAGACAAAGTGTGTGTGTGTGTGTATGTGTGTGTGTGTGTGTGTGTGTGTGTGTGTGTGTGTGTGTGTGTGTGTGTGTGTGTGTGTGTGTGTGTGTGTGTGTGTGTGTGTGTGTGTGTGTGTGTGTGTGTGTGTGTGTGTGTGTACGTGAGAGACAGAAATAAGTGTACAGGGAGGTGCTGACACTGACATAACATCAGGTAGAGAGAGAGAGAGAGAGAGAGAGAGAGAGAGAGAGAGAGAGAGAGAGAGAGAGAGAGAGAGAGAGAGAGAGAGAGAGAGAGAGAGAGAGAGAGAGAGAGAGAGAGAGAGAGAGAGAGAGAGAGAGAGAGAGAGAGAGAGAGAGAGAGAGAGAGAGAGAGAGAGAGAGAGAGAGAGAGAGAGAGAGAGAGAGAGAGCGAGAGAGAGCGAGAGAGAGCGAGAGAGAGAGGGGGTAAATAAAGAGAGAAGGGAGAGGCATATTGACAGAGTGGGAGAAAAACAAATACAAGAACGATTGATATGGAGGAAGAAGGAAAAGAGAAGGGGAGAAAGAGGTAGAGGTGGAAAAAGAGAGCGAGAGGGGTGGGGGAGATCGAGAAAGAGGTAGAGAGAGATCCAGGTGTGTGAGCGAGCCGGTGTGTGAGACTGTCAGAGTGGGAGCAGCTCAGGCTGAATTCCACAAGTGCAAGATGATGCTTGTCTGCTCGAATTGTATAGAGACGAAAACATGACAGGAGCAGTACTGACGGACAGGGAGAGAGGCTTAGCCCATGTTTGTTTTAAAACAGTGTGTGCTGGAGAGGCTAATGAGGACAGATACTTTCTAACAGCCTGGGATACATAGTACCTCTCTGTCAGTGAGTGTTGAAGCTGCTGGACTTGTGTGTAGAACAGCCCCTTAACCAGGCAGTAGTGATACAGTAGTATTGACTCTGGACTAGACTTTAGTTCTCTGTATTCTTTGTGGGTATTGAGTCTGTTCTGGGCCATACAGTAGCTCTCTGTCAGTGTGCGCTGAAGCTACACTACCGTTCAAAAGTTTGGGGTCACTTAGAAATGTCCTTGTTTTTGAAAGAAAAGCAATTTTTTTGTCCATTAAAATAACATAAAATTGATCAGAAATACAGTGTAGACTCCTCCCTATGTTTTAGATGTGGCTCAGATGAAGGAACATTCCACCATTCCACTTGGCAGTGTTCAAAACTACACGGTTTCTGGCAGGGGGTATGCGATATTATTCTGGTTAGGGCCAGTTTGTGCTGTTCTGTGAAGGTAGTAGTACACAGCGTTGTACGAGATCTTCAGATTCTTGGCAATTTCTCGCATGGAACAGCCTTCATTTCTCAGAACAAGAATAGACTGACGAGTTTCAGAAGAAAGCGCTTTGTTTCCGGCCATTTTGAGCCTGTAATCGAACCCACAAATGCTGATGCTCCAGATACTCAACTAGTCTAAAGAAGGCCAGTTTTATTGCTTCTTTAATCAGTTCAACAGTTTTTTCAGCTGTGCTAACATAATTGCAAAAGAGTTTTCTAATGATCAATTAGACTTTTAAAATTATAAACTTGGATTAGCTAACACAACGTGCCATTGGAACACAGGAGTGATGGTTGCTGATAATGGGCATCCGTACACCTATGTAGATATTCCATTAATAATCAGCCGTTTCCAGCTACGAAAGTAATTTACAACATTAACAATGTCTACACTGTATTTCTGATCAATTTGATGTTATTTTAATGGAAAATAAAAATGTATTTCAAAAACAATTGACCCGTAGCTCTCAGTTTATGAGTGTAGAGTCTTGAGCAAGCCATAGATATACTGTTGAGTCTGTCTACTAAGTCTTGACTGTTTGAATGTTGAGTGTAGGCCGTACCTGGTTGAGTGCTGGCACAGATTTGGTCCCGATGCAGGGTGCCAGTGTGAGAGAGGGGAGTTCCTGTCCCTCCAGCTTCCGCGACTCTAGACAATTCTGTCTTTGACGAATCACCCCCGACTTAGAGTCCGAATCATCCGGCACTCTGAAAATACACAACACACATTTTCTAAATGTATTTTCTTGATTTAGAGTATATTCCCCAATTCATAATACAAGGCAGATGCATAATCTCTGAATGTAATATGTTGATACTCACGCCTGGGATAGATTCATGGTGGCATTTTTAAATGCACATAAATAACTATTTAGTATAGATATTAACATTGAGGCTAACGTGTCATGTTCCATGGCCTGGCATTATTGCTTCCTCAGACAATGTCTGAACTGAATTACAATCAATATTTAAATGTACAGGAAGAAATAGCTGTTCACATGACAGAGCCATTTGTCAGAGGTAGGCAGAACCTATGGCTTGGGGGGGGGGGGGGGGGGGGGGTTGTGTGTGTATGTGCGTGTAAGTAATGTTGTCTGCTGCCAGTGTGGGTCTGTGGGGGCTTTACAGCCCAGCTCAATCACTTAGTCAGCAAATAGGAACCAGCAGCAGTGGATCCGTCACACACACACACACACACACACACACACACACACACACACACACACACACACACACACACACACACACACACACACACACACACACACACACACACACACACACACACACACACACAGCCCCCCCATAGGTAACGGTGCTCATATCCCTTATATCCTTTGTGTGCTCTGCAAGCGTTTTGTAATAGCCTATGACTGTACTTCTCTCTGTATATCACTCTCTCTCTAGCTCTTGTATGTCTTTAACATTCTCTGTGTATACTCCTCTTCACTACTGTCCTTTCACTGGGACTTGTCCTCCCTATTTCAACTTTCTCTCAATTCACCTGTCTCTTCAACTAACTTTTTATAGTCTTTTTTCTTACTACGCAATTAACGGTGGTTCCAAGTCATCTAAAAGGTCAGACCTCTCTCCCCTGAGTCCACATTGTTCATTTCGGTCCATGGGATTAACCTAAACTCCATCACGCCTGGCTGTTGTTGTATCAGTCAGATTGAGCTGCAAGGCTGGCTTTTGAAGCCAATGCCAGGCGGACACAGAGCAATCAGGGGACAAAAATAGAGAGGCCTGAATATGAAAAATAATCATTCATCTATTCTGAATGAATCATAATGGGATGTGTGTGAGTGGCCAGCTGCACACACTCACTTGAGCTCTGGGTAGACGTTGTCCAGATACCACTTGAAGGATTTGCACTTGAGAATCTTGCGGAGCTCTTCCCTGCCATGAATGCTGATAATAGAGAGAGAGAGAGGGAAATTAATGAAGTGTATGTTAGAGAGAGGAACCTTTTTTATAATGCTGTCCTGCTCTTATCAGAGTGCTACACGCTTACACAGAGGCAGGCACATTGCTCCAATATGTAATGCAGGGAGACCAAAATTGCTCTCTTTAAATAACCTGAATGATATGGTTTGAACTGAACCGTCTACCCGGTTAATCGTGCTAAACCAGATGCAATGTATGTGTTCTATAATATGTCTCTTTATCAACCCTCTGTAGAATATAAAATATAGCAGTAGAAGTGTATGGTGTGTAGAAGTGTATGGTGTGTAGAAGTGTATGGTGTGTAGAAGTGTATGGTGTATAGAAGTGTATGGTGTGTAGAAGTGTATGGTGTATAGAAGTGTATGGTGTGTAGAAGTGTATGGTGTGTAGAAGTGTATGCTGTATAGAAGTGTATGCTGTGTAGAAGTGTATGCTGTGTAAAAGTGTATGCTGTATAGAAGTGTATGCTGTGTAGAAGTGTATGGTGATGTGTCACTCACTCTCCGTAGGACTTTCCCCGTGCTGCAGGGCGAGCCGAGTAGTAGAAGAGCCTGAACTCGTCCATCCACACCTCCGCCGTGCGCCTGGTGTTCCTGCAACACAGCCAGTAGAGTAGGATTCAGCAGGCGTTTTACATTAAAAACCTTTTCTCAATAGGGGGTGTTGTTTTCACTTTGTAAAAATTTCGTTCCCATATTAAACTGCCTCGTACTCAATTCTTGCTCGTACAATATGCATATTATTATTACTATTGGATAGAAAACACTCTCTAGTTTCTAAAACCGTTTGAATTATATCTGTGAGTAAAACAGAACTCAAGTTGGTGCAAACTTCCTGTGAGGAAGTGAGAAATCTGAAATCAGGCAGGCTGTTCTGGGGTCAGTTTATTAATTTGCATGTCTTCTATTGGTCGACATGCACTGCATACGCCTTCCCCTAGATGTCAGCAAATAGTGAGAATTGGAATGGAGTTGCTAGGCAGATCTGAGGCCATATAAGGGCTCTTGGAACCGGGGGTGCACTCTTTTCAACATTCGCCATGACGCAAGACAGACCTCAGGATGGCGTTCTGGAAAGCTCCCGTTATAGGCCTTAGATATATCCGGCTCTGATTTTATTCGATATAGGTGTTAAGAACGTCATAATGTAGTTATTTTAAACCGAGTTATATCATTTTATATCAGTATATTGCGATTTTCGGAATTTTCTTAGTGCTGCGTTATAGTGAGTTGGGCACGTCTTCGCCACATGGCTAATGTTTACTGCTAATTCCAAAGTTGAAGGCGACAATCTACAACCGAGCAACGATTCTTCTGGACAAAGGACAACTTGCCCAAGATTCTGATGAAAGCTCATCAAAAAGTAAGAACTATTTATGATGTTAATTCGTTGTTCTGTTGAAAAATGTAAAACTCCTATTCCGCCATTAATTTCGGTGCGGTCTCGCTTTAACGCACGCTGTATGTCGTAGTAACGTTAATTTTAAAAATCTAACACAGCGGTTGCATTAAGAACTAATGTATCTTTCATTTGCTGTCCAACCTGTATTTTTTAGTCAAGTTTATGATTAGTTACTGATTAGATTAGGTGCCTCTCCCAAGATTTCTCCCGACATTTTGTTTGCATTTTGGCTACTATTCATATTGTATAACCACGATTTGTGCCGCTAAATATGCACATTTTCGAACAAACTCTATATGTATTGTGTAATATGATGTTATAGGACTGTCATCTGAAGAAGTTTGAGAAGGTTAGTGAAAAAATTAATATCTTTTGCTGGTTTATTCGTTATCGCTATTGTTGGCTTGAATCAATGCTGTTGTGTGGTTGGCTATTGTAGTAAGCTAATATAATGCTATATTGTGTTTTCGCTGTAAAACACTTAAAAAATCTGAAATATTGGCTGGATTCACAAGATCTTTGTCTTTCATTTGCTGTACGCTGTGTATTTTTCATAAATGTTTTATGATGAGTATTTAGGTAATTCACGTTGGTCTCTGTAGTTATTCTAGTTGCTTTGGTGAGAGTTGTGATGGTGGCTGCAATGTAAAACTATGATTTATACCTGAAATATGCACATTGTTCTAACAAAACATATGCTATACAATAAATATGTTATCAGACTGTCATCTGATGAAGTTGTTTCTTGGTTAGTGACTATTTATATCTTTATTTGGTCGAAATTGTGATAGCTACCTATGCAGGAAAAAAATGGTGGGAAAAAAAAGTTGTGTCTTTTGCTATCGTGGTTAGCTAATAGAAATACATATTGTGTCTTCCCCGTAAAACATTTTAAAAATCAGAAATGAGGGCTGGATTCACAAGATGTGTATCTTTCATCTGGTGTCTTGGACTTGTGATTTAATGATATTTAGATGCTAGTATTTAATTGTGACGCTATGCTAGGCTATGCTAGTCAGCTTTTTTACTGATGGGGGTGCTCCCGGATCCGGGATTGTGTGCAAGTAGAAGTTAAACCACTTCACTCCAGGGTGGGCCAGCCCAGACCGTCAGTGTGAAAAGGCCTAGCGCGTATGTGACCAAAATAACCAGAAGCCAAGCCAGCCCTCGCACATTGGTCTCAAACATATTCCAAGAAAATTCACCATCTTGCTTGCTAAAGATTAGCAGCAAAATAATAATGTTCTCCTGAGAGTTAAGTATACTGTATCATATTCCATATATGTCAAGCCCACCCTTTTCACTGAATGTTGTGGGCCTTATGCTCATCCTAGTTCCATTTCATTACAGTTTGCATATTAAATGGGGAAAATACGTAATTGAGAATTCCCTAATCCTCAGACCCAAACGCACCATCCTGGTTCCTCTAGTGGACCTGCTACACCCACCCAGCCTTTAAAGTCTGAGCGCCCTGGCCTGAACACAAATGCACCATCCTGGTTCCTCTAGTGGACCTGCTACACCCACCCAGCCTTTAAAGTCTGAGCACCCTGGCCTGAACACAAATGCATCATCCTGGTTCCTCTAGTGGACCTGCTACACCCACCCAGCCTTTAAAGTCTGAGCGCCCTGGCCTGAACACAAATGCATAGGTGAAGCGTTTCATGTAATGATGGGATTGGTCAATGGAACAGTGACTGAAGTGGATAAATACTTCTAGTCATGTGATTCCTCTGTTGCATACTGTGGACCTTCTCCCAATATATATGTGTGTTGTTATAGACGTTAAAGGGATAGTTTACTCCAAAATCAAATTCTATCATGTTGTCATACATCCTGAACTCAACTTTAGTCCTCTTGTGACATTTGAAAGCATCTGGCAAACTTAGAATTTTGGGTGAAGACACCTTTAAAGCTAGATGCCTCCCCACCTCTGTTCTAGTAAAACGATGAGGGACGGGCTTGGAGAAATGGAACCACTCTCAAATTCCTACGCCGAGCTGTGGATGCAGGGACTGATCATCCATTATAACACAATTATGGTTTTAACCATGTTTTTAGGCTAAACAGTGTTTGTTACATTTACGTTGTTTACAAACATTGGAGCAAAACAAGCTTATATTTTGGGTTCTGATGGGGTACGACAGTTGAACTAAGCTTATGAGGCATTTATAAGTTAAATTCTTCAAGAATCAATGGGTATATATAATTAATTTACAAGTCCAAAAATGGATGTAGCAACCGTTCATTCCAGTGCATCTCTAGCAGAACTCACTGTCCTGTACAGCAAATTAAACTAGTCTACAGCCTTATCCTATCCCCTTGGTCCTCACAGGCAGCAATACAACGTTTTGGCCTACTGTACCCCCTGCTGTTTTATATTCCTTTGAAGTTCACACATCACATCTCTCCTTTCCACCTTACACTCAACCCTACTGTTGCACAGCCTGGCTTCTGAGCAGAAGACTTTGGGACAGAGAAGGACGTAACTGCTTGTAACACAAATGACAGTGATATTGTGCTAAGAGCGGCGCACACGGAGAAAGCAGGTGAATAAATTAAATATAATTATCAATGGGCATGCTGAGCCACCAGCTGCCATTGGAAGCTTTTTTCCCAGGACATGAAATCAAACATCATTCTTGGAGCAATTATTCATTAACTCGACTGAACTATGCTAGACATACACATTCTGTTGACAGGATGAAGTAATTATTCATTGAAGCCTAATGTGTTTTATGTTGTAAGTAAAAAGAGATAGCTAATCAGTGAACGAACAGTGAGCGCACACTGTCAGTCAAAGAAGATGCAGCCAAGTCAAGGGGTGACTTGAACACAACAACACATTTTCTGAAACTGCTCTGCAATCAAATCAAATAGTGTGCTGTTCACTTTACATATTCAGACCATGCCGTGACCTTCCCAAAGGCTAATTGCAAATGAGAAATCCAAATAAAGAAAACCGATTCTGTCGATAACGGCATTGTTAACTGATTCTGGCGATAACGGCATTGTTAACTGATTCTGTCAATAACGGCATTGTTAACTGATTCTGTCGATAACGGCATTGTTAACTGATTCTGTCGGTAACGGCATTGTTAACTGATTCTGTCAATAACGGCATTGTTAACCGATTCTGTCGATAACGGCATTGTTAACTGATTCTGTCGGTAACGGCATTGTTAACTGATTCTGTCGGTAACGGCATTGTTAACTGATTCTGTCAATAACGGCATTGTTAACCGATTCTGTCAATAACGGCATTGTTAACCGATTCTGTCGATAACGGCATTGTTAACTGATTCTGTCGATAACGGCATTGTTAACTGATTCTGTCAATAACGGCATTGTTAACTGATTCTGTCAATAACGGCATTGTTAACCGATTCTGTCAATAACGGCATCGTTAACCGATTCTGTCGATAACGGCATTGTTAACTGATTCTGTCGATAACGGCATTGTTAACCGATTCTGTCGATAACGGCATTGTTAACCAAGGCGGCATTTCGGCTTCATGTCAAAGTTAAACATTTGATAAAAGACGATACGCTTTCACAAAGTTTTCAGATTAAATAATAGAATTTGTGCACACACACAATTAGCTGACTAAATCCCTGTCAAACACAGTGGGAACATGAGCCTAATCCCTAATATGGAGAGAGAGGGACAAACCACTCTGATGTGCTGGAGACAATAGAGCTTAGCATAATTCATTCAAAAGACAATGTTTGGCAAAGCTTTAGAGCAAACTACAGCAATTTCTTTCATTTATATTTGCCACGTTCGCTGCAAATCTGTTCCCAGTATTGGGTTGCATTGCACAAATATTGGCCTATCAATCACACGAACAATGTAAAAACAGCATCATATTTTTTTGAAGTAGTACATATGAAGTGTTACACTTATTTTGGCTGCCGTGGGTTGGAGTCCAGCTGTAACACATGAACAAAGTGACTACAGCTCAATAACGCCTACAGTATCACATACAGCGGTACAGTCACAGCGCAGTACTTTGGTTGTTGTGGGTTGCCTTGCTATTTTGGAGAAGGCAGTCCGATAGATACATTAAGATGTGGGTCTGGATGTAGTTGTTAGTTGTTTTTGTATTTTGTAGCAGGCAGATACAGTACAGATGGAGTCAGGTCTTACTTGATGTATGTGTTGGCGTTGCCCTCAGGGAAGATGTAGGGGTGTTTCTTGCGAAAGACGTGGCCGACCCTGCTGCAGGGGATAATCTCTAGGCTCCCTCCACACATCCACACCCGGAACGAGATCTCTACACACACACACACACACACACAACACACAGCTACCATTAGTTATCATTGTCACATGGAATAGCTCAGGGACAGCCATGAACCACGAAGAGTAGCAATGCATTGTATGCTCAGTGCTTTTAGACGGTATGAGTCCTAAGGCAGGGACAGGCAGGGACAGGAGAACTGAAATTCAAACACACACAGTATTACAAAGTGTTATTGGAAATCTACAAGTGAAACCAGGTAAGAAGTTATTTTGTTTCTCGTTCCATTACAATCCATAAACATTACCCATCATCGTCATCTGTATATGGGGCAACTCTGATGCTTTGAATATTTGATAACATGCTTGTTGCCTCATATCTCAGGTTTAAACTCATGTTTAAACTGCCATGTCCTCTGCTCATTTAGAAGTGCACCACCAGCCACATGAATGTAAATGAACAAGTCCCTCCATGGCCTGGTCTAATTTAGCCCATGCTAATACAGTATAAACATCGGGGCTGATGCTACACACTTGTCTTTTAAACCCAACAGAGTTGAAGTTTTGTAGCCTCAAACACAGCATATAAAATGATGCTTCCTTTTTCGGAGTAACATGCTCAAAACTTTTCCTGTAATGAGTACGATGGGAGACAGAGAGCTGGGTTCAAGCGCAGGGCACAACAGGTGTTTATTGTAAAGGACCACAGGAGGAGGCAGGTAGCTGGGTCCAGGGACAGGCAGAAGGTCATACACAGGAGGAGGCAGGTAGCTGGGTCCAGGGACAGGCAGAAGGTCATACACAGGAGGAGGCAGGTAGCTGGGTCCAGGGACAGGCAGAAGGTCATACACAGGAGGAGGCAGGTAGCTGGGTCCAGGGACAGGCAGAAGGTCATACACAGGAGGAGGCAGGTAGCTGGGTCCAGGGACAGGCAGAAGGTCATACACAGGAGGAGGCAGGTAGCTGGGTCCAGGGACAGGCAGAAGGTCATACACAGGAGGAGGCAGGTAGCTGGGTCCAGGGACAGGCAGAAGGTCATACACAGGGGGGCCAAAAAGGAAACAGTACAGGCAGGGAAAAGGCTAGTAACGTTATCCAGGAGATCAGGCAATAGGTTGATACCAGGAAATCTGATCTAAAGTACAGGCAAGGAATAGGCAACAGGTGTCATTAGTGAGGCAGGCCAAAACTATCATACACAGGAGAATTCAATTATGGGAAACCCAGCACTCCAAATAGAAGTGTGTCACAAAACATGGGGTGCAAAGAACTGAACTAAATAGTGTGTGATAATGACATACAGGTGTGTGAACAGGTGATCAGAATTCAGGTGATTGGTATCTGGAGAGTGAGCTGTGTTCAGGGGATCTATGGGTTTGAGAGTGTGAGCTGGAAGCAGACATTACATTCCCAACAAGCATCTGAGCTTTTTCGACTTTTCAAAGTGTCAAAGGGAGCAGCGCAGAGAGTAAGCACGAGATATAGAGAGAGAAATAAAAGAGAGTTGTGAGGGAGATGGGAAAGTGTGTGTGTGTGAGAGAGAGAGAGAGAGAGAGAGAGAAAGAGAGAAAGAGAGAGAGAGAGAGAGAGAGAGAGAGAGAGAGAGAGAGAGAGAGAGAGAGAGAGAGAGAGAGAGAGAGAGAGAGAGAGAGAGGAATAAATCAAAGAGACTGGGGAGAGAGTTGTTGAGAAAGTGAGAGAAAGAGGAAGAGGAAGAGCATTCTTTTCCCGTCTCTACTCCTTTCTTTATTGATCTAAACAGCAGCAGTACAGTCAGGAGAAACTGTCTGTCTATTATGTGAACCCCAGCATCCTTCTGCCAGAGATACATGGGAGAGTGCTAGTCAGCCTCCTGGCCTTTTAGAAACTGTAATAAACTATGAATCATCCCCACCACTACCTCGGTTAGCCCTGGCTGTGGTGCACAACTTGCCTGCAGATGTACCTGACAGAAGCAAGCATGAAGCAGGGAAGAGAAGTGCTCACGCTACCTATTGCTCCAGGGGTCTGGCTAGGACTGGAATAACTGCAATGTTACACTCTCTCTAGCTTGTTTCACAGTGGTGTGGTATTATGCAGGTCAATGATTGGTCATATAACATTCTGTTTAATATTTGTGTCTTCTTGACCCTTGGTGTTTTAACTACACAATAAATGTTTGAAGCCCATCATATGGAGAGGGTTTGATTGATTTGAAAAAGTATGACTTGACACTTTTTGGGGGTTTGGGACTGTGGTAATGACCATTACAAACACAATAAATCAACTGTCCCGCTTTAGTAAGAAAAGGTGTCAAGGCGAAGGCATTCTTGAGCAGACTGAAATAATTGTGTCAGCTATAGAGGCAGGCTACTAGTGCTGACAGGCTGACACGCTGCTCCAACTCAGGTGCTCTCAGGCACACACAACAGCATAATCCCCTCAACCCAGCTCCTGCCCAGTCAGCTCACTCACCAAAGTTCTCCCCGCCCCAGATGTCCATGGCTGTGTCATACTTCCCCAGGTGGTTGAACCACGACTTGTCAATCACAAACAGCCCTCCGGCGATGATAGGCGTCCTGCAGGAGAGAGAGAATTCCAGGAGTATTATATCATGGAACGTTGACTGGATGGGTAGACTTGAGGTAGTTTGTTGTATGTTTTTGTAGACAATAAGAACACATTATGATAGATCCATGTGATGGTAGAAGAGTCCAAACTTCTATCTAAACCCTCCCCGTCTCCAACCGGCTGAGTGTTGCTGATGTGAATAATGATGCTGTCCCGGCCAGGCCCAGTGAGTGCGTGTGAGCCGCTGAGTAAAATGTAAATTGATTGAGTGATACAGGAGCCAGCCGGGGCAGACGGGCGGGGCGGGCAGGGCTGGGCCGGCTGACAAGCAGAGGCCAGTGAGACGTGTAAGAGGATACCTTCTCATTATCAGGCAGAAGCTGAAGCTGCACCCAGGCCCTCCATGGAGTGCCAACCGGGACCTATCTAACACAATTCACTCAGCACAGGATCGAACAAAGGCAGAAAGAAATAGAGGCAGAGAGGAGAGAGAAAAAAAGATAGAAAACAGTTCTGTCCCCATAGGATAAGGGTTCCAGGTAGAACCCTTTTGGGTTCCATGTACAGTGCCTTCGGAAAGTATTCAGACCCCTTGACTTTTTCCACATTTTGTTAGGTTACAGCCTTATTCAAAAATCGATTCCATTTTTTTGGTCCATCATCGATCTACAAACAATAGCTCATAATGACAAAGCATAATTTATTACAAATAAAAAATGGAAATGTCACATTTACATAAGTATTCAGACCCTTTACTCAGTACTTTGTTGAAGCACCTTTGGCAGCGAATACAGCCTCAAGTCTTCTTGGGTATGACGCTACAAGCTCGGCACACCTGTATTTGGGGAGTTTCTCCCATTCTTCTCTGCAGATCCTCTCAAGCTCTGTCAGGTTGGATGGGGAGCGTTGCTCCACAGCTATTTTCAGGTCTCTCCAGAGATGTTTGATCTGGTTCAAATTCGCCGGGCCACTCAAGGACATTCAGAGACTTGTCCCGAAGCCACTCCTGCGCTGTCTTGGCTGTGTGCTTAGGGTCATTGTCCTGTTGGTGGTGAAACTTCACCCCGGTCCGAGATCCTGCTCTGGAGCAGGTTTTCATTAAGGATCTCTCTATACTTTGAACCGTTCTTTTTTCGTCTCATAGCAAAGGGTTTGAATACTTATGTAAATAAGGTACTTCTGTTTTTGTTTTTTTATAAAAGTGCAAAAATGTCTAAAAACCTGTTTTCGCTTTGTCATTATGGGGTACTGTGTGTAGATTGAGGAGGATAATTATTATTTTTTTTTCATCCATTTTAGAATCAGGCTGTAACGTAACAAAATTTGGAACAAGTCAATGGGTCTGAATACTTTCCGAAGGCACTGTAAATCCCTTTCCACAGAAGGTTCTACATGGAACCCAAAAGAGTTCTACCTGGAACCAAAAAGGAAAAAGGGTTGTCCTATGGTGACAGCCAAAGAACCCTTTTGGAACCCTTTTTTCTAAGTGTAGCTAGAGAGAGAGGCCTCCTCATGTTGCTGACTTTAAGGCAAGCCATTTTCAATTCACCTGCTTTGCTTTTTGAAAGATGAGGAGCATTGTCTCCTGTCTAGAATAGACATACCATGATGCTCTGTGGGGTCAGCAATATTCTCCACATTAATTTTCAGCTGTTTCTCATTTCCTGTCTCTGTCTGCAGAACTTGAGTCATTTGGTTGGACCAATGATGACAGGGGAGGGGAATTGATTCTGGAGGCAATACTACTTTCTCTGGTCATCTGTAACGTCTCCGGAGTGCACTTGAGGCTACGACTTAAAAAAGGTAGCAACTAAAAGAAACACAACACTGTACATGGACACCCCTTGAAATGTTTGTCAAATGTCTGCCCTGCAAGAGCTGCCCCGGTCAACTGTAAGTGCTGTTATTGTGACAAGGAAACGTCTAGGAGCAACGGCTCCGACGCGAAGTGGCAGGCCACACAAGCTCGCAGGACAGGACCGCCGAGTGCCGAAACGCTTAGCTACCAAGTTCCAAACTGCCTCTGGAAGCAACGTCAGCACAAGAACTGTTCATCGGGAGCTTCATGAAATGGGTTTCCATGGCCAAGCAGCCACACACAAGTCTAAGATCACCATGCGAAATGCCAAGCGTCGGCTGGAGTGGTGTAAAGCTCGCCCTAATTGGACTCTGGAGCAGTAGAATCGTGTTCTCTGGAGTGATGAATCACGCTTCACCATCTGGCAGTCCAATGGACGAATCTGGGTTTGGCGGATGCCAGGAGAACGCTACCTGCCCGAATGCATAGTGCCAACTGTAAAGTGTGGTGGAGGAGGAATAATGGTCTGGGGCTGTTTTTATGGTTCGGGCTAGGCACCGTAGTTCCAATGAAGAGAAATCTTAACACTATAGCATACAATGACATTCTAGACGATTCTGTGTTTTCAACTTTGTGGCAACAGTTTGGGGAAGGCCCTTTCCTGTTTCAGCATTACAATTCCTCTGTGCACAAAGCAAGGTCCATTCAGAAATGGCTTGTCGAGATTGGTCTGGAAGAACATGACTGGCCTGCACAGAGCCCTGACCTCAACCCTATCGAACACCTTTGGGATGAATTGGAATGCCGACTGCGAGCAAGGCCTAATCGCCCAACATCAGTGCGTGACCTCACTAATGCTCTTGTGGCTGAATGGAAGCAAGGCCCCACTGATATAGCAGCAAAGGGGGGACCAACCATAGTAATGCACATGATTTTGGAATGAGATGTTCGACGAGCAGGTGTCCACATACTTTTGGTGGACAAAATACAATCCTCGCCGACGATGACCTTGGCTGCATCCTGAATAGCTTTAGGCTGCATGTTTTCCTCCTGCATTTCAAGCCTTGCATCAGGACATACTATTTCTGATAGTAAACATAATGATTAATGATTTACTGATTCAGTCTACTAAACATGTATATCAGCATAAAGTCAGAAACAGCTTAATGAGAAAGCCAAATGAGAAAGCTCACACAATAAAACAGACAACGTGATGCTTCTTTATTTTGCAGCGAGAGACATCCTTTGTTGCATATTTCGCCTGCTGCAACATAAATATCTGCCAGACTGAATGAGTGTTGTTGTAACAACCGAACAGAGCATTACAGGAGGAAATCATTATCGTTGGACAATGCTGTAAAACCCTGAGGCACATCACCAAATCCTCCTTAGTTATTGCTGTCTGCCATTAACTACTGTTGCTGCCTCCATTTTCAGATCCCACTTTGTTCAGACTGTCCATAAATAGACTCCCCCCACCATGACAAAACAGATGATGATGGGACTGAATGACTGACTGAATGACTGGATGATGATGTGTAGGCAGCTATAGGACAAGCGGCAGGTTAGTAAGAGCTGGAAGATGGTGGATAATGACACATTTGTGACTCAAAATGCTCTGTGAAGTGTAGTTTGCAGTGTTTTTTGAGTGAAGTGTATTATTGAGTGGATACAATGAAGAGTGAATGGCAATGCATCGTAGTGAATCTGTTTCCTCTGCCCTTAACTCGTGAACACTGCACACACACACACCACACACATGCATGCACGCAAATGCACCAGTGGAAGCTGCTGAGGGGAGAACGGCTCATAATAATGGCTGGAACGGCGCAAATGGAATGGCATCAAGCACCTGGAAACCATGCGTTTGATACCATTCCACCGATTCCGCTCCAGTCATTACGACGAGCCCGTTCTCCTGTGAAATGCACACACACACACACACACACACACACACACACACACACACACACACACACACACACACACACACACACACACACACACACACACACACACACACACACACACACACACACACACACACACACACACACACAGGCACCCCATGCTCCCACCATCTGTGCCTCTTTAGCCTCTTTCAACACCAGCTCTGATGCCGTCTCAGTCCCACCACTCCATGGTAAGTAGGCTGCTACAGTGTCTGTGTGTGTGTTTGTGTGCGTGTGTGTGCGCGCGTCCTTAACCACGTCTCTATCTGGTTGTCTATCTGTGCCAGAGTGAGGAGCAGACTCCATGTGACGCTGCACCAGTCTGTGGCACATGGGCCACACTGCGAGCCTGATGTGGGATCAGTTCCTACCAGGCCTGGGTCTGTGCCTGGGCTATTAGGGGATCTCATTACTCTAACACCCCCACTGGCAGCTCAGGGGTTTGGGGTTGGCGCGGAGGGATGTAGGGTAGTGGACCATAGACACTCATCAGGAGAAGAGGGGAGAGGAGAAGAACAGAAGATGATAAGAGAGGAAGGGATGAAGGATGGAAGTACACACAGAGAGATGAGTAAAGAAGTATGAATAGGAAACTAGACGAGGGGGGGAGAAAGAATAGAAGACAGAACGGGAGAAAGGAGAAGAAGAGAGGTGTGAAAGGAAGAAAGGAGGAAGAGACGGAGAGATCAGGAGTTTCCTCTTCAAGAAGTGTGAAGAGGAAACGATGGGAGGGGAGGAAAAGGAACAAAACAGAAAGAAGCGAGGAGGAGATGAGAGAGGCCCTCCAGATTGCCCTGAGCAGGGCTGAGGGAGCCAAGTGGAGAGGCTCACTGTCTACCTCATTTCTCAAGTGGAGGGAAGATGTTAGCCCACAGCCCAGCATCTCTGTGACACTGTCCCCAGCCCTGACGTACTGCATGGTGTGTCAGACTGGCAGGAGCCAAGGCTCTCAAGCCCCGCACAGCATGGTGAATATTCATCATGGAAACACACATTAGCATTTATGCAGAGTGACAACAGTATCAAGTCTTTTCTTAGAAAAGATGCTCCTTCCTGTACCTGGGTTATAATTATGAGGGGAAATGAACAGAGATAGAGACAGAGAGTGAAAGAAAGAGAGATGTGTGAGAGAGATCAATCAATCATTCTAGCCAAGCATTAAAATAATCTGCCCCGGATTCAGAGCCATCTGGGGCCAGGAGAACTAAAGAGGATCACATCTCTTTGGAAGAAATAATGCAAAGGTGCTTTAGTCGGCTGTGGTCTGGTCTCCTCTGAACTCCTTTGGGCTGCTTTCTCATTAATCGTGCTGCTGCTATCTCTGCAGCGATCAATGGTTTAACTGCCTCTTTCAGGTGCTGCTTTCTAGTCCGCCTTTCCCTCTCTCTCCCCTGATGGACTGTTTAGATCACAGTGCAGTGAAAGACCTCAGGGAGAGAATTCATTCCCCTGCTGCTCCATCAGATGAAAAAGAAAAAGCATGGCTGCATGCTGCCGGTCACTGGACTTGAGGACGGAGAGATGGATGGCCAGGCAGGCAAGCAGGGCACCCCCTCGTCTCCTACTTCCCTGCTCCATCGCTCCATCCCTCTCCTCTCATCTGCAGCCAGACCATCCCCTAATATCCGTCTTTATGCCTCCTTTCACTTACTTAATGGGTTCGGTGGGGTCAGCTCTCCTGGCTTTCTGTTCAGCAGACAACTGCTCCCACTTGAAATGTAGACTCCAGTCGAAGCCTGCGGCAGAGAGCGAGAGAGAGATAATCACAACACGAACTGGGAATGAGGGAGGGTGAAGGAGAGAGGGAGGGAGAGAGAGAGAGGGTAAGTCAGGGGAGGGTCAGGAGGAGAGCATTGCAGGTCAGAATGAAGATGTAGAAGAAGGAGAGATATGGAAAGAGAGTGAGGAAGAACAATAGTTGAGAAAAGAAAGGGAAATGGGTCAGGAGAAATCAGTGCAGGTCAGAGAGAAGGGGACCAAACGATTAATAACAAAAGGATAATGGGAAGAGAGGGGTGAGGAGGAGGGTGGACTGTTAAGGCGGGGTCGATTATAAACGCTGCAGCAGCCTCACATCCACAGAAGCCCCACATCCACAGAAGCCCCACATCCACAGAAGCCCCATTCCACATGCTTTATTCATCTCTGACAGAACACTGTCAATAATTACAGCCACCATTCTTGCTAACGTCTCCTATTTAATTACTCAAATGATTAATTATGGCTGATTATGGATCATTGGCTAATGGCTGATCTGGCCTGACCCTTTGGAATGACCTTTACACAAGAGCTTTTTAATAACCCAGCCCATCCCGTCTTGTCCTGAGACAGATGCAGTGCCCTTGATGTCTCCAAATATATGCATGAGAAGACCAATGCATATTTGCTCAATTGATAAAGTACATACCTACTGTATGTGTAGATGTGTCTGCATGTGTGTGTGAGTATAGACGTGTGTATGTGTGTGCGTCTGCGAATGCATGCGTGCCCATGTGTTTCTGTGCGCGTGTCAGTATGTGTGTGTGTGTGTGTGTGTGTGTGTGTGTGTGCAGGGGAGAGAGAGGGTCTGATTTGGCAGGCAGACCCAGGAGTGTTAGCGCAGCAGTCTGCAGGCAGGCAGGGCCGGGTTTCAGTGGATCGATGTGGCTCTATTGACACCACAACTTTTTCATGTTATGACAGATGGCTCCTTCAATAATTTAAATATCCAATCTGAGGCCTAGGAGTATCAGCCCCATTAATTGTCGTATCCAGTTCTCTGGGAACTGTGTATGTGTGTGTGTGTGTGTGTGTGTGTGTGTGTGTGTGTGTGTGTGTGTGTGTGTGTGTGTGTGTGTGTGTGTGTGTGTGTGTGTGTGTGTGTGTGTGTGTGTGTGTGTGTGTGTGTGTGTGTGTGTGTGTGCGTATATGTGCATAGCCTCAACTAGCCAGTTGATGGAGACCTGGTAGCCTGGGGGAGGGAAAGTGAAAGGAGAGAGGGATGGGGTCAGGAGTGAGGGATGAACAGATGGATGAGTCATTGGAGAGAGGGAGGCACTAGACAGGGGTGGAAAGAGGGCTGGAGATGAAGAGATGAGAGAGGGAGGCACTAGACAGGGGTGGAAAGAGGGCTGGAGATGAGAGAGGGAGGGACATAGATGTGGAGAGAGCGATGAAGACGGGGAGGTCAAGCCCTAATAGCTCTATACCTCCACGGAGGTCAGAGGAGGCTGCTACGTAAGCGAATGTATCCATGTTAATGATGTCGATCACTGGGCTCACCACACAGGTGGGGTCCTGGGGAGACAAGAGAGAGACTGGAGTCAGAGACCATGTTCAAACCATACAGTAACAATGGGACATACGGTAATAACGGGACGCGATTCAGTATTCAGTATTTACAGTTCAGCAGCTGAAGTTAATGAGGAAGGTGTGGGTGTAATGAGGGACATTGATGTGCTGCAGGGCACTGATTAAACATGCATTATGTTCATACAGTAGGTCACACAGAAGGTTGGATGATGTTTCAGTCAATGCTCTGGAGTCGCTTGAGGACAAGGAAATAACATGGTAGAATGCCTACCTTTAGGAAATGTGATACATTGTGCTGCATTTCTTGATGAACTGCCCTTAGCATTACTTGAAAGAGGTGACAGTGTCTCAGGCTCATTGTCTTTCACCCTTGGCTGCCCAGCTAATCTAAGGTACTGTACATCGATCAGTGTCTTTGATCAGGTCAGACAGAGTGAAGAGGAGGTTAACGGGCGGTGTGTGAAAGTCTCGAAATAGTCTTCACACACACACCCATGCAAACAAACACTCTCACACACCAGTCAGCATTCACACACACACAAACTAGTTAGCGCTGACAGGCAGACACAAGCCCAGTCGCAGTCAAAGCCCACAACAGAATCATCTTCAGCTGCTCACACACACACACACGCCTGCACACACACAGGTAGCATCCAGGACGGTCTGACCGCATCATCTGACATTTGATTTGCCTCCTCAGCTTCAGCATCCCGTTCAGCTCATGTCTCACACATGCTCTTCTTCAAGAATATTTGTTCTCTCTCTCTCTCTCTCTCTCTCTCTCTCTCTCTCTCTCTCTGTCTCTGTCTCTGTCTCTGTCTCTGTCTCTGTCTCTGTCTCTGTCTCTGTCTCTGTCTCTCTCTCTGTCTCTCTCTCTCTCTCTCTCTCTCTCTCTCTCTCTCTCTCTCTCTCTCTCTCTCATGGTGTTCAGTCAAGGTGAGTTGCCTTGACCGACACCCATCCTTCCCAAGACTGCAGGGGTATGTTTCCCAGGACACAAGAATACATAGTCATCAAATCCCTTTCAACCAATTGCAAATATACTTCTCTTCTCAGACATTATGCGGCTCTGAGAGGAATGGTCTATTACAGCAGTGTGGTGTGTCGTGAATACTATACATCTGTCTTTGTGCCTGCATTTACACAAATCAATAAGTAATACATTTTGAAATAAATATGTATACATGAGGACAGTGATGGATGACTCCCTCAGAACAAAATCAATCCTGCTTCTTTTCATATTTTGATTGTTTGTAGACAAGAGCTTCCTGTATTAACACATACTGTATATTTTATAACTTCCTGGGATATGCCTCGCAGTGCCAAACCCGAAATAATGTTGGCAAGTTTTCGAGAACTTAAGGGCAGACATCGGCAACTGCACCAGGGCATTAAGATTCAGACAGCACTTTGAAGTCAGACATGCATTAAGGTTAGCATATAATTGAATATAACATGTAAGCCCCCCAGCATTAGTCATAGGCCTCTTTCAATGTTTAGAAAGCAGCATGTCCGTATAAGAGCTTTTAAGGCGAGAGAGAGTCAACCGTCAAACCTCTGTCTTAGCCTGGGGGAGATGGGGAGATGGAGGGATGAGACAGAGACAGAGAGGGAAGAGTGCTGTTGGTGTAAATGGAGGGAGTCCTGCACTTATTCCAGATTAGGGGCAATCAGCGGAACAGCAGAAGGTAAGCTGCCATTTTCACCCCAGTCACACCACTCTACCGTCAGCAGCACTAAGAGCTCTGGAGTGGCGTTGGTGCTGGTCACTGAGATTGACAGTTCACAACACACAATGCTCCACTTCAACACAAACTAGGAGGGAGTTTATCATTCATTTCTGGAGATATAGAAATATGCCAACAAGAGAACGCATGTGTAGGAGAGTAGGGTGAGGGTTTTCTTCCTTCAGGTTAGTGTGTAGTGTATACTGTCAAAAAGGAGAAATACACATTGGAGTTCATTGGAGGGTGGCAGTTAGTGTCTCAAGATCCCAAGAAACTTTATTTTGTTCAGGGAGAATGATGTCAAAAGGGTAGAGGTGAATGGGGTGGATTATCTTTCTATTCTGGGTTATCCATCAGAAGGTGTAGAGTACGCCTAGGATGTGTCACTGCCTGTACTGTTACTGTAGATGTAGTGTCATTGCCTGTACTGTTACTGTAGATGTAGGATGTGTCACTGCCTGTACTGTTACTGTAGATGTAGTGTCATTGCCTGTACTGGTACTGTAGATGTAGGATGTGTCACTGCCTGTACTGTTACTGTAGATGTAGTGTCATTGCCTGTACTGTTACTGTAGATGTAGGATGTGTCACTGCCTGTACTGTTACTGTAGATGTAGGATGTGTCACTACCTGTACTGTTACTGTAGATGTAGTGTCACTGCCTGTACTGTTACTGTAGATGTAGGATGTGTCACTGCCTTACTGTTACTGTAGATATAGGATGTGTCACTGCCTGTACTGTTACTGTAGATGTAGTGTGTGTCACTGCCTGTACTGTTACTGTAGATGTAGGATGTGTCACTGCCTGTACTGTTACTGTAGATGTAGGATGTGTCACTGCCTATACTGTTACTGTAGATGTAGGATGTGTCACTGCCTGTACTGTTACTGTAGATGTAGGATGTGTCACTGCCTGTACTGTTACTGTAGATGTAGGATGTGTCACTGCCTGTACTATTACTGTAGATGTAGGATGTGTCACTGCCTGTACTGTACCTCTTTAATCCTCTGGAGCAGCGGAGGCAGCCAGTCTTTGTTGACCTCACAGTGACTGTCCAGGAAGGTCAGGACCCCGGCCTTAGCCGCGTCCGCCCCACGAACCCTGGAGCGGATCAGACCTGTCAAAGAGGGGAAAAGAAAGGGAGATTCTCATCTCTAACCACTGCTGTGTGTGTGTGCACTATACACGTGTGTCTACCTACCTGTGTCTGTCTGTGTCTAAACTCAACCACCGGGTCTAAACCCAACCACCGTGTCTAAACTCAACCACCGTGTCTAAACTCAACCACCGTGTCTAAACCCAACCACCGTGTCTAAACTCAACCACCGTGTCTAAACTCAACCACCGTGTCTAAACCCAACCACCGTGTCTAAACCCAACCACCGTGTCTAAACTCAACCACCGTGTCTAAACCCAACCACCGTGTCTAAACTCAACCACTGTCAAATATGATGTTGAAAGTGTTTCTTCTCAGATACTCTGAACACTGTGAAGTCCCTGTATTGACCATTTCATGCGTGGAGACAAGGGAGGTTTTAAAAAAGCCATTTGTGTCTGTTTATGGTGCAGCGAAGCAATTACAGCCCTTAGAGATGAGGGTCTAAATGGGGACATCACACTGTTAAGAAGTCTCAATGATCAGACATTCTGTCTGGTCTAAAGAGCGAAATCAATAGCCCCTGACATAGGACGGAGTGTCATTGTATGAAATTGCAGGACTCCCCTGTAAGTTCCGCACTACGCCGGGACTCCAGCCAATTAAAAAACCCATTTCATCCTCAATAACACTTTATTTTATGGATGGCTGAGCTCACCTCCCCTCAACAGTTGCTAGGGGAAGCCTGACTTTGTACAGAACAGAGCTCGTGTTAAAGGAGGGTTGCTGCGGTAGATGCCTTTACAGACCAGAGTGAGAGAGAGAAAGCAAGAGGGAGAGAGAAAGAGAGAGAGAGAGAGGGAAAGAAAGAGAGCGAGAGAGAGAGAGAGAGAGAGAGAGAGAGTGAGAAGAAAGAATTTGTGTGTGCATAGTGATTACATTCACTCCTAAAGCCTGATAGAGGGGACATTGCATAACAGTTTCTGCTGTTTGTAGCATTAAAGACTGTTAACTACACCCAGGCCCTACACACAAACACGCTCATCAACACTGTAGTGGAACACTGAGGGTGGCTAATGAAACCTCCCGCTCCAGGGAAAAAAAGAGGACTGCATAACAACAGCCTAGTGACACCATTTGTTTTTGAGAAAACCCCTGAATTGGTTTAAAGATACAATCTAATTGGTGTTGTAATGACTTTTTCACTTGATTAGGTATTATCGGAGAGACAGTTCTTATTGTTATGGGTGGAATCTTGGTAGTTGTCGTCTTGAGATTAGAGGTCTCTGCTTTTCATTAGTACAGCTGGAATCTAATTACCCATAATGCCTCACACTCCTGTCTCGCCACAACGACATACACGAGAACAGCTATTTCTAACAGCACTTGTAGGCTACAGATTTCAAATCCTCATCCCATTCCATTAAAATGTGCTCCCTCATCAACATTACATTTAAGTAACTTAGCAGACACTCTTATCCAGAGTGACTTAAAGGAGCAATTAGGGTTAAGTGCCTTGCTCAAGGATACATCAACAGAGTTCTCAATTAGTCGGCCCAGGGATTTGAACCAGCAACCTTTCAGTTACTGGGCCAACACTCTTAACCACTAGGCTACCTGCCACCCATGTTAATAACTGACCCGTAAAAGCCAATATCAATCGCAGGGTCCGAATGAAAAATGATAGCAAACAATGGCAGGTCGCGACAGGCAGACCTGTGATTGCAGCGCTCTAAAAAAACTCACAGCTGCACACGTAAATGGCCCTGAGGACTATCCGTCATTACAACGAGCAACCTACTGAGCAATCATAGTGTGGCAGAGGCCCCGTCCAAATGGGTTCCATTAAACTGTAACGCTGTCATATATAAACACCATCACCCACTCCATACCTAGCCCCTTCAGCCCCCCTCCTCATCGCCACACTCTTTCATCCTCCCCCCACACCCCCTTCACCCTTAATATAATATATGCCATTCAGCAGACGCTTTCATCCAAAATGCACTTACAGTCATGCGTGCATACATGTTTTATGTATGGGTGGTGCACCTATACACCCACACCCACTCACTGTTTGATGATGTTCCTGCCACCCTGCCAGATCAATGGCGTTTTCAGATGAGCTAGGTCCATATTTCCAAACAGACAATCACTGAAAAGCTTCACCTAAACTCAGCAAAAAAAGAACCGTCCTCTCACTGTCAACTACGTTGATTTTCAGCAAACTTAACATGTAAATATTTGTATTAACATAACAAGATTCAACAACTGAGACATAAACTGAACAAGTTCCACAGACATGTGACTAACAGAAATGGAATAATGTGTCCCTAAAACAAAGGGGGGGTCAAAATCAAAAGTAACAGTCAGTATCTGGTGTGGCCACCAGCTGCATTAAGTACTGCAGTACATCTCCTCCTCATGGACTGCATCAGATTTACCAGTTCTTGCTGTGAGATGTTACCCCACTCTTCCACCAAGGCACCTGCAAGTTCCCGGACATTTCTGGGGGGAATGGCCCTAGCCCTCACCCTCCGATCCAACAGGTCTCAGACGTGCTCAATGGGATTGAGATCCGGGCTCTTCGCTGGCCATGGCAGAACACTGACATTCCTGTCTTGCAGGAAATCACACACAGAACGAGCAGTATGGCTAGTGGCATTGTCATGCTGGAGGGTCATGTCAGGAAGAGCCTGCAGGAAGAGTACCACATGAGGGAGGAGGATGTCTTCCCTGTAACACACAGCGTTGAGATTGCCTGCAATGACAAATAGCTCAGTCCGATGATGTTGTGACACACCGCCCCAGACCATGACGGACCCTCCACCTCCAAATCGATCCCGCTCCAGAGTACAGGCCTCGGTGTAACGCTCATTCCTTCGACGATAAACGCGAATCGACCATCACCCCTGGTGAGACAAAACCGCGACTCGTCAGTGAAGAGCACTTTTTGCCACTCCTGTCTGGTCCAGCGACGGTGGGTTTGTGCCCATAGGTGACGTTGTTGCCGGTGATGTCTGGTGAGGACCTGCCTTACAACATGCCTACAAGCCCTCAGTCCAGCCTTTCTCAGCCTATTGCGGACAGTCTGAGCACTGATGGAGGGATTGTGCGTTCCTGGTGTAACTCGAGCAGTTGTTGTTGCCATCCCGTACTTGACCCGCAGGTGTGATGTTCGGATGTACCGATCCTGTGCAGGTGTTGTTACACGTGGTCTGCCACTGCGAGGATGATCAGCTGTCCGTCCTGTCCCCCTGTAGCGCTGTCTTAGGCGTCTCACAGTACGGACATTGCAATTATTTGCCCAGGCCACATCTGCAGTCCTCATGCCTACTTGCAGCATGCCTAAGGCACGTTCACGCAGATGAGCAGGGACCCTGGGCATCTCTCTTTTGGTGTGATTCGGGGTCATTAGAAAAGCCTCTTTAGTGTCCTAAGTTTTCATAACTGTGACCTTAATTGCCTACCGTCTGTAAGCTGTTAGTGTCTTAACGACCGTTCCACAGGTGCATGTTCCTTAATTGTTTATGGTTCATTGAACAAGCATGGGAAACAGTGTTTAAACCCTTTACAATGATGATCTGTGAAGTTATTTGGATTTTTACAAATTATCTTTGAAAGACAGGGTCTTGAAAAAGGGACGTTTCTTTTTTTGCTGTTTATTAATGTATTTATCTCTCTCTTCTTCATACCAGGGCTCCTAATCACAGTTCTAGAAGAGGCTTTACGATATGAACCATGCTCTGTCCCCTCTGTCACATCACCCCCCCTTATCTGTCACAGGCTGAGAACAAGTCAAGAAGGTACACTGGGTTTTAGGTTTGTTTGCAAGAGAAGGTTTCATGTATTTCAGTCACGCTTGCACTGAGTACAATGACAACTAGGGGAATAAACATAAAATACATAAAAGTACAAGAAAATGTTTGGCAATGACAACAGTCTATTGCGCCAGTCTACCATGAAATACTTTAAGACACTGAAGGCTTCAACAATGATCAAAACAGCCCCATATCTTCCTGTATTATACAGTACCTGAGGTGGATGCTGTCAGATAGTATCCATACTCCTTGGTGTTACTAGGTGAAGCTGCTTTTGGATATTTTGGGATGTCAGATTGTCAGCCTGTGAGGTGAGATGGGGTTCATATCCATTACCCCTCTACTGAACCCACCTATCAGGGGAACTTCAAACGCCTTTGAGCGCTGGGGCACCTCTATCCACACACAGCAATCTGCATCTCGTTACTGTCTGATTCCACCTCTCAGCTTTTCAACTTTATATTTCATTTCAGACTGTATAATGTGCTGAATCTGATGACTCTCTGCCTTAACAGACAAGCACAGACAGAAAGGGTGGAGGGCTTTTAACTAGCAAGCTGCACATGCTGCTTTTCAGCGTTTTTCAGTTTGCTTTTTAAAACTAGCCTATTTAAAAGCTATTTATATGGCATCACTGAGAACACCCCTGTGGATTTATATAAAAGGTGACAAAGGGAGCTGCAAAATAATCATCATGACATATGAGTTTCCTGAAAACAATGACTCATAATGCAATCTAATAGTTTTCTGTTTAGTGGTGCTCAGACTGTATAGCAGTCAACCTTTTGTGTTGATAGAATATATTATAGAGATACACAAACTAGATTCACACGTTGTCTAGATGGGATCATGATGTATCTATGACACATACTGTGCCTTCAGAAAGTATTCACACCCCTTGACTTTTTCTACATTTTGTTGTGTTACAGCCTAAATTCAAAATGGATTAAATCAATTGTTTCTCTCACCCATCTACACACAATACCCCATAATGACAAAGTGAAAACATGTTTTTAATTTATGCAAATATATTGAAAATGAAAAACAGAAGTATCTAATTTACATAAGTATCTAATTTGCATAAATATCCACACCCCTGAGTCAATACTTTGTAGAAGCACTTTTGGCAGCTTTTACAGCTGTGAGTCTTTCTGGGTAAGTCTCTAAGAGCTTTCCACACCTGGATTGTGCAACATTTGCACATGATTATTTTCAAAATTCTTCAAGCTCTGTCAAATTGGATGTTGATCATTGCTAGTCAACCATTTTCAGGTCTTGCCATAGATTTTGAAGTAGATTTAAGTCAAAACTGTAACACTGGATGTTCCTGCCACTCAGGAACATTCACTGTCTTCTTGGAAAGCAAATCCAGTGTAGATTTCAAATCAAATCAAACGTTATTGGTCACATACACATATTTCTCAGATGTTATTGCGGATGTAGTGTTCCTTGTTTGTGTTCCTTGCTCCAACATTGCAGTAGTATCTAACAATTCACAACAACACACACAAATCTAAAAGTGAAGAATGGAATTAAGAAATATATAAATATTAGGACGTGCAATGTTGGAGTGGCATTGACTAAAATACAGTAGAATAGAATACAGTATATACATATGAAAAAAAGCAGTATGTAGACATTATTAAAGTGACCAGTGATTCCATGTCTATGTATATAGGGCAGCAGCCTCTAAGGTGCATGGTTGAGTAGCCGGCTAGTCATGGCTATTTAACAGTCTGAAGGCCTTAAGATTGAAGCTGTTTTTCAGCCTCTCAGTCCCAGCTTCGATGCACCTGGACTGACCTCGCTTTCTGGATGATAGGTGTCCTGGAGGGCAGGCAGTGTGCCCCCGGTGATTGCATCGTCTGTGGATCTATTGGGGCGGTAAGCAAATTGAAGAGGATCTAGGGTGATATGATCCTTAACTAGCCTCTCAAAGCACTTCATGATGACAGAAGTGAGTGCTACGGGGCAATAGTCTTTTAGTTCAGTTACCTTTGCTTTCTTGGGTACAGGAACAATGGTGGACATCTTGAAGCAAGTGGGGCCAGCAGACTGGGATAGGGAGAGAATAAATATGTACGTAAACACTCCAGCCAGCTGGTCTGCGCATGCTCTGAGGGTGTGGCTGGCAGCCTTGTGAGGGTTAACACGCTTAAATGTCTTACTCACGTCGGCCACGTGAGTAAGACCTTGGGAGCGGGCCGCGTCGGTGGCAATATGTTATCCTCAAAGCGGGCGAAGGTGTTTAGCTTGTCCGGAAGCAAGTCGTCGGTGTCCGTGAAGTGACTGGTTTTCCCTTTGTAATCTGTGATTGTCTGTAGCCCCTGCCACATACGTCTCGTGTCTGAACCGTTGAATTGCAACTCCACCTTGTCTCTGTACTGACGTTTTGCCTGTTTGATTGCCTTACGGAGGGAATAACTACATTGTTTGTAGTCAACCATATTTCCAGTCACATTGCCATGGTTAAATACAGTGTTTGTTGTATTCCTACTGAAAGGTGAATTCATTTCCCAGTGTCTGGTGGAAAGCAGACTGAACCAGGCTCAACCCCCCATACCCATAACATGATACAGCCACCATTATAATTGGAAATATGGAGAGTGGCACTCAGTAATGTGTTGTATTGGATTTGCCCAAAACATAACACTTTGTATTCAGGACAAAAAGTGAATTGCTTTGCCACATTATTTTAGTGCCTTGTTGCAAACAAGATGCAGTTTTTGGAAAATGTTTAAATCTTTACAGGCTTCCTTCTTTTCACTCTGTCAATTAGGTTAGTATTGTGAAGTTTTCTTCTTTCACAGCCATTAAACTCTGTAACTGTTTTAAAGTCACTATTGGCCTCTTGGTGAAATCCCTGAGTGGTTTCGTTCCTCTACGGCAACTGAGTTAGGAAGGATGCCTGTATCTTCGTGGTGACTGGGTGTATTGATACACCATCAAAAGTGTGATTAATAACTTCACCATGTTCAAAGGGATATTCAATGTCTGCTTAAAAAAAAACTCATTTACCAATCGGTGCCCTTCTTTTTGCGAGGCATTGGAAAACCTCTCTGGTCTTTGTGATTGAATCTGTGTTTGAAATTCACTGCTCGACTGAGGGACCTTACAGATAATTGTATGAGTGGGGTAAAGAGACGAGGTCGTCATTCAAAAACCATGTTAAACAATATTATTGCACACAGAGTGAGTCCATGCTACTTATTATGTGACTGGTTAAGTGCATTTTTACTCCTGAACTTATCTAGGCTTGCCATAACAAAAGGGTTGAATACTTATTGACTTAGGACAATTCAGCTTATTAATTATTATTTTTTTGAAAAACATAATTCCACTTTCACATTATGGGTTATTGTGTGTAGGCCAGTGACAAAAACATCTTCATTTAATCCATTTTAAATTCAGGCTGTAACACAACAAAATGTGGAAAAAGTGAAGGGGTGAGATTACTTGTATAGCATCACCACATAACACTCATATCCAAACCTCTCGTGTCAACACCTCCCTGAATCTACTCTCTTGTCTCACAGCCAGCGGTGTAGTGGGGGCTCTACGCAGGTACAGTATATGCCGTATAACATATTCTCACTTCTGAATCCCCAAAGATGTGTATCAAAGTAATGTAGTGGAAGTATCCACCGTATCAATTAGCCTATGTAGTAGAATAGAGAAATCATGCACAAAGTACCCTACCAACGGGACATTAAAAACTGTAATATCCTATGTTTCACGGAATTGTGGCTGAATGACGACAGTTTCAGCGAACTTTCACCCAAGATGTCCACCAGATGCATATGCATTTTATTTTTCCATATATCTAGCCAAGATTTCCCGTACTTCACACACGTGCTTCGCTTTCCAGTAGCTAAACGCTAGCTAGTTCAAGTCTGTGACTGTACTTCCGTTTGTACCACTGCACGGTAAACAAACGCACAAGCTGAAAATATTGAAAGCATGCGGTACACAGAATGCACTGCAACCTAGTGCGGCATCCCCAACGTAGAGTTGCGGACTGCTACATTGACAATTAATGACTTCCGCTGAAACGCGAAGAGTTTGATGCATCTGGTGGACATAAGGTGTACTAGAGTAGTTAGGAAAGACGTTTTTAAACTTATGATATCTGCCAGTAAATGCTAACGAAGACAGCAATGGGTATGCAAACCAGGTATTGAAAAACTTTGGTCCGAAGTCTTAGTTGAACTTTGTTGTGTGCAGTTCAGTCATAATGCGCTGTTTGACTGGACATTTCTATAGGGTTTCACAAAAAAACCTTCCCAATTAAATTATGACAGCAAAGTAGGCCTCCTGGCACAATTATATTATAATGATTTATATCAATCGGGATCCATTTGTTTTGGATACTCTGCCATCACATGTACACTGTAGATGTAACGTCTTCTTCCAACTCACACTCTCATACACATTTGTAACTTATTTTGTACATAATGTTTCTGCAACCGTATCTTACAGCAAAAAAAGAGCTTCTGGATATCAGGACAGCGATCACTCACCTCAGATTAGACAAAGATTTTTTCTTCAAAAAACAAGACGCACAAGATATTCTACAAAAAAACAGCAGGGCCGACATCCCGTTATTTGCAAGAGGAAGCGACTCAGGTACAGAGGACAAAGAGCCGGATGCCTGGTCAGGACCCGGAAAAGGCGAGTGGGAAAGCTGCCCGTTACCGTCAATATTACTCGCCAACGTGCAATCATTGGACAATAAACTGGATGAGGTACGATCACGAATATCCTACCAACGGGACATCAAAAACTGTAATATCCTATGTTTCACAGAATCGTGGCTGAATGACGACAGGGATATTCAGCTAGCGGTATACACGCTGCACCGGCAAGATAGAATAGCACACTCCGGTAACATGAGGGAGGGGGGCGGACTGTGCATATTTGTAAACAACAGCTGGGGCACGAAATCTAAGAAAGTCTCTAGATTTTGCTCGCCTGAAGTAGAGTATATTGTGATAAATTGCAGGCCACACTACTTGCCTAGAGAGTTTTCAGCTATACTTTTCGTGGCTGTTTATTTACCACCACAGATAGATGCTGGCACTAAGACCGCACTCAGTCAGCTGTATAAGGAAATAAGCAAACAGGAAACCACTCGCCCAGAGGCGGCGCTCCTAGTGGCCGGAGACTTTAATGCAGGGAAACTTAAATCAGTTCTACCAAATTTCCATCAACATGTTAAACGTGCAACCAGAGAGAAAAAATTATAGATCACCTGTACTCCACACACAGAGACGCGTACAAAGCTCTCCCTCGCCCTCCATTTGGTAAATCCGACCACAACTCTATCCTCCTGATTCCTGCTTACAAGCAAAAATTAAAGCAGGAAGCACCAATCAATCAATCAATCAAGTTTATTTTATATAGCCCTTCGTACATCAGCTAATATCTCGAAGTGCTGTACAGAAACCCAGCCTAAAACCCCAAACAGCAAGCAATGCAGGTGTAGAAGCACCTGCATTGCTTGCAGTGATTCAGTCTATAAAAAAGTGGTCAGATGAAGCAGATGCTAAACTACAGGACTGTTTTGCTATCACAGACTGGAACATGTTCCGGGATTCTTCCGATGGCATTGAGGAGTACACCACATCAGTCACTGGCTTTATCAATAAATGCATCGAGGATGTCGTCCCCACAGTGACTGTACGTACATACCCCAACCAGAAGCCATGGATTACAGGCAACATTCGCACTGAGCTAAAGGGTAGAGCTGCCGCTTTCAAGGTGCGGAACTCTAACCCGGAAGCTTACAAGAAATCCTGCTATGCCCTGCGACGAACCATAAAACAGGCAAAGCGTCAATACAGGGCTAAGATTGAATCATACTACACCGGCTCCGACGCTCGTCTTATGTGACAGAGCTTGCAAACTATTACAGAATACAAAGGGAAGCACAGCCGCGAGCTGCCCAGTGACACGAGCCTACCAGACGAGCCTTCTACGCTCGCTTCGAGGCAAGCAACACTGAGGCATGCATGAGAGCATCAGCTGTTCCGGATGACTGTGTGATCACGCTCTCCGTAGCCGACGTGAGTAAGACCTTTAAACAGGTCAACATACTCAAGGCTGCGCGGCCAGACGGATTACCAGGACGTGTGCTCCGGGCATGTGCTGACCAACTGGCAGGTGTCTTCAATGACATTTTCAACATGTCCCTAATTGAGTCTGTAATACCACCATGTTTCAAGCAGACCACCATAGTCCCTGTGCCCAAGAACACAAATGCAACCTGCCTAAATGACTACAGACCCGTAGCACTCACGTCTGTAGCCATGAAGTGCTTTGAAAGGTTGGTAATGGCTCACATCAACACCATTATCCCAGAAACCCTAGACCCACTCCAATCTGCATACCGCCCCAACAGATCCACAGATGTTGCAATCTTTATTGCACTCTACACTGCCCTTTCCCACCTGGACAAAAGGAACACTTATGTGAGAATGCTATTCATTGACTACAGCTCAGCATTCAACACCATAGTGCCCTCAAAGCTCATCACTAAGCTAAGGATCCTGGGACTAAACACCTCCCTCTACAACTGGATCCTGAACTTCCTGACGGGCCGCCCCCAGATGGTGAGGATAGGTAGCAACACATCTGCCACGCTGATCCTCAACACTGGAGCTCCCCAGGGGTGCGTACTCAGTCCCCTCCTGGACTCCCTGTTCACCCACAACTGCATGGCCAGGCATGACTCCAACACCATCATTAAGTTTGCAGATGACACAACAGTGGTAGGCCTGATCACCGACAATGACGAGACAGCCTATAGGGAGGAAGTCAGAGACCTGGCCGGGTGGTGCCAGAATAACAACCTATCCCTCAACGTAACCAAGACTAAGGAGATTATTGTGGACTACAGGAAAAGGAGGACCGAGCACGCCCCCATTCTCATCGACGGGGCTGTAGTGGAGCAGGTTGAGAGCTTCAAGTTCTTTGGTGTCCACATCAACAACAAACTAGAATGGTCCAAACACACCTTCACCAAGACAATCATGAAGAGGGCACAACAAAGGGTAGTGCTCACTGGGGCTAAGCTGCCTGCCATCCAGGACCTCTACACCAGGCGGTGTCAGAGAAAGGCCCTAAAAATTGTCAAAGACCCCAGCCACCCCAGTCATAGACTGTTCTCTCTACTTCCGCATGGCAAGCGATACCGGAGTGCCAAGTGTAGGACAAAAAGGCTTCTCAACAGTTTTTACCCCCAAGCCATAAGACTCCTGAACAGGTAATCAAATGGCTACCCGGACTATTTGCATTGTGTGTGACCCCCAACCCCTCTTTTTACAACAGCTGCTACTCTTTGTTAATCATATATGCATAATCATTTTAACTATACATTCATGTACATACTACCTCAATTGGCCCGACCAACCAGTGCTCCCGCACATTGGCTAACCGGCTATCTGCATTGTGTCCCACCTACCACCCGCCAACCCCTCTTTTACACTACTGCTACTCTCTGTTCATCATATATGCATAGTCACTTTAACCATATCTACATGTACATACTACCTCAATCAACCTGACTAACTGGTGTCTGTATGTAGCCTCGCTACTTCTATAGCCTCGCTACTGTATATAGCCTGTCTTTTTACTGTTGTTTTATTTCTTTACCTACCTATTGTTCACCTAATACATTTTTTGCACTATTGGTTAGAGCCTGTAAGTAAGCATTTCACTGTAAGGTCTACACCTGTTGTATTCAGCGCATGTGACAAATAAACTTTGATTTGATTTGATAGATCCCCTGAACGCAGCTCACTTTCCAGCCCACTTTCCAGCTCACACTCTCAACACATAGATCCCCTGAACACAGCTCACTTTCCAACCCACTTTCCAGCTCACACTCTCAAACACATAGATCCCCTGAACACAGCTCACTTTCCAGCCCACTTTCCAGCTCACACTCTCAAATACATAGATCCCCTGAACGCAGCTCACTTTCCAACTCACTTTCCAGCTCACACTCTCAAACACATAGATCCCCTGAACGCAGCTCACTCTCCAGATCCCAATCACCTGAATTCTGATCACCTGTTCACACACCTGTATGTCATTATCACACACTATTTAGTTCAGTTCTTTGCACCCCATCATTGTGAGGTATTATTTGTTTTGTGACACACTTCTATTTGGAGTACTGGGTTTCCCATAATTGAATTCTCCTGTGTATGATAGTTTTGGCCTGCCTCACTAATGACACCTGTTGCCTATTCCTTGCCTGTACTTTAGATCAGATTTCCTGTTATCAACCTATTGCCTGATCTCCTGGATAACGTTACTAGCCTTTTCCCTGCCTGTACTGTTTCCTTTTTGGCCCCCCTGTGTATGACCTTCTGCCTGTCCCTGGACCCAGCTACCTGCCTCCTCCTGTGGTCCTTTACTAAATAAACACCTGCTGTGCCCTGCGCTTTAAACCAGCTCTCTGTCTCCCAGTGTGTTCATTACAGTAGACCTACATTGTAGACTACAGTATAGAAATCAAATGTCTCTTGCTAGGTGCCCAATTGAATTAAAGGGCAACTACACCCTCTCAAAAATACATCTCCTGATGTGGTTTCAGCATTGTTGTGGACTTAGAACACCCAATTTGTTACAGTTTTCTATTTAAAACATTAAAGGTTTCACACAGAGGCATCTTCCCACTGGGCACAGATGTCAAATCAACGTCTAGTCCACACTGGTTCAATGTAACTTCATTGAAATGACGTTTAAACAATGTTGATTCTACCAGGGTGTGCCCAGTGGGTTTTGTTCACCAGGCGGGACGTTTGAGAATGATTTTGCCAAGTTAGGGTATATGCATTTCTCCAGGCACCACAACACCACTACACCACTGCTCACAGCTGGTGCTTTTCCCTGTGCTCTGTAATCATCTACCACAGGCAGGCTACTAGTGCTCCAATCAGAGGAACCATCCTCCTGGTCTACTGTTATCGCCTCATAACAACATTCGGCTCTAATGCTGCTCTTCCCTCTCAGAAGACAACTGGTGGTGGGCTCAATGGTATGTGTTCAAGTTGACGACACAATTGTGTACTGCACGGATAAAATACTCTCAACACACACACACATGCAAGCACGCACACAAATGAACTACGTTACCTTCTCTCCTGTCATTCCGAAGACACTTTACTTTGGGCAACTTGGTGAGTAGAAGGCAGTCGTTTGCTGAAAGAGAGCATTTGATTGAGGGTTAGATGCAATGTCATCAACAGTGTCACCCACACATTGCATGGTACTGGACTTGAATTGTAATAAACACATTGACAGAGACAGGGGAAATCTTTTCAATCACTGATCTTTTTTTTTCCCGACAGATGACCCAGAATGGGAGAGCTCGTCTCATCCATCTCCAATCCATTTCCACACTGCCTCCTGCTGGAATCATGTCTATCTCTAGCTCTGCTCACAGCTTCTCCTCTACTCTACTCACCATCCTCACTGTAGTCATCTACAGTATCAGGATGATCTACTCTACTCACCATAACTCACTGTAGTCATCTACAGTACCAGGATGATCTACTCTACTCACCATAACTCACTGTAGTCATCTACAGCACCAGTATGATCTACTCTACTCACGATAACTCACTGTAATCATCTACAGCACCAGTATGATCTACTCTACTCACCATAACTCACTGTAGTCATCTACAGTATCAGGATGATCTACTCTACTCACCATCCTCACTGTAGTCATCTACAGCACCAGGATGATCTACTCTACTCACCATAACTCACTGTAGTCATCTACAGCACCAGAATGATCTACTCTACTCACCATCCTCACTGTAGTCATCTACAGCACCAGGATGATCTACTCTCCTCTACTCACGATAACTCACTGTAGTCATCTACAGCACCAGTATGATCTACTCTACTCACGATAACTCACTGTAGTCATCTACAGCACCAGAATGATCTACTCTCCTCTACTCACGATAACTTACTGTAGTCATCTACACCACCAGGATGATCTACTCTACTCACGATAACTCACTGTAGTCATCTACAATACCAGGATGATCTACTCTACTCACCATAACTCACTGTAGTCATCTAAAGTATCAGGATGATCTACTCTACTCACCATAACTCACTGTAGTCATCTACAGTACCAGGATGATCTACTCTACTCACCATAACTCACTTCTATCATCTACAGCATCAGGATGATCTACTCTACTCACCATAACTCACTGTAATCATCTACAGCACCAGTATGATCTACTCTACTCACCATAACTCACTGTAGTCATCTACAGTATCATGATGATCTACTCTACTCACCATAACTCACTGTAGTCATCTAAAGTATCAGGATGATCTACTCTACTCACCATAACTCACTGTAGTCATCTACAGCACCAGTATGATCTACTCTACTCACCATAACTCACTGTAGTCATCTACAGCACCAGTATGATCTACTCTACTCACCATAACTCACTGTAGTCATCTACAGTATCAGGATGATCTACTCTACTCACCATAACTCACTGTAGTCATCTACAGTATCAGGATGATCTACTCTACTCACCATAACTCACTTCTATCATCTACAGTATCAGGATGATCTACTCTACTCACCATAACTCACTTCTATCATCTACAGCATCAGGATGATCTACTCTACTCACGATAACTCACTGTAGTCATCTACAGCACCAGTATGATCTACTCTACTCACCATAACTCACTGTAGTCATCTACAGTATCAGGATGATCTACTCTACTCTCCTCACCATAACTCACTGTAGTCATCTACAGTATCAGGATGATCTACTCTACTCACCATAACTCACTGTAGTCATCTACAGTATCAGGATGATCTACTCTACTCACCATAACTCACTGTAGTCATCTACAGTATCAGGATGATCTACTCTACTCACCATAACTCACTGTAGTCATCTACAGCACCAGGATGATCTACTCTACTCAACATAACTCACTGTAGTCATCTACAATACCAGGATGATCTACTCTACTCACCATAACTCACTCTAGTCATCTACAGTATCAGGATGATCTACTCTACTCTACTCACCATAACTCACTGTAGTCATCTACAGTATCAGGATGATCTACTCTACTCACCATAACTCACTGTAGTCATCTACAGTACCAGGATGATCTACTCTACTCACCATAACTCACTTCTATCATCTACAGCATCAGGATGATCTACTCTACTCACCATAACTCACTGTAGTCATCTACAGCACCAGTATGATCTACTCTACTCACCATAACTCACTGTAGTCATCTACAGTATCAGGATGATCTACTCTACTCACCATAACTCACTGTAGTCATCTACAGTATCAGGATGATCTACTCTACTCACCATAACTCACTTCTATCATCTACAGTATCAGGATGATCTACTCTACTCACCATAACTCACTTCTATCATCTAAAGCATCAGGATGATCTACTCTACTCACGATAACTCACTGTAGTCATATACAGCACCAGTATGATCTACTCTACTCACCATAACTCACTGTAGTCATCTACAGTATCAGGATGATCTACTCTACTCACCATAACTCACTGTAGTCATCTACAGCACCAGTATGATCTACTCTACTCACGATAACTCACTGTAGTCATCTACAGCACCAGTATGATCTACTCTACTCACCATAACTCACTGTAGTCATCTACAGTATCAGGATGATCTACTCTACTCACGATAACTCACTGTAGTCATCTACAGCACCAGTATGATCTACTCTACTCACCATAACTCACTGTAGTCATCTACAGTATCAGGATGATCTACTCTACTCACCATAACTCACTTCTATCATCTACAGCATCAGGATGATCTACTCTACTCACCATAACTCACTGTAGTCATCTACAGCACCAGTATGATCTACTCTACTCACCATAACTCACTGTAGTCATCTACAGTATCAGGATGATCTACTCTACTCACCATAACTCACTGTAGTCATCTACAGTACCAGGATGATCTACTCTACTCACCATAACTCACTGTAGTCATCTACAGCGCCAGTATGATCTACTCTACTCACCATAACTCACTTCTATCATCTACAGCATCAGGATGATCTACTCTACTCACGATAACTCACTGTAATCATCTACAGCACCAGTATGATCTACTCTACTCACCATAACTCACTGTAGTCATCTACAGTATCAGGATGATCTACTCTACTCACCATCCTCACTGTAGTCATCTACAGCACCAAGATGATCTACTCTCCTCTACTCACGATAACTCACTGTAGTCATCTACAGCACCAGTATGATCTACTCTACTCACGATAACTCACTGTAGTCATCTACAGCACCAGGATGATCTACTCTACTCACGATAACTCACTGTAGTCATCTACAGCACCAGAATGATCTACTCTCCTCTACTCACGATAACTTACTGTAGTCATCTACAGCACCAGGATGATCTACTCTACTCACGATAACTCACTGTAGTCATCTACAGTACCAGGATGATCTACTCTACTCACCATAACTCACTGTAGTCATCTAGAGTATCAGGATGATCTACTCTACTCACCATAACTCACTGTAGTCATCTACAGTACCAGGATGATCTACTCTACTCACCATAACTCACTTCTATCATCTACAGCATCAGGATGATCTACTCTACTCACGATAACTCACTGTAGTCATCTACAGCACCAGTATGATCTACTCTACTCACCATAACTCACTGTAGTCATCTACAGTATCAGGATGATCTAATCTACTCACCATAACTCACTGTAGTCATCTACAGTATCAGGATGATCTACTCTACTCACCATAACTCACTGTAGTCATCTACAGTATCAGGATGATCTACTCTACTCACCATAACTCACTTCTATCATCTACAGTATCAGGATGATCTACTCTAGTCACCATAACTCACTTCTATCATCTACAGCATCAGGATGATCTACTCTACTCACCATAACTCACTGTAGTCATCTACAGTACCAGGATGATCTACTCTACTCACCATAACTCACTGTAGTCATCTACAGCACCAGTATGATCTACTCTACTCACCATAACTCACTTCTATCATCTACAGCATCAGGATGATCTACTCTACTCACGATAACTCACTGTAATCATCTACAGCACCAGTATGATCTACTCTACTCACCATAACTCACTGTAGTCATCTACAGCACCAGGATGATCTACTCTACTCACCATCCTCAATGTAGTAATCTACAGCACCAGGATGATCTACTCTACTCACCATAACTCACTGTAGTCATCTACAGCACCAGGATGATCTACTCTACTCACCATCCTCAATGTAGTAATCTACAGCACCAGGATGATCTACTCTACTCTACTCACCATAACTCACTGTAGTCATCTACAGCACCAGTATGATCTACTCTACTCACGATAACTCACTGTAGTCATCTACAGCACCAGAATGATCTACTCTCCTCTACTCACGATAACTTACTGTAGTCATCTACACCACCAGGATGATCTACTCTACTCACGATAACTCACTGTAGTCATCTACAATACCAGGATGATCTACTCTACTCACCATAACTCACTGTAGTCATCTACAGTATCAGGATGATCTACTCTACTCTACTCACCATAACTCACTGTAGTCATCTACAGTATCAGGATGATCTACTCTACTCACCATAACTCACTGTAGTCATCTACAGTACCAGGATGATCTACTCTACTCACCATAACTCACTTCTATCATCTACAGCACCAGGATGATCTACTCTACTCACCATAACTCACTGTAGTCATCTACAGCACCAGTATGATCTACTCTACTCACCATAACTCACTGTAGTCATCTACAGTATCAGGATGATCTACTCTACTCACCATAACTCACTGTAGTCATCTACAGTATCAGGATGATCTACTCTACTCACCATAACTCACTTCTATCATCTACAGTATCAGGATGATCTACTCTACTCACCATAACTCACTTCTATCATCTACAGCATCAGGATGATCTACTCTACTCACGATAACTCACTGTAGTCATCTACAGCACCAGTATGATCTACTCTACTCACCATAACTCACTGTAGTCATCTACAGTATCAGGATGATCTACTCTACTCTCCTCACCATAACTCACTGTAGTCATCTACAGTATCAGGATGATCTACTCTACTCACCATAACTCACTGTAGTCATCTACAGTATCAGGATGATCTACTCTACTCACCATAACTCACTGTAGTCATCTACAGCACCAGGATGATCTACTCTACTCAACATAACTCACTGTAGTCATCTACAATACCAGGATGATCTACTCTACTCACCATAACTCACTCTAGTCATCTACAGTATCAGGATGATCTACTCTACTCTACTCACCATAACTCACTGTAGTCATCTACAGTATCAGGATGATCTACTCTACTCACCATAACTCACTGTAGTCATCTACAGTACCAGGATGATCTACTCTACTCACCATAACTCACTTCTATCATCTACAGCATCAGGATGATCTACTCTACTCACCATAACTCACTGTAGTCATCTACAGCACCAGTATGATCTACTCTACTCACCATAACTCACTGTAGTCATCTACAGTATCAGGATGATCTACTCTACTCACCATAACTCACTGTAGTCATCTACAGTATCAGGATGATCTACTCTACTCACCATAACTCACTTCTATCATCTACAGTATCAGGATGATCTACTCTACTGACCATAACTCACTTCTATCATCTAAAGCATCAGGATGATCTACTCTACTCACGATAACTCACTGTAGTCAAATACAGCACCAGTATGATCTACTCTACTCACCATAACTCACTGTAGTCATCTACAGTATCAGGATGATCTACTCTACTCACCATAACTCACTGTAGTCATCTACAGCACCAGTATGATCTACTCTACTCACGATAACTCACTGTAGTCATCTACAGCACCAGTATGATCTACTCTACTCACCATAACTCACTGTAGTCATCTACAGTATCAGGATGATCTACTCTACTCACCATAACTCACTGTAGTCATCTACAGTATCAGGATGATCTACTCTACTCACCATAACTCACTGTAGTCATCTACAGTATCAGGATGATCTACTCTACTCACCGTAACTCACTTCTATCATCTACAGTATCAGGATGATCTACTCTAGTCACCATAACTCACTTCTATCATCTACAGCATCAGGATGATCTACTCTACTCACCATAACTCACTGTAGTCATCTACAGTATCAGGATGATCTACTCTACTCACCATAACTCACTGTAGTCATCTACAGCGCCAGTATGTTCTACTCTACTCACCATAACTCACTTCTATCATCTACAGCATCAGGATGATCTACTCTACTCACGATAACTCACTGTAATCATCTACAGCACCAGTATGATCTACTCTACTCACCATAACTCACTGTAGTCATCTACAGTATCAGGATGATCTACTCTACTCACCATCCTCACTGTAGTCATCTACAGCACCAAGATGATCTACTCTACTCACGATAACTCACTGTAGTCATCTACAGCACCAGGATGATCTACTCTACTCACGATAACTCACTGTAGTCATCTACAGCACCAGAATGATCTACTCTCCTCTACTCACGATAACTTACTGTAGTCATCTACAGCACCAGGATGATCTACTCTACTCACGATAACTCACTGTAGTCATCTACAGTACCAGGATGATCTACTCTACTCACGATAACTCACTGTAGTCATCTACAGTACCAGGATGATCTACTCTACTCACCATAACTCACTGTAGTCATCTAGAGTATCAGGATGATCTACTCTACTCACCATAACTCACTGTAGTCATCTACAGTACCAGGATGATCTACTCTACTCACCATAACTCACTTCTATCATCTACAGCATCAGGATGATCTACTCTACTCACGATAACTCACTGTAGTCATCTACAGCACCAGTATGATCTACTCTACTCACCATAACTCACTGTAGTCATCTACAGTATCAGGATGATCTACTCTACTCACCATAACTCACTGTAGTCATCTACAGCACCAGTATGATCTACTCTACTCACGATAACTCACTGTAGTCATCTACAGCACCAGTATGATCTACTCTACTCACCATAACTCACTGTAGTCATCTACAGTATCAGGATGATCTACTCTACTCACCATAACTCACTGTAGTCATCTACAGTATCAGGATGATCTACTCTACTCACCGTAACTCACTTCTATCATCTACAGTATCAGGATGATCTACTCTAGTCACCATAACTCACTTCTATCATCTACAGCATCAGGATGATCTACTCTACTCACCATAACTCACTGTAGTCATCTACAGTACCAGGATGATCTACTCTACTCACCATAACTCACTGTAGTCATCTACAGCGCCAGTATGTTCTACTCTACTCACCATAACTCACTTCTATCATCTACAGCATCAGGATGATCTACTCTACTCACGATAACTCACTGTAATCATCTACAGCACCAGTATGATCTACTCTACTCACCATAACTCACTGTAGTCATCTACAGTATCAGGATGATCTACTCTACTCACCATCCTCACTGTAGTCATCTACAGCACCAAGATGATCTACTCTACTCACGATAACTCACTGTAGTCATCTACAGCACCAGGATGATCTACTCTACTCACGATAACTCACTGTAGTCATCTACAGCACCAGAATGATCTACTCTCCTCTACTCACGATAACTTACTGTAGTCATCTACAGCACCAGGATGATCTACTCTACTCACGATAACTCACTGTAGTCATCTACAGTACCAGGATGATCTACTCTACTCACGATAACTCACTGTAGTCATCTACAGTACCAGGATGATCTACTCTACTCACCATAACTCACTGTAGTCATCTAGAGTATCAGGATGATCTACTCTACTCACCATAACTCACTGTAGTCATCTACAGCATCAGGATGATCTACTCTACTCACGATAACTCACTGTAGTCATCTACAGCACCAGTATGATCTACTCTACTCACCATAACTCACTGTAGTCATCTACAGTATCAGGATGATCTACTCTACTCACCATAACTCACTGTAGTCATCTACAGCACCAGTATGATCTACTCTACTCACGATAACTCACTGTAGTCATCTACAGCACCAGTATGATCTACTCTACTCACCATAACTCACTGTAGTCATCTACAGTATCAGGATGATCTACTCTACTCACCATAACTCACTGTAGTCATCTACAGTATCAGGATGATCTACTCTACTCACCATAACTCACTTCTATCATCTACAGTATCAGGATGATCTACTCTAGTCACCATAACTCACTTCTATCATCTACAGCATCAGGATGATCTACTCTACTCACGATAACTCACTGTAATCATCTACAGCACCAGTATGATCTACTCTACTCACCATAACTCACTGTAGTCATCTACAGTATCAGGATGATCTACTCTACTCACCATCCTCACTGTAGTCATCTACAGCACCAGGATGATCTACTCTCCTCTACTCACGATAACTCACTGTAGTCATCTACAGCACCAGTATGATCTACTCTACTCACCATAACTCACTGTAGTCATCTACAGTATCAGGATGATCTACTCTACTCACCATAACTCACTTCTATCATCTACAGCATCAGGATGATCTACTCTACTCACCATAACTCACTGTAGTCATCTACAGCACCAGTATGATCTACTCTACTCACCATAACTCACTGTAGTCATCTACAGTATCAGGATGATCTACTCTACTCACCATAACTCACTGTAGTCATCTACAGTACCAGGATGATCTACTCTACTCACCATAACTCACTGTAGTCATCTACAGCGCCAGTATGATCTACTCTACTCACCATAACTCACTTCTATCATCTACAGCATCAGGATGATCTACTCTACTCACGATAACTCACTGTAATCATCTACAGCACCAGTATGATCTACTCTACTCACCATAACTCACTGTAGTCATCTACAGTATCATGATGATCTACTCTACTCACCATCCTCACTGTAGTCATCTACAGCACCAAGATGATCTACTCTCCTCTACTCACGATAACTCACTGTAGTCATCTACAGCACCAGTATGATCTACTCTACTCACGATAACTCACTGTAGTCATCTACAGCACCAGGATGATCTACTCTACTCACGATAACTCACTGTAGTCATCTACAGCACCAGAATGATCTACTCTCCTCTACTCACGATAACTTACTGTAGTCATCTACAGCACCAGGATGATCTACTCTACTCACGATAACTCACTGTAGTCATCTACAGTACCAGGATGATCTACTCTACTCACCATAACTCACTGTAGTCATCTAGAGTATCAGGATGATCTACTCTACTCACCATAACTCACTGTAGTCATCTACAGTACCAGGATGATCTACTCTACTCACCATAACTCACTTCTATCATCTACAGCATCAGGATGATCTACTCTACTCACGATAACTCACTGTAGTCATCTACAGCACCAGTATGATCTACTCTACTCACCATAACTCACTGTAGTCATCTACAGTATCAGGATGATCTAATCTACTCACCATAACTCACTGTAGTCATCTACAGTATCAGGATGATCTACTCTACTCACCATAACTCACTGTAGTCATCTACAGTATCAGGATGATCTACTCTACTCACCATAACTCACTTCTATCATCTACAGTATCAGGATGATCTACTCTAGTCACCATAACTCACTTCTATCATCTACAGCATCAGGATGATCTACTCTACTCACCATAACTCACTGTAGTCATCTACAGTACCAGGATGATCTACTCTACTCACCATAACTCACTGTAGTCATCTACAGCACCAGTATGATCTACTCTACTCACCATAACTCACTTCTATCATCTACAGCATCAGGATGATCTACTCTACTCACGATAACTCACTGTAATCATCTACAGCACCAGTATGATCTACTCTACTCACCATAACTCACTGTAGTCATCTACAGTATCAGGATGATCTACTCTACTCACCATCCTCACTGTAGTCATCTACAGCACCAGGATGATCTACTCTACTCACGATAACTCACTGTAGTCATCTACAGCACCAGAATGATCTACTCTACTCACCATCCTCACTGTAGTCATCTACAGCACCAGGATGATCTACTCTCCTCTACTCACGATAACTCACTGTAGTCATCTACAGCACCAGTATGATCTACTCTACTCACGATAACTCACTGTAGTCATCTACAGCACCAGAATGATCTACTCTCCTCTACTCACGATAACTTACTGTAGTCATCTACACCACCAGGATGATCTACTCTACTCACGATAACTCACTGTAGTCATCTACAATACCAGGATGATCTACTCTACTCACCATAACTCACTGTAGTCATCTACAGTATCAGGATGATCTACTCTACTCTACTCACCATAACTCACTGTAGTCATCTACAGTATCAGGATGATCTACTCTACTCACCATAACTCACTGTAGTCATCTACAGTACCAGGATGATCTACTCTACTCACCATAACTCACTTCTATCATCTACAGCATCAGGATGATCTACTCTACTCACCATAACTCACTGTAGTCATCTACAGCACCAGTATGATCTACTCTACTCACCATAACTCACTGTAGTCATCTACAGTATCAGGATGATCTACTCTACTCACCATAACTCACTGTAGTCATCTACAGTATCAGGATGATCTACTCTACTCACCATAACTCACTTCTATCATCTACAGTATCAGGATGATCTACTCTACTCACCATAACTCACTTCTATCATCTACAGCATCAGGATGATCTACTCTACTCACGATAACTCACTGTAGTCATCTACAGCACCAGTATGATCTACTCTACTCACCATAACTCACTGTAGTCATCTACAGTATCAGGATGATCTACTCTACTCTCCTCACCATAACTCACTGTAGTCATCTACAGTATCAGGATGATCTACTCTACTCACCATAACTCACTGTAGTCATCTACAGTATCAGGATGATCTACTCTACTCACCATAACTCACTGTAGTCATCTACAGCACCAGGATGATCTACTCTACTCAACATAACTCACTGTAGTCATCTACAATACCAGGATGATCTACTCTACTCACCATAACTCACTCTAGTCATCTACAGTATCAGGATGATCTACTCTACTCTACTCACCATAACTCACTGTAGTCATCTACAGTATCAGGATGATCTACTCTACTCACCATAACTCACTGTAGTCATCTACAGTACCAGGATGATCTACTCTACTCACCATAACTCACTTCTATCATCTACAGCATCAGGATGATCTACTCTACTCACCATAACTCACTGTAGTCATCTACAGCACCAGTATGATCTACTCTACTCACCATAACTCACTGTAGTCATCTACAGTATCAGGATGATCTACTCTACTCACCATAACTCACTGTAGTCATCTACAGTATCAGGATGATCTACTCTACTCACCATAACTCACTTCTATCATCTACAGTATCAGGATGATCTACTCTACTGACCATAACTCACTTCTATCATCTAAAGCATCAGGATGATCTACTCTACTCACGATAACTCACTGTAGTCAAATACAGCACCAGTATGATCTACTCTACTCACCATAACTCACTGTAGTCATCTACAGTATCAGGATGATCTACTCTACTCACCATAACTCACTGTAGTCATCTACAGCACCAGTATGATCTACTCTACTCACGATAACTCACTGTAGTCATCTACAGCACCAGTATGATCTACTCTACTCACCATAACTCACTGTAGTCATCTACAGTATCAGGATGATCTACTCTACTCACCATAACTCACTGTAGTCATCTACAGTATCAGGATGATCTACTCTACTCACCATAACTCACTGTAGTCATCTACAGTATCAGGATGATCTACTCTACTCACCGTAACTCACTTCTATCATCTACAGTATCAGGATGATCTACTCTAGTCACCATAACTCACTTCTATCATCTACAGCATCAGGATGATCTACTCTACTCACCATAACTCACTGTAGTCATCTACAGTACCAGGATGATCTACTCTACTCACCATAACTCACTGTAGTCATCTACAGCGCCAGTATGTTCTACTCTACTCACCATAACTCACTTCTATCATCTACAGCATCAGGATGATCTACTCTACTCACGATAACTCACTGTAATCATCTACAGCACCAGTATGATCTACTCTACTCACCATAACTCACTGTAGTCATCTACAGTATCAGGATGATCTACTCTACTCACCATCCTCACTGTAGTCATCTACAGCACCAAGATGATCTACTCTACTCACGATAACTCACTGTAGTCATCTACAGCACCAGGATGATCTACTCTACTCACGATAACTCACTGTAGTCATCTACAGCACCAGAATGATCTACTCTCCTCTACTCACGATAACTTACTGTAGTCATCTACAGCACCAGGATGATCTACTCTACTCACGATAACTCACTGTAGTCCATCTACAGTACCAGGATGATCTACTCTACTCACGATAACTCACTGTAGTCATCTACAGTACCAGGATGATCTACTCTACTCACCATAACTCACTGTAGTCATCTACAGTACCAGGATGATCTACTCTACTCACCATAACTCACTGTAGTCATCTACAGTACCAGGATGATCTACTCTACTCACCATAACTCACTGCAGTCATCTACAGCACCAGTATGATCTACTCTCCTCTACTCACCATAACTCACTGTAGTCATCTACAGCACCAGTATGATCTACTCTCCTCTACTCACCATAACT